>NC_046221.1:144545986-144857486 GCF_009819885.2 Catharus ustulatus | reverse complement strand
ATAAGATCCCTGCACACTCCTCTCTTTTCCAGCATAAGCAAGCTGAGCTCTCTCATTTACCTTTCAAACGCCAAGCATTTGTTTACCGGTAATGCAGTAAGAGATTGGCTAAGAAGCATTTTGTTTGACATTTTAAAGTAAAAAGGAACATTCTTTTAATTTTGGATATTCTCTGGTTGAATATAACCATACTGTAAAGTAGAAAATAAATACAGATATCAGAAAAATCCAAGATGTATCCTTACTTTTAAAAAGAAAAAATAAATGCTGCTTTTACATGCAGACATTTATATGCAGACAAAATGTCATGGAGGCACTCAAGATGGTTAATCTCTCCGTTCTCTTGTACCTATTTACTTACTGGATGTAAATGCATAATTTTGTCTAAATATCTAAGATTGCAAGGTAACAATAAGATTTTTTGATGGTGCTTAATGGGATAAAATCTATAATAAAACAAATATAAAGCTAAAATATTTTCCAATATCTACATGTATAACTACTTTATTTCAGAGGAATATAAATTATGAATATTTATTAGCTTTTGTTCCTTCATACTTTAACTTGATAAACACCTGCTTCACATTTCCTTGAAATCAGCATTAGAATTGTGTAAAATATAAATTATGGCCTAGATTACCATTTGTATCAAAGGTGATGAATAACAGCATTTGTAGGTATTTATTGGAATTAATTAGTTTAGACTAAGCAAAATATAAGCCTTCCTCTATATTATTTTAGTATTTTCTTGATAAAATAAGACAAAATATCCAACATATTCAGATAAGTTTTAATATACAGGGTCTGTGAAATATCTCTGACTCTGACATTGTTTTCAGTTCTTTGGGATTTTCATACAAGAATTGAAGAACTTGCTTTTCCTGTCATCATTTAGTTAAAAGCCTCTTGTAGAAAAAAAAAGAAAAACAGAACCAAATTGTCACATTCTCTGGTTTTCTATAAGGCAAAGATCAACTGGAGTTCATCTTTTAACAAGGAGCAGGACAGACTATTGATCTACTCTACAGGAAACAGAGTAGGTAAGTGACTGATGCATTGATGGTGCAGTGAGGATCACTCCATGGATGAGCCCAAATAATTTCGATTTATTTTCTCATCTAGTTCTAAATCTTACAGTCCTGTTCTCCATGTCACAAGGTTACAACAGTTTTACTTTTACAAAGGCAAGTGTCCAACCCTTAACTGCCCGAATTTTTACAATTTTAACTCATCATAGTGCTCCTAGACCTCCCAGATGCAATTCTTGATTCTAACATAAAAATATAAAAGCTTGCCACAAGTCAGCCTAACCAGGAACAACAGCATTATTTTTAGTATGGGATATAATTATGACAATAAAGGATTTGTGGATTTTGTATTGTAGCATATGTTATTGAATTCTGGAGGTCAATAAAGTAATAAATGATTTTGATGAACTCATGGGTATCTAGGGAAGTTCACTGGCCCTGAACACCAATCCTTTTGAAGTGCTTTGAGCATTTCAGAAAGTTCTAAGATTTTGTTAACTTGATATGATTTCTGAGCAAGATGCCCTAGGGTTTTCAATAATCATTCACAAGAACTTACAAAAAACTATTTACTCCCTACCTGAAACTTAACTACTGAAATACCATTAGTACTTTGTAAGCCTGTGTAATTTTCAGTAACTGTCAGTTCTGACAACACAGAAATAATAACAATCTCAAATGTTTGTGTGATGTTGGATGAGGTTTCAATTGCCCTGAAAGATTCTTTCTGTAATGCATATAATTACAGGATATTTGAGGTTGTAAGGGCTCTCTTGTGATCACATAGTCCAATATACAAAGCTAAAGCAGAGTACTTTCAAGAAGGCTCTCCAGTATCATGTCCAGATGGGTTTTCCATATTTCTGCTGATGCAGACTCCATAACCTCACTGGCCATCCTGTTCCAGTGCTTACTTACCCTTTCTAAGAAAAGTATATTCTTGTTGTCAGATGGGAATTCATGTTTTTCTAGTTTGTGTCCATTACTTGTCCTGTCATTGGGCACTACTGAAAGAGTCTGGCTGTTTTCTTTGCACACTCCTACTGGTTATTCAAATAGAGGGATGAGAGCTTTTCTCTCTTGAGACTGAATAATCCAAACATTCTCATCCTTTCCCCAAGATGCTTCAATCCTTTAATCATATTTTTGTACTGAAGACTCCAGCGCTGGACACAGTACCCTGGATATAAGATAATCACATTGCTTTAAAAAGGATTTATTAATTAATCAATTATTAAATGAATTCCCACAGTCCATCTTTGCTTACTACATAGAATTATTCACCATCAAATTAAAATGCTTCACAACAACATCATATATGCCTACTTCTATTTCCTGTATTTTTTCCTTTTAAAAGGGTCTGGAATTCCCTTTTCAGAACAGAACTGAATGTCCTGAAGTATCTTAAATGTCAAGAAGACATACGATTTTGCACTAAAGCATTCATAAAATGGAAACCTCACACCTAATAGAAATTCTTTGTTGGTACTTTGCTTTGATTTGTCATTTGGTGGGTCATGTTTGAACCATATGCTTACTTAGACATAGCTCTATTAAAAGATAGGACCTCTTTTTACCAAATCCTGTCTCAATGACACTGAAGTAGATAAGCAAACATTTCTCTTGTTTTCACTGTCACCTTGGAGATCTCGTACTTTGAGAACAACAAAGAGTAAAGGAGTGCAGTAAAAGGTTAAGAAAATAAATTATATTGGCATGTGTCAAGTGATGAAAACACAAGAGTTTCAGCATTTTTTTGGGATGCATTTAGAATTCTGATTTACAGTACCATGTACAAGTACAGTAAATATATGAATTATTATATCTAATGAATTGCATTAGGGATGGGAAAGAATCATGTCCTAATAAGTAAAATTTTACAATAAATGCAAGGACGGAAATTTTGAGGAAGCCTGTGGAAAAGCATGCTTCCTCTTGCATGAATTTCAATTCCAGTACTGTGCAATCCCAGTCTCAGATGTATCACAAAGATTTTCAAATATCTTGCCCCAGATCATATGAGTAGCATTAAAAATTCAAATAATCTTGACTTCAGATATTATCAAATAAATCAGCTGGAATATTTAGCGTTTTCATTTGCAGCTCCTGTTTTAGGTAGTACTTCAAGTCTTATTTTTATTGCAGGCAGACCCGAACATAGATATTTGCTATGGATATAAGAAAATAAAAAAGAGCATATGTTACAAGTCTTTTAAAAATTTGCAAAAGCAAGGTTATAAATACCTTTTAACCAATGTTTGCAGAGGAAAGGCTTAACAACTAGTCAACTACAGAAGCCTTCACAGGTATCATTCAGGATTTCCAATCACTGTAAAAGGCTGCCATCTACTGGAAAATATTTAATTAAATCTTAAAGTCGTCTTTATGACTGTCCATCAATTATAGGAATCCTCTTATTGTCAGTGAAAAAGGAGTCCATTGACATTTTGAGATGCCACTTTTTGGGTCTTGAGATTAATGATTGAAAAAATTTGAGTAGGACAAGTGATTTCAGATTGTAGAATAGCAAAAAGAATTAAAGTTTTACATTGGTTTTTATCAGAGGGCATAACTTGAAATTAAATACATGACTATTTCTTTAGGAAATTATTTAATGTCAGAAAAAGTCTAACTTCCTTCAACCTGAAGGACAGATATCCATTTTTTATTAAAGAAATTAATAAATTTCTGCAATTAATCATAATGTTTAATCAGATTAAATATTTTCAGTCAGATAATGAGAGTTAATATCTTCCAGAAGTGATGGAAAATGAGATTTAAAAAAATTTGGAGATCATTAAGTGAGCAATATACATGGATGTTTTAAACACTACTTAATTGGCAAAGACATAGTGCTGCATTTCTCCACCTTTGTCTTCTTCTTGTGAAGGAAAAGGAGGCAGTGCCGTGGAGATACTCCAGGCCAGCTCATCAGATGTACAGAGACAGTAGAGCCGTGAAGTTATCTGGTCCCTTTCAAGACACAATTATTTCTGTGTGTTCTTGGACCTATTTATTAATGATGCTTAGTTGTTTCTTATCATAGCCAGGGCAAAGCAACAACGTTGCATTCCATGCCACATACAGTCCTTGAATTACTCCAATCTAAATGTGTCCCTAGACATGTACATTTACAAAGTTAAATAAAAAAGAGAATTCTGCAGGTTGGAACTCAACTCACTTGTTTATAGCCAACTGTTTTAGAACTGTGTTGATCAGGACTATCTAATGATTTCTTTTTCTAAAGCAGCTAGACACTTAATCCTGCACACACTTAAAATGACATTTAGATATTTAACTCGAATACTTTTGTTAATATCTGGTGTGTATTATTAATGTAGTTAAGGCAGTGCCAATTAGTTACCTATTAAATGACAATCATTCAGCAATTAAGTTAAACATAACCAAGCATTACAGAGTATAATCCTAAGAAAATTAAAACTGAATATCAGAATGAAACCAACTGTGAATCAAGGAAAGCAGATCTGGGAAAAAATAATGACCATTTTAGGAAAAGCGGAAGGATCCTGGGAAAGACCTCAGTTTTGGTATTCTAGATTTCTGTTTTAGAGTTATTATAGTGTAGACCTCTGTATGGTAATTGCTTTATGTCTCAGAGTCCTTATACATTGTTTTGGTTGAGATCTGACTATTTGCTTGATTAAGCAATCCTTCTGTCTATAGTAAATTTACCTTATGAAAGAAGGAGTCAAGTTGATTTTAATAATTTTTCTGAGAAGAGAGAAGTGTTTTTTCCGTGCTTAAGACATACGAAAACCAGAATTCATGCCTTTAAAAGAACACACTAACAGTTCTCATGGCTTATGAGAAGAAGCCTAAATATTTGCTTTTAAAAGGTGCAGGAAATATAATGAGAAAACCACATGTAAAAAGGTTTTGTCAGAGAATTCTTTAATGGGAAGATATTTTATCAATAATTTTATTTTGTCATCAATATTAATGGTATTTTTCAAATTTATTAATCTTAAAAAAGATCTAGAAAGAGGGTATTTACATACAAAGAAATGCATGTAAGTGGTCTTTTGTTTAAAAATAAAATTAAATCAAAGCAACTAAACTCTTATCCAAAAATTATTGACCTACAGGCAAATTAGAACTGGTTGAAAATATTGTATTATTTATTCCATTAAAAAAAGCCAACAAAGATATAACAACCAAGAATAAAAACAAGAGACTTGAAATTATTTTAATAAGTGGTAAATTTCACACACACAAGGAGCCTCAAATAGACATGGCAGAAGCTACTGATCTTGCATTTGGAAATAAGAAATAAAATGTGAGAATGAGACAACATTAACTATTCTCTGTCTGCAGCCTTGAACTTTCTTTGTGTTTACTTTCCAATTCTATCGTTATCCCCAACTTCTCCGAGCAAGCTGTTCCAGTGCCTCATCACCCTCACAGTAAAGAATTTCTTCCTAATATCTAAATTAAACCTATCCTTTTTAATTTTCTCGCCATTCCCGTTGTCCTGTCACTACATGTTCATGTAAAATGTCCCTCTCCAGTTTTCTTGTGGGCTCCTTTTAGATCTAGAGAGACGCAATTAGCTCTCCCTGAAAACTGAAAAATCCAGACTGAACAAATCAAAACCGTTGTAGGAGAGGTACTCCAGCCTTACAATCAACTTTGTGTCTCTCTTTATTTTTTTAAGGCCAGATTGGATGCAGCTCTGAGCAATCTGGTGTATAGCAGGGGTTTGGAAGGTGTACCTGTCAATGGCAGGGGTTTGGAACTAGACGCTCTTTAAGGTCCCATCCAACCATACCATTCTATGATTCTATGATTATCTGCTCATATACATGTCTCCAGAGGAAATATTGGACCATTACTTGTAAGAATTACTAGGAACAAGGCAACAGAAAACAGAGACAATGCAGAAAGCTCTGGTGAAAGAAGAAAGTTTGCAAAAAATCTGAAACAAAACACAACAAAACAAAAACCAAAAAGTCCACCACTTTAAAATTTTTAGATACGTGAAAAAGTAGCTGGAGACTACAGAGAACCAAACCTGTCAGGCTCCCAGTTTTCATGCTCAGATGGAGTGTGCTGACATAACTGCCTTAATATTTAAAGCTCTCATGTCTTCTGGCTATTGATTTGGAGAATAACTCATGCGACACAGATATATGCTGTGGAAGTCTGCTGAAGAGGTCTGCATACCATGTGGAAAATGTGACTCTTGCTGCTAACACTAACTGACACTGGTGACTGGGAGAGACTGATAAGATTCGCTAGAGGGAAAGAAGAGTTATTATACCAAAATAATAGGATTCAATTGTTGGCTCACTTGAGTCTTACCCAGACTTGACAGAAGTAGCTCTACACAGTTTATAAACAGTTTAGAGGAAAAAACAGGGAAACAGATGTACTCTTTCTTACAAAAGGCAAATGCACTTCATATACTGGGAGATCCTGAACTAGTTTTAGCAAATGTATCTGGGTTCAGATGCTGCTACTTCTGCATTATGCTAGAGTGATTAAGCCTTTCCATCCTAATCAAGTGACTCAGTTCAAAGAAATAAAGTCTAGATTTGCTCCAGTACTTTTATGCCTGGTCCTTATACCAGCAAATCAACATTTATTTCACATGGGAGAAAAAAGAAAAAAAGAACTTTAAGCACTACACTGATCATCAGAAGGCAGCTCAGTGGTAGATACAATAAGCAGACTGCATTATGTAGCAAAGAGATCAAAATGAATTTGGGTGCAGAATGGTTATGTTCTAGGACAATTTACAGAGACATCCTTTCTGAATCTCTCTTTAAAGAAGAAACAATGAAGTCTGCTGATCTTTTTGTTTTAGTTTCTTTAGTCACCAATATGGCAAGAGCCACAGGAATACGACTACCTTTTTATGGCAGATGTGACAGCAACAAAGTGAAACCTCTGTCTTTTAAAAAGATGAGTTTTACCAAGTTTACTGACACATTTTTGCTCTGACTAAGTGTTAGTGACACCACACTTACCTGTTGTCTGGATATTTCAGAAGAATAGAATATGATTTATCTTTTTTCTAAGCATTGCCTCGTTCTCTCTGCCTTGTGCAAGTCCTGCTGATATTCTTCTTAAACCTAGTGAATATAAATACTTTCGCAATCTGAATTCAAACCAGTCCAAATCATCATATTCCTGATGATGATGGATGTAGCAGATGCATTTAGTATACACGGCAATTATTTGAGTTCCTCTGTAAAATCCCTGATTATCTGAAAAGTAGAGTAATAATAACTTAAATTTCTAGTTATAAGTAATATTAGTTTTAACATTTTCATATTTAAATCTTTCTTCCAAATTATTAAACTCCACCGAGAACAAACTGTGAGGTATAACCACTGTGGCCTAAGAGAGCAGGATGTAGCAGGTGAACATTCTAAATGCAATTACAAAACTGGCAGCAGAATGAAAGAAATGTGGCCAGAGCATTTGAGAAATAATACTGATATATATTACAAAGATGTTTGCTATAATATTATTATTATCAATAATAATAATAGTAATAAATTAACTTGCTTTACAGATTGAAAGCTATCACAGATTGACATTTACAGTTATCCAACAGCTGGACTGATTTGAATGGATTTTCCCTGTGAATGCTGAAGTGACAGATGCTAGATATGTTTGCATTTTCATTAGTGATATGGAGAAGAACAATACATCAAATATTACCTAAATTGAAATATTGTCTTAAAGCAAGGTACTTTGTAAATATCTCCAAGAGATCAAAAGGTGATAAATACTTACAAAAATGAACAGAAAATGATCTAAAAAAATAATTACAGTGGAAGATCTTGAGGAAAAAATAAAACTGAAAAATAAGTAATATTATGTGTTTCTGTTTAACATGTTACTTTTGTAGAACTGCCTTCAAAAGGCTATGATAATCATAATAGTCTTCTTGTTTAGGTATGAAATAGAAATAATGATAATGGAATTAGTAGAGATACTCCTGCAAAAAGCATCTGAAGTTGAACTTAAATTTGCATAATATTAATTACAGAAAAGGGAATGTCCAAGTGTCTACTTTTTGTACGAGGCTAGTGTGAAAAATACTACAAGAGATGTTCACAGTTCATCTTCAAGGTTAATTTTCAAAGCTCATATTGAAGATCATTTGGGGTGCCTGCACTCAATAGCAAATCACTTTTGAACAATATTTCTCATTTTTGATATGCCAGTTAGTTGATGAAACACATTTCACTACCACTAACTCTTCCTGACAAAGAGTGGTTCTTATTCAAACCAAGACATAACTGTTTGATTTGAATAGGCTGTGAAATATTTTTTACTCTCATGGTAAACCTAGCTACTCATTTTGGAATTCAGTTCTGGATGAGATGAAAGCCAGTGGTTGAATAAGAGAGACAGAAAGAGTAATTTCTTAAACTGAGATATTTTTGTGTGTAATTGTTAACTCATCATTATAAGTTCCCATTTTCCTTGAACAACAAAGGAAACTGAAGTAGGAAAAGGTCATTATACATTAATGGCCCTAACAAACCAGATAGGGCATATTTTAAACTAAAAGTTAAGATGTGGGAGAACATTATGATATTGCACCCCTAAGAAAGAAGAAAGTACCTAAAATTTGAAATGCTCATGGTCAAAAGGAATGACAGAAGTCCAAGGATGGAGAATCAGAAAGTTTTATTGGTGAATTACTCACTTGACATGAAAATTGGTGTTACTCCCTGGCCCACTATATAAGGATGTGGAAGTGAGAGAGGAAGGAAGGAAGGAGGACGGAAGGAAGAAAGGAACAAATGGGTCTTGGTTCCAGCATTGATTCTGCTGATGAGATGTTCAGCACCACCTGGGCTTGGGGATGGATCTTTCCTTATGAATAGGTTTTTCCACCCTGAAGATATGTTCCTCACTTCCTGTGCAGATTAATTATTGTGCTCAGTCCATTGTGGAAAGAGGTCAGAAGGTTTCAGGGGTTTTCTGTTGTCTTGACCCCTCTCTGCAGTCCATGCCTGCTTCTTGCCCTCATTCCTCTCATTCCTGCTCTTGTGTTATCTTTTTTTTTTTTTTCTATGTCTCTGTGGACTAGAACAAGGATGTTTGTCCCAGAGAAGTGCTGCTGCTATAAATCCACCTGGTCCCCATTTCTAATCAAAACTGGTTTTTTTTTCTCATGGCTTATTAATACCAACAGACCTATTGCCAACAATTCTTACCTGCTATAACTGTCCTTGGTTGGATTTACAGCCATCAGGCTATTGAGACAAACAAATTAAACCCTAATTTTCTGGGGTTCTACCAATATGTCTCCAAGATAAGTGGTAAAACCAAATACAACAAGGAAGTTATTTCATGTAAAACACCAAGACTCCATTTTATTGTAAATTAGAAAAATAAATTAGAGTGCTGCCTGGGAATAAGGAAGTGAGTTCAATTGTTGAAGTTGCCAAAAATTCAAAAGCAAGTATTTTTTTTCAAACTACTACCAATCTTTCCTGGAACTTCAAGAAATAAAATTTTTTGAGCTGTTCATTTTACTTGGTTGCTTCAGATCATTTGTTGACTCCTAGGGACAAGACTGAAATAACTTCAGCACAGCAGGCACAGTGGGCAGGAGGAACAATGGCAAACAAGTTCCACATGTGAGAATCATACCTATAAAGTTCCTGGGGAGTGTTCATAGCTATATCGCTTCTAGAAGATTGATTAACTGTGGGAAATGATAAGCTGCCTGGAAAAGCACATGCTGTGGAGGCAGGACTTTGAAAGACTTCTTTCTGACACCAGAGAGACTACTGTACCAAAGCACTGCATTGCAGGTCCAAAGAAAGCAAATAGTTATGTGCTCGTGATCTTCAAACAGAAGTTTGTTCTTGAGAAACATAAAGAAAACATTCGATGGCCAGACAATAAATTTTGGGGATTATTCCCCTTCTACTTTTTTTTTGGTAACCTCATTATTACAGTAATTTCACGATTAGAAGTCGCACCATTTTGACTAAAGTTTTGGTCCGTACCCGGAAGCGCGGTTTGTACTCCAGAATGGCTTATATATGAACGATGTTCAGAAATTTTCCAACCTGGAAATGAGAGCCCGCAGCAACCCCGAGCTGAGCCGGAGCCCACGCGTCCCTGGCGGCGGGGTGGTGCCACTGATCCGAGTGATAGTTCTCTGTATCTTTTCGGTGTTTTCAGTCTTGTGCAGCTGCGCGGCTCCCCACCCACCTGCCTGGCTCCCTGCCCTCATGGCTGCCCGGCTCCCCATCTGCCCGGCGGCTGCTCGGCTCTCCAGCCGCCCGGCTCCCCGCCCCCCGCCTGCCCACGTGGCTGCCCATCCACCCGGCTGGCCGCTCACCCGCACGACTGTGCTGCTGCCCAGCTGAGTGGCTATTTAAAGGCAATGCGGATTCATTGGAAATGCTTGTAAAACAACCACACTATTGTTCATATCTTTTTCTGCTTGTTAATAAAACTTGCAGGGTACACTGCCGCAGCTATTGTCTGTATCTTTTTTCGCTTAGAAATAATGTTTTCAAGGTTGGCACCTGCCAGTAAACCCCACGATCCCACGATTCTGTTACTAATTGGCAACTTTGTGAAAGTTCGCTGCGAACGAAAGTGTGGCTCATAATCAGGTGTGGCTTATATATTGACGAAGACCTAAACATTGCTGATACCCGGACATGCGCCTTATAATCAGGTGTGGCTTATAATCGTGAAATTACTTATTTCCAAAATGTACCCATTATACCATTTAGGCAGAGTCTGCACGTTTCTGAAGTCAGAGGGATTTTCAAGAGAATGCTTCTATAAAAAGGAAAATTATTTTAGTTTTCAGCTGTAGAACCTTCATCTGTCTTTGTAATAAAGGAGTAATAATAGTGTTTCAGTTTCTGTTTAAAATAGCTAATAACGTTTAGGAATATATATACATGTATTCTGTTTCTATTGAAACACTTCTTAGTTATTTGAATTCATTGAAAAGTTTGTTGTAAAATAGTAAATCTCTTTTGATATTAAATCTCTTTTGATACCTTCTTTAAACTCATATCTCAGCCAACCATATTAATATTCTCAGTCTATCAAATACATCAGTGATAATACTGATATTTTCTAGTGTCATTACAGTATTAATATTTCTCAGTTTTAGGTTTCAGTTGTGGATGAATCCTAGTCAGCAACTCAGTACCCTGCAACTGCCCACTCACTGCCCTCCACACCCCATGTGGGATGAGGAGAGAAATTGGAAAAGAAAGTAAAACTCGTGGGTTGAAATAAGAACAGTTTAGTACTTCAAAGGAAATGAAGTACAAGAATACTACAACTAAGAATCATAAATATTAAAAAAAATGAAAAAGAGTAAGGGACAATCCAAGAGAAACTAATGAGGCCTGAAGCAATTGCTCATCAAGCATTGACAGATTCTGATCCTATCCCCAAGCAGTGATCAGCCTCTTCCAGCCAACCACTCCCAGTTTATGTACTGGGCATAAAGCCCATAGTGAGGAACATCCCTTTGGCCTGTTTGCTTCAGCTGTCCCAGCTACGCTACCTACCCTCTTCCTGTGCATCTCCAGACCAGCAGAGCATGCGACACTGAAGCATCCTTGATTCAGGGAAAACACTTCTTAGGAACAACTGAATCATTGCATTATCAACACTGTTCTCATACTAAATCCAAAACACAGCCCTGTGCCAGCTACTAAGAAGAAAACCAGTTTTATCCCAGATGAAACCAGGATAGTTGGTCATAAAAATGAAAAGAAGAGTTGGACAGTCACAGACAACCATTTAAAGTGCCTTCTTCTGCTCAGGCAGGGCCAATACAACCTACATCACCTACAAAATGTTTTGGGATGTTAAGTTTTTTACAAACTTGATTTCTCACTCTATTTGTCCTTTCTCTTTGTATACTAATATTCATTCAGTTCTGGCAAATTTTTGTCATATATTACAGTTATGACTACTTTATTGTTCTCTGTTTTCCCTTAAAAAAGAAAGTTATAATTACATCTATTAAATGAGGTACCTTCACAGCCAATCTTCAGCCAAGTTTTAATCTACTCTGTTTAACAGAATGTGGATAGATTGAGGATGGTAGGTGATTTTATGTCTCATATTTAATTCTTCTTTCTATTTGATGCCTTTTTTTGTTTCTTTTTTAAAACTAATTTCTGGATGACAAAAATGTGATACCTACCATCTCACAATATTGTGTTGTACACAGTACGAGAAACTCACTTCCAAATTAATAACACAGGTAAACAGTGAGAATTAAAAAAGGGGGAACTCATTTACCAGTCAGAGGTCGTAAATCAACTTATTTTAACAGTTAAAAACATCATGTTTTTTAACTTTGCTGCCTCTTAATTTTGTTTCTCAATTCTGAGATAAATTAAAGCTTCTCAAATTAAATCAAGCCTGTAAAAATAAACAGAAAATTAAATAATATACAAGGTTCCAAAGTGTTAATTTTTATCATTTCTTGAATAAATCATCATTGTAGTTATAGACAGCTGCTGGACAGCTACCCTATTGTGTTATAGTTTCTATCACTTATAATGTGACCAGCCTCCAGAAGTGTGTTTATCAGAAGCTCACATTATTTTCAAAATGAAGTCATAGTTTGAAAATTGTGAAATGCCATTATCTAGTCAAAACAGAATAAAAAAAAAATGGAATTACTACACTGTTCACAGTTTATACTGCAGAATTTATTGTAAGTCATTCAGAGAAGCAATTAAACTCTGTATTTGTGTGTAGAAATTTTTCTCTCCTAATCCATGCAGGAAATACTCTTTAAAACACACACCCCTGCTCTTTCTTTTAACAATTTAGCTTAAATTAATATTTTAGGTAAATTATTCTATAAACATGAGACTAAACTTCATTTGGAAAGCTATATTTTCCCAAAACTATGCAATTTATCTTTTTCTTTTTTCTTCTATTTTATTTTTTTTCCTATTAAGAATGCCACCATTCAAGCATTAAAAAAATAATAATTAACCCTCAACCCTCAATTTTTTTGCTTTCATGAACTAAGAACAATATTGTTAACATTTATGGCTGGACACTCATTAAGTGTCAGAAAATTCGGAACAATATATATAAGTATGTAGCCATAAATTATAGAAAAAACTCTTTTGTTTATAAAAATACTTCTTTTTTCTTTTGATTTCTTTTAAAAATTAATGCCCTAACTAACGCGTTAGAAACCAAACTGAAGCAAACCCAGAATAACCAAAAAATTCCTAATAGTACTCCAAACTGATATTAGTGTTTACACTTTTTCTCAGAAGCATGGTAAAATGGGGCATATATCTATTTCTCTCACATTATCTCCATATAGTTGTTTCATTACAAAACCATTTTAAAGGGCAGAGAAAATTAAGTTTGAGTTTATCTTGGTCACCACAGGTTTATACTAACGGGCTCTCCCTTTACCTCTGCCATTCTTTGCCATCTATTTGCAAGACAGTAAATAAGGAATGATGTTGTCCTTTATAGGTACTGCGCTTGATTTTTACCCAGTCCCTGAACCCATTAATGGCTGTTACTCAGAAGCAGCTCTTCACAATGTATCCTTTCTTGAACATGGAGAGCAACATCTCGACCCCTCCTTCCCAGGCTATCTCTTCTGAAAGTGTTGTGGCCCTAAATCGTGGTGCTCCTGTCATGTAATTCATTCCACAACGTACCTGTGATGGCAAATAAATCAGTTTTCTAATTTCAGCATGGTTCCCAACTCCCGTTCATGTGTGCCCTGGTGTAGTGGCACTTCAGCTGGGCTGTTTACCTCTGCACTTTTTGGGAGGCATGCTCTCTAATTCCTTTGGGAAGATTAACAGGCATTTCTCTGATATTCCCTAAAGTCCTACTGTTTCCTTGTTCCTTACTGATGCCTGGTAGAGCATCTCCTCTGGGGCAAGAATTAGATTCTATAATCACCTTTCTAATTACCAAATACATAACAGTTTTGGTAACATGACTGGGTCTTTATTTTAATTAGTAACCTTTACTCCTTCTCTGCCTTATGGACACAGAATTTTTATTGACTGTAGAATGTATTATCATGAGAGAAGAAACTCCATAAATACCACGCACTTAATATCCAGATACTCCTTCAGCTATGTGATATCCTGAAACCTACCCTTTTCACATAGATAATAGAAAACAAAAGAAAATGCCACATTCGTAGCATGGTATAAGAACATAGAATTTTTATCAGAGGTTCTGCATCTTGAATGTCCCCTGACATTCAAGCCCTTTTTAAAAAATTCCTAGTTTTAATTATAAAAGAATAGCAGAAGATTGTTGACAGTTGAAGAAAAAGGTTTTAGGCCATAAAACCTGTCTACCAGGTTCATACACATGCATCTTACTTTATTTTCTTCTTGTTCTACTTTTTTTATAACAAAGTGACATTCTATTTAGACAAAAGTTTTAGAAGCTGTATATTTAATTGTATATGTAATTGAAGAAGTGGTGGTTCAAAAGGGATACAATTTCTACTTTCAGCTCTCTTTTTAGCTTATTTCCCAAGCTGAATATGCTGCTAGAAAAAGTTCATGTAAGTTATATTCCTGTTAATAAGAGTCAGTCTTAAGAAAAGAATGCTTTTGTACTAAATTTAACCTTTATTATCTTTTCCATCATCATGAGTGCTCCCAGTTCTGTAATCATCTGTACTTAAGGTCAGACATAAATCCAAAAAACAGACTATGAAAATTTCACCCCATTCCCTATGGGCTGATCAGTATTCTTATCACAGGCAACACTATTTCTATAGCCTTCCCAGGCATTAAAATTTCCCAAGCTGATAACATTTGTGATCTACAGACAAAATCTGCACTATTATCCTGGTTCTGGAATGGTATTCTCCAATTTAGCACTCCCTCTAAAACCACACCACTGCTCGCTCCCATTCCTCCAAGTGGAAGCACAACAGGCAAAGATCACAGGTTGAGATAAGAACACAGCTGGAATCAACAATGAGGGGAGAAAAAAATAATGACAGCAACAATATTACAGTAATTTCACGAATACAAGCCGCACCAATTTGACCAAAATTTTGGTGGAAACCCGGAAGTGCGGCTAATATTCCGGGGCGGCTAATCTATTAACAAAATTCTAAAAGCTGCCAACACGGAAGTGAGAGCCCGCGGCAGCCCCAAGCCAAGCTGGAGCCCGGCCGGCCCCGGCTGAGGTGGGAAAGCCTGGCAGAGGCGGGGCCAGCAGTGTGGGGGCAGGCGGCTGAGCCTGAGCCAGCAGGGCGGGGCAGGGAGGGCGGCAGAGCCTGAGCCAGCATGGCGGGGGAGCCCGGGAGAACTGGGGCTAGCAGTGCAGGGGAGCATGGCAGAAGCAGGAAGGCCAGCGGGTGGGGCTACCTGGCAGCGGGGGAAGCCCAGCAGAATCGGGGCCAGCAGCGTGGGGGAGCCCGGCGGTGCGGGGGCCTGCAGTGCCGGCCAGGGCGAGGAAACGCGGCGGCGGTGCAGACGGGAGGGGGCGGCCGGCGAGCCTGGTGGCGGCGGCGGCAGCCCTGCCGGCGGGGCGAGCGAAAGCGCCGCTCGCGAAAGCGCCGCCGCTCGCGGCTCGCGAAAGCGCCGCCGCGAGCCGCCGCCGCTCGCGAAAGCGCCGCCGCGAGCCGCCGCCGCAAGCCGCCGCCGCTCGCGAAAGCGCCGCCGCGAGCCGCCGCCCGAAAGCGCCGCCGCGAGCCGCCGCCGCGAGCCGCCGCCGCTCGCGAAAGCGCCGCCGCGAGCCGCCGCCGCGAGCCGCCGCCACCGCGAGCCGCCGCCGCGAGCCGCCGCCGCTCGCGAAAGCGGGGCGGGGCGGGCGCGGCGCAGGGCGAGCGAAAGCGGCAGCGGGGCGAGCGAAAGCGGCAGCGGGGCGGGCGGCGAGCCCGGCGGCGGCAGCCCTGCCAGCCGGGTGAGCGAACGCGGCAGCGGGGCGGTGCTGACGGGAGAGGGGGGCCAGCGAGCCCGGCGGCGGCGGCGGCAGCACCACCCGGCCAGCCCCGCCGAGCCGTGGCGCTGAGCTGGGCCACCCGGCCCCGTCGGCAACCATGAGCGGGCCGAGCCTTCCTGGCCCCGCCCCGAGCCAGTAAAGCCCGCTATGCCGCGATCCTGTTACTAATTGGCCAATTTGTGAAAGCTGCGCACGGATTCTCGCGACGAACGAAAGTGCGGCTAATATTCGGGGTGCGGCTTATCTATTGACAAAGACAGCAACATTGTCGAGGCACCGGGGGTGCGGCTTATAATCCGTGCGGCTTGTATTCGTGAAACTACTGTAATACAAAAGGTGGAAAACAAAGAAATTATTTACATGGAAAGCCTACAATAGTAAACAAACACTGATCTGCTCTTCTCCACCACCTCTTCTCACCAGTCACAACACCCTTCTCCTGAAAAGGGAGGGTCCCTTTCCCCTGCCCCCATTATTGGCATGAGGTGGTAATGAAATAGTATCAGGGTCCTGGCCAATCCTTGAAAAAAATTAACCATGTCCTGGCCAAAACCAGGTCAAATATTCACTAATCATTTTATTTCCTTAATACTTAAAGTAAGAATAAGGACAGGATATACAAAAGGTGAAGGGTTTTTGGCAGTTGAGATTTTATGAGATAATGGAAAAATAGTTTAAACAGCCAATTTATTTGTGGCAATCCTTTGAAATTCCCAGAGTCTAGTTGTTTAACTAATACAGACCATTGCTTCTAATTGTACAAAAATTATACCATTCCTTCTTTTATTATTGGTACCATAGATGTTGCTCTCATTTATGCAAGGTTTTTAAAAATATTCTTAATATATTTTCTCTTCTATCGCTGCCAAAAAATATTTGCATATTTTTCCTATTCAGGTCTGGCAATTATGGAAGAAAATATAACCAATATTTACCTAGTGATCTGGAAACGCAGGTTTTCTCATTCACAGAATACATTTTGGCAACAGTGAAGTCTCAAAGTAGAGTTATCAGAAACAAAATATTTTCATTTTAACGTGATTAATCTAGCACACTTCCTTATACCTAAAATTAATTATTAAGGTATAAAAAAAGTAGTAAATCAATATTTTAGAAGAACAAGGAAGATCTCAAACAGGTCTGTAGAGCAAGACTCACTTCACACTAAGTGATTCAAAGTTAGTTGATATAACATATATAGAAGGGTTTTTATTTCGTAGTATAAAGCTGATAGCCATATGAAAAAGTTTCTATATAAGAATAAAAAGTGTGACCATATACAGGAAAAGAATAAAGATCTGGACACTTAATGTTTCCTTAGTTCATCCACTTCCTGCTAGAAAATGAATGCGATTACCAGAGTTTAATAGTTTGTTTAATTAAATAGTGATGATGATCCTAAATGTAAGGTGACAACAATACAAACTATTTAGGAAAAATGCTAAGGTTTATAGGCAAAGGGCACTTTCCAATGATTTCTTAACTATCCATCTTCCACCACACAGCCAGACAAATAAACTAAGGGTCCAGTGAAATAATTCTTGATTGCCAGTGGTATAAATGATTTTCCAGCTGACAAAAGATGGATCTTTACTATAAAAGTGAAAGGCCAAATTTCCTGAAAAGAAATGTCATTCATGCACTGGAAGGACATCCTTGAATAGGAGGAAAAAAAGGTTTGTTTTCATCCACTTGTCATACTGTAACAAGTCATATACTATCTCATGGACAAATCCAGCTCATGTACTGAAAGATGCCTTGGGACATAATGTCATTAAGGTTAAAAAGACAGAAAACTTGGTTTTTACAGATGTGTTTTCCTTGAGTCCTGCCATACTCTTCACAGACCCTTTCTGCCATGTAATTGATTTTCCTTGTTTCTAACATCCAAGCAAAAGATCTAAAATGTGTAGCTGTACTTTTGTGTTGATGGTCTTGAATAACATTTACTCATGATACAAGACATGTAACTGCACCATGGAGAATACCAGGAACCGGTTCTGCATGTTTAACCAAATCTCAGTGGTGTTTCTTAGAGCCTGATATACATCAAAAGATGGCTCCACTTATGCTGCTACCTGTGGTTAACTGCAGTCACGACCCACATGGTTGTGTGCTCCTTCAACATGAATATTGTTGTTTTCCCATGGGCGATTTCTATTTTCTTAAATATGGGAGCATAATATTTTGGAGTATATATTTTCAGAAAGAAAATGGTCATTAATCTTCAAGATTTACTTCAGATGTAGATTAGTCTTCTTTTAAAACTTATCACTGTTTTTTTTCTCCAGTCATTGTTCAAATAATCCCCAGTAAATTTCTTGCCACGCATAATTTTTGCTGTCTGATTTTCTGATTCCTCAAGGACTAAAAATAACATGGAAATGGTAAAACTATATATAATTTTTTCTATATCATATATAATTTTCTGTATTTAATATAATTTCCCCGTATTTTTATAAATATAAAAACACACATATAGTATATTTTTCATATGTATCTTTTAAATACGTAAAAAGTAACTGCTTGTTAATAAAATAATTTTAATAATGACAGTGTGAAATGTACATATTCTTCACACTTCGTATTCAGGTAATGAAGAATGCTTAAAGCGATGTTATTGCTGGTATGCTTAGAGTCTGGAGAATTGGAAGTTGGAGAGATAGAAGTACTCTCCCTGCCTCCCAGAGTAGTGGTTTTCTAAATTAGTCAAGAAATTTTCAGCCTCAGGTTTGTGATCTTTTTACTGGATTTGTTGGTTTCAGTTTATTGTTTGGGGTTTTTGTTTGGTTTTTCATAGAGTTACTGTAACATGCAAGAACAGGCTTATTAATTCCTTTTATTGTGCATATTTGTAATTCTTTGTTACTATTTCCAAATGTTCCTCATTTCTTTTTTTATTATTTCTCTTTCACTCTTTAAAAGGATTAAATTGAAATCAATTGAAATTAATGAATTTAATTAATTTAATTTTATACTAGGTATTCCATTGCTTCCAGCAGCAGTAATTACACACGTGCATTATGACAAGCAGCTAACTGTAATCTAGAAGTTACAGCAAAGAAATATCAATAAGTAAATAATAAACAAGCTTATTTTAAAACAAGAAAAATATTTGTATATTAAAACAAATTTGTGTTGCATTTTCTACAGAAAATGAAATTTATTGTTTTCTTTAAGAAACCAAAAATCCTTAAATAAAAAACTTTACTGGGCTAGATGGAAATATATATGAAATATATATTTATCCTTTAAAAGCTCAGATTCAGGCCAGATATTGTGAACTTTGAGGAAATCCTGTAATGTTATATTTGCATTAGATATTATTCAGTTAGCAAGAGCATTAGCCTTGCTAATAAAAATGATGCTTGGAAAACAGTGTAAATATCTGTACTCTTCAAAGTGCAGATAAACAGTCACATTATGTCATTGAAAATACTGTACACACTTGTCAAAAACAATTAGCATTTATCCTGTTTCCTTTGAAAACAAGACCATAACAAGAAAGTGTGCAGTTTTAAGTGAACTTAATGATTCTGGAATAATGCTGGGCTTAGCAATAGAAACTCTAGAAACAATATTGTGCTTTTTGCTTGTTAAATCATCTTATGGTTTTAAACGCAGATTAAATTCCAAATATAATTTCAGCTGTGGTTTGAACTTGATAATTTTTTGGAAACAAACATAGAAGAGGAAATCTTAAATGTCTGATGAATCACAATTTCTAATAATTTTCTAAGGGAAAGTTATGAAAGCATTCAAATAGGGCATAATATAGAAACTGATTAAAAAAATGCAACTCCCTATAAAATCTCCAGAATGGTTGCTTAAATTTGATTCAGTAGAGACTATTTTAGATTCTAAATTCAAGTAAGAGGATTATGGAAGAGAGATTTCTGGAGGTAATGATTCTTCATCTCCATGTGTGTCACTGACCAGATGCCAGGCACCCACAAGTTCTCACTCACCCTCCCCTGCAACTGGACAGAGGAGAGGTAACACAAGGAAGGGTTCATGAAACTAAGATAAGGACTGGGCAAAACCACTCATCAATTACCATCAAAGGCAAAACTGGCTCAACTTAGAAATATAAAGTGAAAGTAGTAATAACAAGATTAGAGTAGGAAAATAAGAAGTAAAATCCTTAAACACTTAAAACACCTTTTAGTTACCCCCCAACCCCTCCTTCCTTCACACTGATGGGAGAGGCAGACAGGGAATGGGAATTTGGTCAGTTTATCACCCATGGCTTTTCTCACTGCTCAGGGAGAGGGGTCCCTCCCACAAGAGAGAGTTCCCCATGAACTTCTTTAATACAGCTCCATCTCACATGCACCAGTCCTCCCAAAACTGATGGAAAGCAAGTCCATCCCATAGACAGATGTACCCCTCAAACTGCTGTGGTGTGGGACACTCTTCCACGAGGTGTAGCCCTCCAGGGACAGGCTGCTCCAGCCTGGGACTAGGGCTCCTCTCTCCACCAGGTCTCCCACAGGATCATAGCCTCCTCCAGGCACCCACCTGCTCTGGGATGGGCACCTTCCCCACGGGCTGTGGGTGAATCTCTGCATCCCCCATGGATCCCCACGGGCTGTGGGTGGATCTCTGCATCCCCCATGGATCCCCATGGGCTGTGGGTGGATCTCTGCACCCCCCATGGATCCATGGGCCAGGGCACAGCTGCTTCACCATGGTCTCACCACAACCTGCAGAGGGATTGCAGCTCTAGCACCTGGAGCACCTCCTGTCCTCCTTCTGCACTGACATTGGTGTAGTAATTACATCAAGATAGACATACCTGAAACCATCACCAGTCCTTTATTAAAAGCTTTTCATGCCTTCTCTCAGTCAACTCTACAGAGCACTGACTCCTTTCCTCACAGGTAGCCCCACACAGCACTGACTCCTCTCCTTTCTGCAAGTTTCCTTCTGCATGACTGGCTAAACCCCAACCTGTCCCTTACCTGGCTGCCTAATCCTGTCTGTCCCTTACCTGGCTGTCTAATCCTGTCTGTCCCTTACATAACATCTTCTTACCTCATCTGCCCCTTACACAACCACATCTCCCTTACCTTCTCACAGCGCAGCCAGCAGATTCCATCCCAAACTGTAGCAGACTCTCAGCCCCAAGCTCCAACTCCACTAATCCACTCATTTATAGTTCCCATCCTCATTGGGCAGGCAAGGCTGTCTCCACTTCTCAGCAATCAGCATAGCTGTAATTCCTTGAGGAAAATTGCCTTCTGCACTATCCTTGCAAACCATCCTCCCACACATTGGTGTTGCCATGTTGTTTTCCTTCACATGTTCTCACTTCACTCTTCTCTAACTGGAAAATTACAACTGTACTATAAACTTTCTTTTGATTTCTCATCAAATACGTTGTGACACAGGCATTGCCACCATCCCTACTTGGCCAGCAGCCTGTCCATCTTCAGACCCAGCAGGGATTGGCTCTGCCAGACATGGTGGAAACTTCCAGCAGCTTCTCATAGAAGCCACCTCTGTGGCTCCCCTGTTACCAAAAACCTGGCTGTACAAAACCAGCCCAAAGCATCTTAGCTTCCAGGAGGATCTTTTCTGTGATCTTCCCAGGCACAAAGGTGACTCACAGGCCAGTAGTTCTCAGGGTCCTCCTTTTCTACCCTTTTAAAAGACAGATACCATATTTCTCTTTTTCCAGTCTCCTGGGCCTGCACCTGATTGCCATGACTTTTCAAATGTCATACACAGTGACTTGGCAACGACATCAGCCAATTCTCTCAGGACTGTGACATGTATTTCATTGAGTCTCGCAGAATAAAGCATCAGGTTCCTCATGAGTCTCATATTAGTATGTGAAGGACTTTATTCCCCTGGCCCCATCCTGTTGCCCACTCCCTTGATAGTTATGCAAAAGCAATTTCTCAAAGTAAGTAAAGTTATACATTGAGGGAGTTATGTCTGGATGATGGAATATGGAAAGAACCCCAGTATTTAATAAACATTAGAAAGAATCATACCACTTTGAGACTTAAAACATAATTGTTTGAGATCCATTTATCCTTGTCATAGTTTTGCCAAGACTAGGAAAGGACACGCCAAAGCCCCAAGCTTTTGACAAGAGGATATGGATTTCTGTCTGTTGGAATCTGCCTAATTTTTTATTTCAATAGAAGGATAAGGGTTTTGAGAACATACACTGAAAAATCACTATAAAGAGTTAGAAACTGCCTAAGTTAGAGAGTAAGAAATGCTGACATCAAGGTGATAAAAGACTTTCTTCAGTCACTTTGCTGTCATCTTCAGAAGAAATGCATCACTGACATAATTCATAGTCTTTGCAGTCAGCTAGTGGTAGGATCCATTCTCATCTTTAAACTATCTTTTCAGTGGTTGCCACAACTCTTCAGACTACAGGGGAGTTTGGATTATTTTTTATCTTTTGGGTAACTTGATATGATCTCATCTTCTATCTCTCAAATGTAGTAAATGCTTTCAGTAGCCCAAAAATATCTTCAGGCATCAACACAGTTGCACAGCATGTGGAAAAATTCTGTTTGTTTAACTTTGCCCATGTGGTCTGGAAATCAGCTTTTAACTGTGAAGGGAGGTGTGATAATTTGTGTAATGACTTCTGTGAATGACATTTCCAGGTAGCAGCTGGAATTGCTCACCCCACCTCTCTTCCTACAAAAGCTTCTGCTGCATTATTCCAGGTTTAGACCTCCTAAGAAAAGAAAGCTTCCCATTCAAACAAATTGAAGAAACATAAGTTTCTCCAAAATTCTTTGAAATCTTGCCTTTACATGAGCTCAGCACTTCCCTTGAACTGCCTTCTCCCCTTCTCTGCATACCAGTGAAGAAACACATGCATGACTTTATAACACAATGTTAAACTCACCTGCAAGTGAATATTGATGCTCTATTCCTTCCTGAAGTGAATACTTAAACGTCTGGTGATATATATCTGTGCTGGGTTAATGACTGCAATCCATATGTCCCTATTTCAGAGTGAGGAGTGTAATTATAATGCTATATAATGTCTTCTTTTCTTGGTAAATGAATATTGAATTAGCTTTTCTTCTGAAAGAGTAAAAGTAAGCACTCTTCCCACTCTCCCACTGCTTTGGGATATTAGTTTATAATTTAGAATATATATCTGGCAAAAAGAGGATTTCTCTAGGCAGAAGATCATCTGTTTCTCCAGATGCTTTCTAACCACTGAACTATTGGATTAAAGAAAAGTGCAGAGAGGTGGAAATAGGACAGTTTACATTCCTGCATTTATATGCTTACTTCCATTTGATAATGATTCCTGAGAAAGCCTATGAGATCAGTTTTTGGAAGCAAAAATGTCAAAACAATTCTCAAATCTGATCAGATTTAGGCAGACTTTGAGCTCTCAAATCTCTCCTAACAGTCGCAATGGTGAGATAAATGTTGGCTGGGATAGAAAATGGGCTGAAAATTGATGGGACTCCTACAATGTGTTCAATATTCAATTGACACCCAGTTGACAGAGACAGCAGAGTGCTAGCACAGGTTTAGTTTATTAATTATCCTGGAAGCTGGGACAGAATGCAGTCTCATCAGGTTTATGGATGACACCAAACTGGAGGGGACCTGTCAGTGTCCAGGTCACTGAAACATAAATTATTCTATATTCTGATTCTATAAGTCCAGAAAACAATGAATGATGACATAGTGAAGAGTCTTAAGGTAAGGTCTGATACAATTGATTTGTCAACTGGCAATAGTTGCATGTAGAAATCCAGGTACCAATTATAAAGGAATAAAATAAATTTCACTAATTTATAAGAAAATAGTACATTTACTATGATTAAAATAAATACAGCACTCCCATAATAACAAGAAAATTAACTGAATTTCATTTGAATTTAAATCTTCCCATTAATTGCAATTTCAGTAGGTGAAAAATCACAATGCATTCTGCTCCAGAAATGTGAATTTTCAGTTTGCCATGTGGAGAAATCAGAAAGTGTCTACTGAAGAATTCAAAAGTAAGAAGTGACCTATTTTAATTTTGTAGCATTAAAATTTTAGATAATTATAAAACAATTCAACTTTCCAAATTGAAGCTTATTTTATAAGGTTTTTTATGTCAAGGAACATGCACACAATTGTGAAATAGATTCATTGATAGGTAGAACTAGATATTAATCATGCTGAAGTCCCAAACTTTAAATTTCCCCCTTTAGAAGTTCTAACACAGTATTTTAGAAACCATTTTGTAAAAATAAAATACAGTTTCTATGACACATGAAATGTAGCTTATGTGGTTATTTTGCTTATTTGAATATTTAGTTTAGGTCTGTGGATTTACTACGTTATCATTAAACAGAGAGAAATCACTAAACAGATGCTCTTTGCCAAATATGTTGGAAAAATGTTAGCAATTCAGAAACACCTAAAGGCAGCTAATAATCCAAGCATTTTTAACATCAGCAAATACAGTAATTTCACGAATACAAGCCGCACCAATTTGACCAAAATTTTGGTGGAAACCCGGAAGTGCGGCTAATATTCCGGGGCAGCTAATCTATTAACAAAATTCTAAAAGCTGCCAACACGGAAGTGAGAGCCCGCGGCAGCCCCAAGCCAAGCTGGAGCCCGGCCGGCCCCGGCAGAGGTGGGAAAGCCTGGCAGAGGCGGGGCCAGCAGTGTCGGGGGCGGGCGGCAGAGCCTGAGCCAGCAGGGCGGGGGAGCCCGGGAGAACTGGGGCTAGCAGTGCAGGGGAGCATGGCAGAAGCAGGAAGGCCGGCGGGTGGGGCTGCCTGGCAGCGGGGGAAGCCCAGCATAATCGGGGCCAGCAGCGTGGGGGAGCCCGGCGGTGCGGGGGCCTGCAGTGCCGGCCAGGGCGAGGAAATGCGGCGGCGGTGCAGACGGGAGGGGGCGGCCAGCGAGCGTGGTGGCGGCGGCGGCAGCCCTGCCGGCGGGGCGAGCGAAAGCGGAGCCGCGAGCCGCGAGCCGCGAGCCGCGAGCCGCGAGCCGCGAAAGCGCCGTCGCGAGCCGCGAACCGCGAGCCGCGAAAGCGCCGCCGCGAGCCGCGAACCGCGAGCCGCGAACCGCGAACCGCGAGCCGCGAGCCGCGAGCCGCGAGCCGCGAGCCGCGAGCCGCGAGCCGCGAACCGCGAGCCGCGAGCCGCGAGCCGCGAACCGCGAAAGCGCCGCCGCGAGCCGCGAACCGCGAGCCGCGAAAGCGCCGCCGCGAGCCGCGAACCGCGAGCCGCGAAAGCGCTGCCGCGAGCCGCGAACCGCGAGCCGCGAGCCGCGAGCCGCGAAAGCGCCGCCGCGAGCCGCGAAAGCGCCGCGGGGCGGGCGCGGCGTTCGCGAGGCGCGGCGCGGGGCGAGCGAAAGCGGCAGCGGGGCGGACGGCGAGCCCGGCGGCGGCAGCCCTGCCAGCCGGGCGAGCGAACGCGGCAGCGGGGCGGTGCTGACGGGAGAGGGGGGCCAGCGAGCCCGGCGGCGGCGGCAGCAGCAGCACCACCCGGCCAGCCCCGCCGAGCCGTGGCGCTGAGCTGGGCCACCCGGCCCCGTCGGCAACCATGAGCGGGCCGAGCCTGCCTGGCCCCGCCCCGAGCCAGTAAAGCCCGCTATGCCGCGATCCTGTTACTAATTGGCCGATTTGTGAAAGCTGCGCACGGATTCTCGCGACGAACGAAAGTGCGGCTAATATTCGGGGTGCGGCTTATCTATTGACAAAGACAGCAACATTGTCGAGGCACCGGGGGTGCGGCTTATAATCCGTGCGGCTTGTATTCGTGAAACTACTGTAATTCCATATCTGATTAAATGCAGCAGGGGCACCTCTATCAGAATTTTAGTGTACGTAATTTCAAACATAACGAATTAGTTAAAACAAAAATATTCTGATGAGCAGAAATAATTTATACTTTAGGGGCTTTCTCCTCTGTATTTTCACAATTCAGATAAATTGCTATGTAAACTGTGCCACTGGGATGCATCCATCTGACAATACAAGGGTTAGAGAAAGGTAAACCTTATGTAGAAAATCACAGAAATTAAACCTTTGGTATGTCAACAGAAAACAAAAATGTAATTGAAACATACTTTTTATTTCAGAGACCTAATCAGTATTATTTCTGTTGCATTCATAACAGACAGAAGCAGCTACTTCACTTCTATCTTTATTGTGTTAGCAAAGTTGGGTACTAAATGAAATATATATTTTTGGGCTTCTTTCTGGAGTGCTAGAGTTGCAAAAAGCTGCGGGGCCACTTGTGAGTTCATTAATTTGCCCTAAGATCCATGAAAATGTTTTTTTTTTTTCATAAAATCAACTGAAAAACCCCAAACATAACTATTACTTGCTTTCTATAGCTATTATAATACAGGAACCAATGAACACTTACAGCTAAAGTAAAAAGTAATTTTCTTCATATCTAAAATAAAGTCAAACAAGACTCCCTACTTCACAAATGTCTAAATTGTTTTAAATTTTCTCTCCATAGGTTAAGAGACCAACTACAAAACATTTCACAACCTTTGCTGTATGTACTTGGAGCAATCTAGTGGCTCAGAATCTTTACAAGAAATTTATTTCCTAGTACTTATCCAGACACGATTTTAACATCTCTATCAATGTAGTTCAAAATTCTGAGCCTTTTGAAATTCTTCTATACCTGACAGGAAGGAGGTTTTAATTTCTTTTTTCTTTAAAAAATATATTATTGGAAATCATCAGCTGTTAAGTTACCTCTGTACCACTAAGCATGACTGAAGTACTGATTAATTGCATTACCACACATAGCTCTATTTCTGGGCATTCTTATTGTTCTGAAATAAATACAGATAGAACACCACTGCTACTGGAAGAGAATCAGCATCTTGTTTATCTAAGAATCACATTAACAGACTTCCTTAATATTTCTGAGAACATATTCTCAGGAAAAAGTTTAAGAATGTAGTTATAGCCAACATAATAAATTTAGTTCAGTACCATCAGTGATGCTGAAAAAAGGCAAGGATGAAAGTCAAAACAAAAAGAACACAAGAAGTTTCTTCCTAGTGTTTAAGAAAAAAACAACTTTTTAGGTCAGACCATGACCCCAAAAAATGTGTCAGATCTGGAATTGTTCAGACCTCAAAAGTATTTGGGAGATTTTTCAAAAGAAAAAGAAGTATCCAATTTTGTGAAAAACATTACAATGTCTGAAAAGTTAAAATTAAAAAAAATATTTTAAGCTGAAATATATGAGAATGCTTTTACCTTTTGAGGTAAGAGGTAAAAGGTTACATGTGACAAATGTGTGGCAAAAAAAAAATTCTCCTACATTTTTCCTCTCTTTGTGTATGTGTGTGTATGTATCCCTGTAAAACCTTAAGGCCATTCTACTGACTCAGTGTAGGTATCATTATAAGTAACTTTTGTGTTTCACTATAATGGATGTCAGCACCAAGATGTATTCAGAACATAAGGAATATTTTCTGTAATTCTTGTGTTTGCATAGTCAGAAGACACCTTAGTATGTAAAAGGTATTAGTTACATCTACTTTGCTGGTAATACTCAGGATTATATTTTCTTTACTGATTTCTCTTTTTATATTACCAGAAGAGAAACTAAAAAATGTATGTATTCTTTTCTACATGAGCAAGCAGACAGGTCACACACTGGACACTACAAGTTGTTTGACTTATATATGCAAATTCCAAATACATAATGGTTAAAACAGTCTGCTTTTGTTTTGATAAGCTTAGTGATTCACACCAATAAAACATAAGGCACAAGTGTTAAGACAATTTTAAAATTTCATCCATAAAGCCATATTTTTGTTTAAAATAAACTATCCTCTGTTAGGATCATACCATCGGACACTGCAGCATTTATTTTACCTAGTGTACAAATCATTTAAATATCCCCAGTTGTTAAGCTTGATTGAATTTGAGCATGGCTTGGGGTTCATAGTCTGTTCAAGACAGAATGTGTAATGACCAGACAAAAGACTTAAAAACAAAACTGAAAAGCCAAGAAGACTGAAAAGCAGAGACTAGAAAATAAACTAGCAACCAAACAGAAAGAGAATGAAAGGAAAATGTGAGGACAATGGAAATTCAAAACAGATTACCTCATTCCTCTGAAAGACTGAAAATATCAACAATCATGGGGAGATAGAATAGTGTCAAGAGTGTAGTAATGGTTCTGGACCTTAGGTAGCTTTGAGCTATAGAAAAAGCAATCATGATAGAAGAATATCAGCTTCGATCTCACTACAGGTATAATTTATTGACAATTTTTTTCAGTTTTATCATGCAGAGTGTAAGCAGATTTACTTGCTTACCAACCTATATGTGATACATTCCCTGACCTCATAAATTAAGAGGTTTGATTTTCTTTTTTAAATTACCCATCTCTATTGAATTTTGGAAGAATGATAGTAGTCTATAATACCCACATTAAAAGATGGAAAGAGCTGGCCTCACCTTTATCATCAATTAAGTTTTCAAATAGATAAGATACCTGCTGTGCTTTGGGATTCACTAAATTCAATGTTCTGACATGTTCTACTCTACTGTTCTCCACGGAGGTTACTAGATGGGGAAATGCCCTGCTTAGAGGCCTTGAACAAATTTAGAGGTAAGGTGATCATCAGCCCATTCAGTCTCAGATGGATTTGACTTCAAACACACCTATGACGTAACCCAAGGAGCTTTGGAGATGTAACCTTAACTGCACAGAATACTTTGAAGACACAAAGTGGATAATCACAATATAAGAAAGTGTAGGAATTTTGAGGTGGGACACATTGCTATGCCCAAAGGATGGTCTCAACTAAATTTGCTATTATACTTTGCCTTCCTTCCATTTCTTTTTAGGATCATTACAGATATATTTTACCTTAGTAACAAGACATACCTCAAAATGATGTATTGTTCTAAATTTTAGAAGACATTAGTGTTTATCAATCAAGGCCCATACATTTCCAAGGTTTTGCATTACTTAATTCCCCATGAAAAACTGATATTAAGGGAAAAAAAAATTTAAAAAGACAGGATATTTCTATATCAATTTTAAAGTTGCTGGAAATAATAAACAATTATTTCCCAGGTCCAACTACTTTGCAGAAGTCAGTATCTGCTCATTCAAATGATGCTAGAGGTTGGCACAATTCCATCACAAAAATTTGTATTGGCAGTGCCTATAACATACTAGTCTTGATGATAGAAAAGTCAGCAAGATCAAAATGTCACAGTTATTGACAAATATTCATCAAGTAAAACCTCCCTTGACTGCTATTAACATAGGGCAAGGTAAATCTAGGAGTTTCTGCTAACTGTGCTCGAATTGACTTTTTGGCTTTAGAAAGAAGACCTCCAGGAGTACTTATTTGTTTTAGCCACTTAGCAGTCCAGAGAGATGCGCAAGAGTGCTAAAGAAAAAAAAATGTACCTTGTTCTGAAAATGCTTTCTCCATCTCCTTCTTGAGGAACCAAGCAGAGTAATGACTACACACATACCTCATAATTCCTGCTTGTCAGAAGCCTAAGCAACTGAAGATTCTTTGAGATTTTTTTCCTCATACTATCATAGACAATCTGATTAATAGGAAACTCAAAAACTATTGATATTTTAACACATGCAAGCTAACAATAATGCCTGTTCTATGCATGCCTTAATAAATCATTATATTTCTCCTGAATTACCAAATGGTTCTTCCAATAATATTTTTGAGAACTAGACTGCAGCAATACAAAATTATGTCAAGTTTAGTCTTTGTTTATAGATACAAAGGAAACAGATGTTATTCCACATTAGTTCATGCAAAAATATTTGAAAACCTGGGTGTTTCAGTTATTCCCTCCAGTAGTATCCAAGTTAGCAAACTTATCTAATGATAATACACATCATAGTTATTTTCTGTTATTTTCCTCCTGCCTCAGAATCTTTTGTGTTTACTACAATCAACTTGGCCTTCAGAAGTTTCAGTGATATCCAGTTATGTTTTAAGTTTTATCCAACAGTCAATAATTGTTGGGAGAGGAAAAGCTGTTGTTATGAAGACTTCCAAGAGGGACAAAATGGTGTTTCACAGCAATTTACATTAGTCTCATTTTTCTCATTATATGTACCTATTCCTAATAAAAATTAAAAACGCTCCAGATTTGCAAATTTGTATTTCTGACCAAATGATGATTCTTGATTTTGAATCTATACCCAATACTGTCCTTTTACCACCTCTGTTGTGCAAGGGATCAACAAGCCATCAAAAAGGTAATGGAATATGCAACCTACATATAGCTTCAAGCAGCCTACCAGCTACAGTCTGATCTTCATTGAATATAAATCAGCTGACTTGAAAAATCCTATGCTATTTGTACCAGCTAAGGTTATGGTGCTTATTTTTCATTGTGCTTGCAAAGAAGACTGAAAACTTCAGTGTTACATATCAGCCTGAAGGTTGAAGTATAGTAGCAAAATTTAACATATTACCCTGGGAAACTTGTCTTCTAGGACGGTAAGATGGACCATCGAAGGGAAATCATATAATGGTGGTAAGCCTACTTCACTGATTCACACAATATATCAGTTAAATTACATTCCTTCCTAAGAAATAGTATTGTATATACAGCAAATTTCTAATTAACATTGCTGTCTATGCCTTTTATATGTATTTGAAATTACAGGTTAGAATATATTTACATTCTATTACAAGTACATATATTAAGGAAAAATATCCTTTAATGTGAAAAATTGCAGATTGCTGGAGTATATACCCCCAAACATTCTGAATCATCAATAATTAATAGCCATTGATAACCTTTGTAGCAGGGTTTCATGAATAGTATATTTCATGAAAGGCAGAATTTAACTGTGACTGTAAACACACTATGGAGAGAAGAAACAAAAATCATGTCATGTTCACTACAGTCAGACTAAAATCCTTACTTAGTCATAAATTCTGAGCAGAATAGGAACAGGCAATATTTGGACTCTTGCCAGCATTAAACATGGATCTAAGCAAACACCATTTTGCAGTGTGCACTGTGTTTAACTGTAATGTCTCAGGAACATCTATTACATTTTTTAACATCTACAGAGGGTTAGAAAACCTTTCACAGAATGCTGATAAAAAAAAAAAAATCTGACCCTCTTCTGAACATCAGATTATAAAAACATAGGACCGATGAGTAATTTCAGCTTGCAGTGAGCATCCAAACCTTACAAACTGAGATGGAAAGAAAGATCAAGAGAATGTCTGAATATTAGATACCATTAGAGAAGAAATTTCTTTGGATCAATATGAGGCCAAATTGAAGATCCAGAATGTGGTCAGGGCAATTCCAAACACAAATACAGACAGAATGGAGAGTGGATTAAGACCAGCCCTGAGGGCAAGGACTTCTAGTGGAGAGAGTAGGGAATGAGAAGCTCAACATGACCCAGCAATGTGCACTTGCAGCCTGGAAAGTCAACCTGTCCTGGGCTGCATCAAAAGTGGCGTGGCAGAGGGATGTGATTCCTCCCCTCTGTTTTGCTCTCATGACAGCCCAGCTGGATTACTTTGTTCAGCTATAGGGCCCCCAACATTGGAAGGACATGAACCTGTGGGATAAAGCTCAGAGGAAGGACACTAAGATGGTCAGAGGGTTGGAGCACCTCCCACATGAAAACAGGCTGAGAGTTGTGACTGCTCAGCTGGAAGTTACCTTGTGGCAGCTTTCCATTACCTAAAGTGGACCTGCAAGAAAACAGGAGAGGTACTGTTTGCTAGGACACATTATGATAGGACAAGAGGATATGGCTGTAAACTGAAAATAGTTTTAGATCTGATATTGGGAAGAAAACAGTAGCTGTTTCTTCTGCTATAGATGCCTTTGTTTCTATGAAACACCTGTAATGTATTTCTGTGTACCCAACCCAACAATTTAAAATAAATTTAAATAAAATTTATTGCTTATATGCATCTTGCCTATCAAGTAGTATACATCTCATAAATATATTTATTCAGCTTTTCTTTAAAAATATCTGAGATAGTTTTCATGTAGCTTGTTCAGCTACCATGTCAGTATAGTACAAGTGCCACGACAGTGCTGTAATGCAGCTTTCTGAGGCTGCCTCATTTGCTGTTTGAAATATTGTGCTACCACACTTATACTGATAGCTGTACCTGAGAGATTTCATTTATGTCTGGTTCCATCCACACAATATGCATTTTCTCAATTTCTATGTAGACAATATCCTCAGAGATACATCTTAATTGAGGCAAGGTATAGTGTATGCTGAACTTAAGTATTCACAGCCACCTATTCCCTCAGTAATACTGCAGTGCAGTTCTAAAAATCAATTTATTAAAGCCTTTGGGAAGAAAAAGCATAGGCAAGTTAATATTCCACAAACCCATTCCTGTGACCCAGCCTTATGTAATGTAACTGTCCCTTGGGAATTATGAATTATTCTCCATGTGTTCACTCACTTTTGATACCATGTTTTTCAGTAGAAATGCCTTCTTTTATACACAGACCTCTTTAATAATTAACAACTTCCCACCTAAAAAAAAGAAATAAAATATATGCTTTAAAATGCTATGACTACAATCCAGATATCTCCACATGATAGTGTAATATAATTTGAAATGGAGATAGAAGAAAAAAAATCCAATATGCACATCTTGCATTCATCAATAAACTTTACTGTACGGAACAGTTTTTATATACAATAATTATACTAGATTGCCAAGAAAGACATCTTTCTTAAAAAGTGATTAAGTGAGGAAATTCAATGGAAGGGCACTGAAACAATTTCTATAATTCTGCTATTGCTAGTAAGAGCATGTACTGTATACTTACCTTCCACAGCAAGCTTCTTGTCTCCACTATGTTGTGGGCTGAAAGTTTTAAAAGGTCAGTCTGTGTTCATGCTCATTTGTCTTCATTCTCATTTACTTCTTTGCTTTATATTCTGCAAAAAGAGGCTTCAAATGTTTTCCTTATTTATTTGCTTAACATCATCAATTCCACAAAGAAAAAGTCAAGTGGCAAGATAGTAGATAAACAAAGGTGATTCAAGCTGAACATTATCTGAGACTGGTAAAATACAAGTCTCTGTTGAGGTAATAAAAGTCCTAAAATAGGTATTCAGCTGGCATAATGTCTAAAAACTAAAGAAATAGAGGGTTATAGTTATTCTGCAATAGCTTCTCTCCACACCACTCCATATTTATGCTTTTCCCCTGTTCCAGTGTACGTCCTTCATGGGTAGTGGTTCTGACAGGACCCTCTTCTGGGTCTGGGTTTCTCCAGTCTGCTCTGGCACAGGGTCCTTCTTGGGCTGTAAATAGATACCTGCTTCACCATGGTCCTCCATGGGCTGCAGGGAAACAACTTCTTTCATCCTGGTCTTCTCCATGGTCTGCAGGGCAATCTTAGCCCTGAAGCCAGGAACATCTCATTCCTTTTCCTCCTGTGACCTTGGTATGTACAGGGCTGTTTCTCTCACATTTTTTCACTCTCTCACAGCTGGTTTCTTAAAAATATTATCACAGAGGCATTGGAAGTATTGCTTGAGCTCAGCTGTGTCCTTCAGAAGATTCCCTGGGTCTGATTTTAACCAGATGGAACCAGCTGTACCTGGGATGGGGCAGCACCTCTCCTCTTTTCTCAGATGCCACCCCTGAACTTCTGCCACTGCCAACACTTGGACACATAAACCAAACACAAAGGCGGGGAACAAAGACCATTCTGTTGAGCAACAGAATCTGCTGAGGAGTTCTGCCTATTTCGGAGGGGTCAAGCCTATGGCAGAGCTTTCCTTATGCATATTACTTTGTTTTTAGGCTTAATTACATGTTATCTAGAGAAGGGATGAACAGTTACTCAACTTCTTTGATAAGCTTGAAATGAGGAATCTCCAGTAAAGCTCCAAAACTTGGTCACTAAGTCCTTTAAAGGGGTTTACATTTTTGTGGGTTTTTTTTGCAAACCCTGATTTAGATGCAAGGGAGAAATACTGATAAAATATTCTCAAGAGTTCAAAACAACAAAAACTTTACTAGCAAATGTCAGAAAATGAGGGAAACCAGGAAAAACTTTAAATAAATATTCATTTGGCATCAAATATTTCACAAAACACTAACTTAGTAAGCTCTAAGCCCATTCAATTTAGCGAATTCCAAACCATCTGAATTTAAGCTACTCAAACTTCATGAAGAATTAATTAAAAGAGATACAGAAAAGAACAAATATACCTACCTCACATGTTTCAATTGATGTAAAATCCAGGGGAAGGTAGGGTCAAGGTATGTGCTTGTACTACTCTTTGGCTTAAGTACCCTTTGGCTTTCCTGGGCCCTTCCCCCAGATGGGACTTCTAGCCTGGTGCCAGTCAGGAGCTGGGTTAGGGACTCCAGGGGTGGGTGAGGAGCACTGCCTGCCATGTGCCAGGGCTTGGTGACCATTGCAGAGGCTGGGGTGCAGACCCCAGTGGGGTGGGGTGGGGTGTGCAGAGCACGGCATCGTGTCACTGGAGCAAGACACAACCTTCCTGTCCACTCACACGTGCCTGAAAGGTTTCCAGCCCAAAATCTGCTCCAGTCTCTCACGATGGTAGATCACCAAAATTGTTTGAGCATTCAGGACTGCACAAAAAGCACCATCTGTTTGTGAAATTTGTCTTTTGCCAAATCTTGCATTTCTTATGATTTGGTATCAAAGCTAATTGATCTCAGAAGCATTTCAGCTCTCTGTGAAGCTCATAGGAGTTGCAGCTGTTTAAACAAGGAAGATTTTGATATATTTTTTAAATTTTATTTTTAAAACAAAGGTTTCTGTCCTTCCTTCCTTCCTTCCTTCCTTCCTTCCTTGAAAGTGACTCAATCACTCTTTTCTTAGACAATCTTTATATAAGTTCATCTTCCTATGAACTGAAAGGATCCAGCAAATTCATACCTTCAAGAGAAATAGAAAATAAACTGTTTTGAGGACTGAGCAGGAGGCTGCAATGGTAATGTTCAATTGCACAGAGTTAAGCCATGATTCTTTCTTCATATGGAGAACTAGACTGGGCAGCACAGAAAGAACAAAAATGTTTTATTTCTGTTCACAGAGCTGTAGTGATAAAGTAAGTATGCCTGATTTATATTTAATCAGTTGAATTTAATTATTTCAGTCAGGAGTAAATGATATGGTTGGAGGTTTTAAATAAACTTATGCTTCTTAAATAAAACTAAAGGATGCTAGATATGGTTTGTCCATAAGAATACCAAGCTTTAACATATATTTTAGTCATACACAGGAATATTTATTATCCATTATAGTGGATGAGAGTCAATGCAAATTTGACACATTTAGTCATCTAAATTTTGTATTGAGCAATTCAGATCAGTTGCCTTGGTAAAAGCTAGTCTCATTTGAGATTATGCCTGACAGGATCTCGAGAAGACTGTCCTATATTGCCAGCTGAAGTCCAGTACTTTCAAAGAAAATAGATGACTACCCTTTGCTGACAAGGTCTGAATCTAAATAGGAATCAGAGCCTTGAGTAAGTTCATGTCAGCTGCTTAAATACAAAAATAAATTGCCATTTTAACAGCAGTATTCAAGCCATCTAGACGGATATATGAAGATATATGTCAAATATGGTACAAGAAGGAGATGCACACTGGGGAGATGCCTAACACTTTTGACCTGCAGTTACAAATCAGAGAAGAACAACTTGTGAACTTTTAAATAGTGCCACAACTCTGAACTATCCCATGCAAAGCAAGTGATCTCATTTTAAAATACACATTGTCACTTCAAATTCCACAGTTAATTAACTACACTGAGAAATACTGTGTGGATCGACCAGCTGAGGGAATACTTTCAGGCCATTCACCTGTTGGCTCTTCAAGGAGATGAGAAAGGCATCTCTACACAAAGGGCAAATTTCCTATTTTAGCTAAGAGTGCCACTTTAAAGCCTACTATGAGTGACATATGACATCACTTGAGGTGAGACTTCACCAGTAACTGCAGAACTTGCCCAGTTAGATGTATATCCATTATAGATAAACTAAGCAACATTTAAGTGATTCATTTCTATCCATTCCGGAGCTCTATCACACATACCAAGTACAGGTGTCCCTGAATTCTGTCTTATTTACTGTGGCCTTCAATACTGCCTTAATCCAGTTAATATTTTCCTTGCTTTAATACTATGATTGACAAAAAAATATAAAAACAGAGAAGACAATCAGCCTTCAGAAGAACTAGATGCTAATTCAGGAAAGTGAATGGGACTTAATGGAATTATGGTGAAGGATTTATGTCCCTGATATTAATACAACATGATATTAAGAACTGGGAATAAAAGAAAATCCCAGGATATCAGGGGTGAAAACATTTAATCCTTCTAAGTAATTTTAAAATTCTATTTTCTTTTGTAGTGTCTCATGTAAACTGCTCAAGAAGAACGACTGATATTCAGTCTTCCAAAGATGCTTAGGAACTGTAAAGAACATTTATTTTCAGCTATCATCTCTCTATTGCCTCTGCAGTTTCATTCAGAGCTATTCCCTGTTTAATCTGTGATAAAATGTCAGCAAGACTGATGCCATAGAGATAGTGAATTTCAAAATCTGCTAATCCATAACAGCTAGTGTTGGGACACTCAGTTTTATGTACAGGCACTGGTGCAAAATAACAGAAGGAAGCACAAATGCTTCAGTCTTTGCTTTTGGACTGTGTAGGAAGCCTGCTCAATAACCTATATTGTACAAGCCACAACTCAGTGTTCTAATTAAAAAATACAAAAAAAATCAGGTAGAGAAAAGCAGGAATTAGACTGAAACATATGCTAATGTTCATCAAGGGCCACTCTCTTTTTAAAACCTCTTGCCAGCTTTCTTCTCCTTACTCATTTTCTAATTAGGTTTCTATCACAAAGAATAATGTTTGCAAATTTCCAGGGTGCCAGGAAAGTGCAGTGAAGATGACACAGAGAAACATATTGTCACACTATGCAAAAAGTCAATAACCTCAGGAAATATCTTGGAGGAAAAGCAAATTCAAAAAAAAGACGCAAGTTAATATTCTCTCTCTCTCTCTGACCTGGAGACCTTAGGAGCAGTGAACCAAGAAGTCTGGGAAGCAATGAACACAGGAGCTTGTTTTTGTAGAAAATCTTAATGGTTAAACTTTAAAAATATTAATTCTAAGGAGTCTTGGCTATATACAAGAATGATATTTTAAATAACAGAATTTTTTTATCACAAGTGCTGAATCACCTAGAATCCCAAATACTCTCTCTTACTGCATTCTAAAATATTATTTTGTGCCTAGCCTAATGATTATTTTTCCTTTTTGAATGTTTCATGTTATTCTTTGATCCTTATGTTGTAAATTCCTGAAGTAAAATATGGACAACTTGTTTCTTTGATGTCTTTACCCACCTACAGAGCAACAAGCTGACATTTCCAGTAACCAACAACCTGTATTTTCTAGTCTAATACATACAGTCAGAATATTGTGTCTATGTGACTCATTAAAGAGATCAGCACTTCATTTTGTAGCAGGTGCTGATTTTATTGATCTATTTGATTGATCTGTACCTGTGCAGTGAAAGTAATATGAATGTCCTCCTACATTGCTATAGTTAATGAGAGAGTTCAACTCTGTATCTGTTTAGTGCACTTCGGAAACTGCAAACTGCAGGGCTGAGCAGCACAATCACAAGAGAGAAAAAAGTTGGAGGTGTTTGTACTATTGTTGAGGTTTCTTGCCATTTGAATTTTAGAGATTTTTTTTGGGGATACTTATTGTTCATGAGTTTCATATCCCAATCAAGTACATGCTTCATATTTTAATATACTCTTCTATCTATTTCATGGTATATTTCAACTATGTTAGTTTGTACAGATATAGACTGTTAATTTCATCTAGTCTATTTAAAATAAGTCAATTTTAATTTGTGTTAAACAGGTCTTTGATAATGAGATTCTCTTCAACATGTCTTTCCATTTCCCTATAGTCCTGTAGTGCCTGACAAGGATATTTTTGGCAATTATGATTTAATTAAATATTCCCTAAAGATTTGTTATATAAAACAAAGTCATATAAGCAAATGACAGCCATTTAAAATCAATATTACAGAAGACATAATTTCTACCATTCTCATCGATTTAGCATGGATTATAGTGTGGGATAGGAAATAGTTTTCACAGTCTCCAGAAATGTCATTTATAGAACATATCCAAAGCTTACTATTATCTATAAATATATACCTAAAGAATGTTTATCTTCCAGTGTATTTGTATTCAGCCCTACATTCCTATAGGATAGGAACATAGGAACTATAATATCTACTTGTTGCTCAAACTACACCTACCAAAATTTCTTAGTTGAAAATTGTCACTTTTTTTACTGAAAACACATTTTTGGAGGATGAAAGAGAAGATAGAGAAGAATGAATATGAAGTATCAGTCTTGTGTAAGAGTGTGATAATCTAAAAGTGAAAAAATCACCTCTGGTTTTTGAAAAAATTAATAAAATTAATGCTAATTTTTTTTCTTTTTTCTTTTTTTTTTTAATTTTTTGTTTCAGTCAATTCTAAGGAGTAGTCCCAAATAATGACTATTCTTTGCTTTTTCTTTATTTCTAGTGAAAGCTGGCCTTTTACTTTGTCTCTTTCTATTTCCCTGTTCATTTTGTAATTTCAGTTTCCTTATACTGAGACATTTGCTTTTCACAAGGACAAAAAGAGCCTGAAACTCTAAAATAAAGAATACTGTATATATTTCTCTTTATTTTGTAAACACAAACAATATCAGCAAAAATAAATGGGGGAAAACCTGACTGAAAATAAAAAGGAAATTTATTGTCTTAAATTGTGGGCATATTTTTGTATTATATTAGGACTTTCTACTAAGGAAAATTCTGCTTTGATTTAATACCAGCTTTTGACATTTCCCATTGTTAACCTTTTTCCATCTTTTAAAATGTGGTCTTAGTTTCAAAGACACTGAACTAGAAGGATCATTAAGATTAAAGAAAGTTCTCAAGAAAACAAAAAAATGTCTTTGCTGTTGAAAGTCTAGAAAAACTTGTCTATCAGTCAATTATCTAATTCCTTCTTAACACTCTTGTGTTGGAGTATTGGCAGATTCCTTGATATTAGTCTGTATTGCTTCCTAAAATTTTGGGTTTCATTTTGATACAGAATTTCCTGATGATGACTTAAAGAGATGAGTTGCTTTAAAAAATCATTTTTCTATCTGCTTCCAATTTTCTGTCTTCCAGTGTAACTGAACAACCACAACTTCTTATGAACTGTTTTGAATAATACTGTTTCACCTCTTCAACTGCACCGTACACTAAACATGCCTGTTTTCTCTTCTTTACCTGTTGCTCTAGCCTTTGCAGGATCACTGAAATTTTAGCTATCAATTCAACAGAAGGTTGCAACATTGCATTTACTAGGGATCTGTATATGTTGTCTTTTTTTTTGTGCAGGTGAAAAATGTAAGTGAATTCATACATTAACTAAAAAGGGGTAGGAAGCATTCAACATCCACACTGACATATCAACACCCACAGAGCTATATGAACAAATAGAAGACCCACCTGTGGGAGGAAAACTAACTCATTATCTCCAATTCAAGAAGGTGAATAAACCTTAGTATCAACTGCCTCATTTTCAAAAAAGATGCATTGAACTCAGATGAGGAGGACATGGAAGAGAAACAGTATTATTAATATTTTCCCACATAGAATCTGAAAATTGCATTTAACAATACTGCTAATTCTAACAAAAAATGGGAACACTTGGGACAATACCCAAAGCCCTGCAAACCATTACACGTCATGTATCATCAAGATTAAAACTAGGGATATTTGACAGCTTCCTATATTTCTATATATAAAATATTGGTACACTAACTTCTGTGCCATAGGTGTAGGGTGATGTCTAGATTGCTGTACCACTATGTGAGGAAAAAGCAAGGACTTGCAAAGGTAACCAGGCACATGGAATACTATTGAAACTTCTGTATTTGAGTGTGTATTGCATTCTACTATCAAATTCTAAATAAGAGAAGTGAGAAACTGGATTATAGAGAATAAGGTCTAGGATTGTGGATGGCTCTCAGTATCAGGAAATATCATTACTTGATGACATGGAAAAGGCATCAAGATTAATAATGTTACTATCGGTATTCACATCATTTTATGGTGGTGATGGGAGCTGGCTACAGGTAAATATGAAGTTTCCAATGCCAAAAGGAGAGTAATTTTATTTATAAATTGTGTAAAGAAATAAATATTTTAGTATAAGCATTTGAATAATAGAAGTGTGGTCCATCTGTCAAGATGCTGGGCTTCCAGAGAGGAATGTAAGATACGTCTGTGCAGACATCTTTAACTGAGATAGTTACTGAGTTTCCTGCCAGTTAGAGAGAAAGAGGTACATGTGGGAAATAATTTAAATCAGCTGAATAAAAATGTTGAAACCAGGTCAGAGTAACTGTCACCTGAACACAGTCTCATTTTACATAAACCTTTTTTGCATGATTATTTTAAATAAAGTACTGTTGGTTAGAGAGGAGAGAGAGGAGAAAACTGATTTGATTTTTGTGACCCCTCAGTTCCAAAATTACGAATAATCACTCAGAATTGTCTGCTAGCTATGGTAATTTAGTATGACTTACTCAAGGGATAAGGGACATTTTTACTGTTCTGGTATGTTTTTGTATCTAAAAGAGACAAAGATCCGGAATAAACTGTCTGGATCAGGTGAAAAATTTAGGAATATTCGACAATAACATTATATTACAATAACTTAACATAGGTCAACAGTCTGTGGCTTTCGCAGGTCCATGAGGTCAGAATTTTACATTTACAGAATTTTATGATATTTGTACGTTGCAATTTTTCTTGCATCAGTTCCTTTACTCTGGCAATCCACGGCTCATCAAGTTTTTTGGTGCAGTTTTCTGAGGATTTGCTTAAAAAATTAAGTCTAAGAATGCTTTAAGACCAAGTGCAAGCCTTTATCAGTATTTAAATGCTGCTAGCTTTAGCAGTTGAAAATAGTCCCAAGGAGCATGTGGATGATGACAGGCACAAGACAATCATATCTCCAAGAGCTGAATTTTTATTCCACTTGCCAAAGGGAAGTCTACATTGGCAGCTTTTCTACTCCAGTGCAGGTGTTTTCCCCTCCACCCAGGGCTGTTGTGAATGACAGATGGATCAATAATGCAAAAAAAACAAATTCTGTACTTGGAATGTAGGAGTGTTTGATGGTGAATTCTGAACAGGAAAAACAGTTTGTTTATATTATTTTTACTATCTTCAACTGCTTTATTCTTCTGTTTAAAGATTTTAAGTTAGGAATTATTTTATGTTACAACATAGATTCAAAAGAGGGACTCCAAACAATGTGTAACTGTTGTACATGATCACTTTGTTCAAAGTAAGATATTCACCATCTGGTAGGTGTCTTGTACCTGTCATTGGGGATGATGATCAAAATAAAGACTCTTTTTGAGCAAGGTTATTATATACATACCTGTAAGTCTTACCTACTTGGGATTTAGAGGTGTCATTTTTCACAGATGGTCTCTTGTATCTTGTTTTCATCAGCACAAATTCTGAGATTTCATCCCAAAGAAAATAGACAGAAACTATTTTATTTAATACACGTGAAATAAGTTGTGACTAATCTAGTTAAACTTCTGTGGGTCAGAGCTTTGTTATGTACTTTTTCCACATTTTTAAGGACTGATATCTGTTTTAATGACTGATAATCTGTTTATCAGTATAGAAGCTCCCTTTTACATTTTTCTAATCAGCTCTCAGAGTTCTCACTGGGAGTTTTCAGTCATGGACTGACTCCATGAGGTTAAAAAAAAAAAAAAAAATTAATAATTTTGAATTAAAGATCCAAAACTTTATATGTAATTTTCTAATTACTATTTGATCTTCAATCGACTATAGAGTGAGCATAAAATTGGTATTAACTAACTAGTCTCTGAAAATATTTATTAATTGGAATCTTCAGTAGAATATTTTAATTCCAGTGAAATCTCATGTTGAGATGCAATCTCATTTCTTTAGCATTCATTGATTGAGCTTTTCTATTTTCTAAGTTGTCCATGCTTTCTGAATATACAAGTTTCTTTGGTGTATGTCATAAAAGATGTCAGGCAATAGAGGTATAAGATGAAAATATTTTGATTATATTTTCCTAAACTAATTTTCTTCCTTCCTAAACTCAGTTCATTCCTATCTTCCTTCCTTGTATCCTTTACATGAAGATGTTCAAAGAAAACTCTTCTCGCTTGCCTTACTTTCTTCTGCTATGTTTTGGTATTTTATGAATTTGTATTTCTTGTTGCATAGCAAATTCTATGAGTTTCCATGTAAACATAGTTGACATATTGAAATAAAGGGCTCTAAATTTTTATTTCTCTCACACATTTTCTATGCATCCTCGGCTGAATCAATATTGCTGTTTCTTGTTTTGCCCTAATAAGTTTGTCATGTTGTTTCTTGTAGACGCACCTGTTTTGTTTTATTCTGTTGGTAACATTTCAAGGGCAAACATATTCAGCTTCTCTCACCAGTGTCCTGCATCCAAAGCTGTAGGAAATATTGGAGGTCTGATTTGACACTAAGAAAAGGATTGAATACCAACTCCCTGGGTCTTCCTATACAATTTTCTCCCCAAACCCCAACCTGCCTCATTACAAAGGTCATTCTTTGTGAAATAGCAAAAGGAAACTATTTCAATATGAGTAAATTAATTTGGATGGTTGTCTGTCATTGTTGAAGAATTTTCTGATCTAAGCCTCCAAGTTAAAATAATATAGACCACCACATTGTTTTTAAAGCTTTCAAAATAATGATTGTAATATGTTAATAAAATGTAAAGATAAAAAGTCAACCAGAAAATACATACGCTTTTCAATATATTTAAAGGTATTCTATGATATGTTCCTTAAACAATCATGTTGATCCAGCAAAGTTGCTTTCTCTGAAATATGGTAGCCAATTAACACAATTGCATTGAGCATTATCTAGCCTCATCTGAAGCATATATTTTGCATGAGCTGTAAAGACAATAATATGGGTATTTTTACTTGAGTGCAAGAAAACAATTTTTAAAATTATATAACATAGAAGTAACACTTTGGATAATTATATAATGTTTTAGAGTGAAAATTAATCTTTTTGGTAAACAAATATCATACATACAATTATGTGGTGCTTGAATGCTTTGGCTCACTAGTCTGCAAATATAAACAAAAAAAGGAAAATACTTTGGAATAAATAAAATGGAAATCCAACCAAAAACTTTAAAAAACCTTCAAAAATTTAAGTTTTCATTTTTCATGTTTTGAAAGTCTCAGGGTAGCATGTCATTTCGATCAAAGAGGATTCAGGACTTCAAGTTAAAGATGGAAATTCAAAGTGGAAAGCAATTTTAATCATGTAGAACATAGCTGTGATAACAGTTCTGCTTAAAGATTTTGAAGATGAAACTATTTAAGTTTACGGAAAAGTTAATGTGAATTAGAAAGTCATTAAGTCACTAGTGATTTAGATTTGCAGGACATGTAAAATGTAGGATTTTCACAGTGGAGGTGACAAATCACAGCTATTTTGAAACTTTTGACCAAAAAAATTAAGATTTAAATGTAAAAAATTAACAGTCTGAGAATAAACTGTTCCATACTCTCTGTGAAGGCTGATAATGCTTCCAATAAGCTTAACTACAGCTTTGTTTGATTTTTTTTTTCCCCAGGTTTGCTTTGGTTTGCTTTTTCTTTTGGGTTTTTTCTTTTTCAATTTTGTGGTAGTCATGGTGATGTCTATTTTTTGCTTTGGTTGGTTGACTTTTATACATTGTTTAACATTTCTCCATATCCCACCTGCATCTTGGCTTAATGAATCTCAGGCCATTTGGTCTGAATTTGCATAAAAATTTGCAAGAGAAGAAGAAATATGATGTTTTGCCAAATATGGATCTGCTGCCTATCTAGGTGGTGATGTGCTTGCAATGGACTCTGTCTGCTCCTTGTCAGCTACAACTCACTGGTGAAAAATAATTTCATGATTATAAACCGCACCTGATTATAAGCCGCACTTACGTTCGCAGCGAGGATGCTTGCAAAACTTTCACAAAGTTGCCAATTAGTAACGGAATCGTGGAATTGCGGAGTTTACAAGCTCGGCTCAGGGCCATGCGGGCTCGGATCAGCTCTGCTGCCCCCCGCTGAGGCCATGTGGGCTCGGATCGGCCCAGCTTTTCCCCCGCCAGGGCTGGGCGGGCTTGGATCGGCCCTGCTTTTCCCCACTTTTTTATTTTTATGGCTTTTTATTTTCTGAAATATTATCACACTTGAGTGTGTATAATTGCTATGTAAAAAAAAAAAAAAGAAGTAATATTCAAATCATCGTAGTTTCATTATATGCACATATATATACATATATATATACATATAACCAAAAGTTTGACATATTCTCTTGGTCTGTAAGCAGTGTAAAGAATGCCAGCTGCATAAAGTTTCTACAAAAGAAGATATAAGCCATAAAAATGTATGTTCTGTTATTGCTGAATAAGAAACTCACTAGTTAGTTCTAACACATTCTGACAGTTTCTGGGATGAAATTCAAATGTAGATGAGAAAATACCTCTTTGAAATCTTTAAAGCTATCAACAAACTTAGCAAAGTTGTACAGCTGCAAAATGCTGTAAACATACTGGGAACAATGGTATAATGGCTGTTTCTGTGAGAATCTATCCAGGAAGAAAATGAAATCTCTTTAAAGATACTGAGGAGTATGTCTAAATAACCATAATACTGTGTATTACCTTAATGACTTCTATAGTCACATAGCTTTGGACCCAATATATTGTGGTTATTAAAAATCTGTTCTAACATTCTTGTCTGCAAACACAGATTGCAAATGTGATTGCAAATATACTGTCTATATCATCTATGAAAGTTTAGATTGTTATCCATATAACCTTTTGTTATATATTTAATCCACTTGACAGCTCTAGTCACAGGACTATGACTCTTATTGTATGCTTCACAGCTATTTACTTCACATTGCATATTAACTGGAAAGTTTGATTGATCCAATTGGCAATTCTAGGTACTCTGGGCAAACTACAAGCCCACAAGGTTTTTCTTTTAAAATATATAATATATTGGAATGAAAACTGGCTTAACATCCAGACGAAAAAGCGTGATAATCAGTGTCACTAAGGCTAGTTGAAGACCACTCAGTAACAAGGTACCCCATGGGCCAATACCACATTCAATTCTATTTCCATTTCATTTAAATTTTCATTAATTAGCAGGATGATGAGACAGAGTGTGGCCTCTGCATGTTTGCAGTTGACACTAAGTGGGAAGAGTGGCTAGTATGTCAGAGGGTCTGCTGCCATTCAGAGAGACCTTGACAGACTGGAGAAATGGGCTGATAGTAATGTCAGGAAGTTCATCAAAATCCTACAGCTGAGGAAGAACAATCCCGTGCAACACAATATGCTGAGGGTTGACTGCCTAGAAATCTACAGTAATTTCATGATTATAAGCTGCACCATTTTGACTAAAATTTTGGTCCGAACCAGAAGTGCGGCTTATACTCTGGAGCAACCAATATATGAATGAAGTTCAGAAATTTGCCAACCCGGAAGTGCGAGCCCGCAGCAGCCCCGAGTCAAGCCGGAGCCCACACAACCCTGATGGTGCCAGGTTGGCCCTGCGCCAAGCTGTGCCCACATGGCCCTGGTGGCAGGGCAGCAGGGGCCAATCCAAGACCACATGTCCCCGGTGGTGGAACAGCACCGAGTCGAGCCCGCCCAGCCCCCGAGCTGAGCCAGTATACCCCGTGATCCCGTGATTCGGTTACTAATCTGCAACTTTGTGAAAGTTGCACGCGGATCCTCACTGCGAACAAAAGTGCGTCTTATAATCCAGTGTGGCTTATATATGGACAAAGAACAAAATGTTGCCGCCACCCGGAAGTGTAGCTTGTAATCAGTTGCAGCTTATAATCGTGAAATTACTGTACTTTGTAGAAATAGCCCTGGACCTCCTGGTGGACCCAAGTTGATCATGAGTCAGCAATGTCCCCTTGCCACAAATAAGGCATTATGATCCAAATAGCGAGAGATGGCTTTGAACAAATTAACCTGCAAACTAGACCACATGCTGAAGTCAATAATACAGACACAATAAAAGTGAGGTAGACAGGGAGAGAGAGAGTTAAAGGCACAGAAAAGGATAGGGGGAGACACAGAGAGATCAGGCACTGAGAAGATTGTCACCATCCACAGATCTGCAGTGTGCAGTTGATCCTTCTCCACCCTGGTCTTCTTGGTAATGGAGGTCCCAAGGTAGTTCAAAATTTCCCTATTCATACATTTGCAAACAGGGGAATTAATGCTCATTGGCTATAGAATTCCCTTATTCTGTTGGCTAAGTGAGTCCCTTGCTTCTGATGGTAATTAGTCAAATGCTCCGTCTTTCTCTTCTTTTGAGTGTTGGTTGTGAGTAGGTGGTTACAATCTCCCCCCGCCAGAATTGCCTTTTGCCCAATCCAAGCTGATTTCAGCACAATAGCGGAGCTGGTTTCCTTGTGGACCATAAATTCTACCATTATCAGCAATACTTTCTTGTTCCCCAGCTTTGTTTACTTCCCCCTAGGTCTGAGATAACATTTGGACAATAGTACCACCTTTATTTTATCTCAAGTTCCCATCACTGGTGGCTTAAGGGGGTGGCAGGGTTTTGGTGGTCACAGATACTGTCTGTCCCATAACTGTGAATGAATTTGTGCACCAGTGATAGGTGTACAACCAGTTGTTTCTTTATACTATTTGCCCTTATGTGAATTTTGTGTGCATGCATTATTCAGAGTGGGGTAACCAGATCTTGCCTCCCCAGGCCGCTCCATTCTGCACTTACCTCATGGCAAAATTCTTCTGTGGTAGCAGTGTTTGAGACAGTTGTGCTCTTTAAGTCCTTACAGAAGGTTAATGTTATACTGGGCTGCGTTAGGAGGAGAATTGCTGGCAGGGAGCAGGAGATGATCCTTCCCCAGCACTGGTGAGGACACACCTGGAGGTAAAATAGCAAATAATAATGATGATAAATCATGAGCCTTGTCAGTTTATGTATAACTAATGATTCCCTTGATACTGAATTTACAATGCATTGCCCTGATCAGAAAGTATTTTTTTAAAAATTTACACATATAATTTATTTTGCTGATCAAAACATTGAATACAGCTTCAAGAGAAAAAAGTTTTGCACCCTTTGAAATCCTGTGTATCAAAGGAGACTGCAAAATTGATATCACCTTTAGAACATATCTGCATATATAATATGCAGCTAATTTCTTAAGAAAGTATATGCTCATTTTCTTTCTTCTTTCATATCTGAAGACATTTCACAAAATATCTGAGTTAGAAAATTTTTTACAAGGCTGCCCTTCTCCTCACTCAATATTCTCCCCTACTTGTGCAGATAGCAACTCTCCTCTTATGCTGATAGGATAAAAACAAATGTATGTAATCATCTTTTTCTGCTTCTCACCTCTGACAGAAGCATATGAATAATACAAGTTATACTAAAAGATCAAATTCTTTCTCCTCTTGAAAGATTGTGCAGCATTATTAGCAATGATAGTGTTTCTGTTCATAGATCCATTTTGCTTTTCTTTAAAACTGATGTGTCAGGACTAAGGAAAAAAGTCAAACATCCCAGGAGAAAGGTAAGTAATACTTTATTTCTTCTTTCTGTCTTAGTTGGTTAAATCATATTTTGAAGTGATTTTTTATTCTTTACAGTTCTAGAATTAAAAGCTTCTTTGACTCTAATTTTATAGTAAAATATTTACACAGCAAAATACTTTGCAAAGTAAATAAAATTTCAGTTCCTCTCCACGTGCTTACTGTTTTTATTAACAGGAGAAAAGAAAACCACATGAAATTCCTGTTGCATGATGCTCAAAAGCAGATACTAATATTAACAAACAAATGCCTCATTTCAAACATAAGCAATCATCAAGGAAAACAATTATAGCTGTTTTCTAGAAATAGAATGTTTATCCTCACCTATCCTTATTAATTTTGTCTTTTCATTTTCACTGAGAAAATATTCTTAATTTCCATTACTTGTGGATATCCCAGCTCATGATGTCCCCAGGCACAAGCACTGTATTTTACTTTCCTCCTGTGGTGCTTCAAGAACATTTACTTCATCACCTTTTGTCTCCTGCAGCTCCTGACTACATCCTATTCTTTTGTGTCCTGTTTCCTCACAGCTGTTTTCTTAATATCTCAATTTTTTAAAAGGCTTCTCATGTTCTCAGCTGTCCTTTGTCTTTATCTTCTATATCCTTCTCTGCTTCTTTTCCTGCATTCCATAACTGTAAAAAAGTTGCAGGCATCTTCAATTTATCAGAGTCTTCCATATTTCTTTTACTAGGCATATTTCATATTATTTTCTGTTTTTGCAGGACTGCTAAAACAGCTTCTGCCGCTGTAAATATTTGTTAGGAGTATGCCAAAAGCGGAAGAATTTGGACAACATAAATAACCAAGTAAATGATCTTCATGCTGTCAAGGGAAGTTCTCAGTTAGCTGATGGGCTTTTTCTTCCGTGGCAAACTGTGTCTTACAGTTGCATGCATTGGTAAATTTCTCAGATGACAGAATTCATATTCATAATTACCTGATTATAGAGCAGTCAGTTAGGGTCCAGCTTGCACCTAAAAATATAGTGAAGAAAGTGAATAATTTTTCTAGAAAAGTTATGTTTCTTTTACTTCATCTGTAAGTTTGGGTGTGGAATTTGCTATTTAAATAAGCAAATGTTGCCAAAAAAAAAAAAAAAAAAAAAAAAAAAGCATCATATAAACTGAAATATAAACCAACATAACTAATATATTATTCATGATAAAGTCACTTGTGTAAAAAATTATACCAATGCTGCCATTAGGTTATCAAATCAAGGTTATGTATAGACTTAAACAATAATGTCTTTGAACTATGTGTGCTGAGAACACCTCTGAGGAAAAACAGTAATCTGAACAAATCAAGGAAGCTAAAATCATACTTGTTCTACTGATCTAGAATTAGGGAGCACCAGTAACTATATAGACCCATGTTAAATTTTGGGAAAATAAAATTTTAAAAATGTACTATGTTCTAGTCCAATTAATAAAATATTGGATTTTAATCCTGCCAATTAGCCAAAAAGAACCAGATAAAAGTTAAAAAAGAAATTCAACCAAAATGACATTACAGTTACAATTCTAAAAAATAAAGAATATGTCACTGAAAACTAAGAAAAATTTACTCATATATTTTATCTACTACTATAGTACAATAACATTATTAAATACCCAATCCTCTCTATTTCAAATGTGGAAAAAATTTCCAAGTTATGTAAGAAATTACATAGACTCTAGGTTTTCAACAGAGGGAAGCATGAATATATTCAAAATACAAATACAGTAAATTCACGAATACAAGCCGCACGGAATATAAGCCGCACTGCTGGTGTGTTGGCAACATTGTTGCCTTTGTTAATAGATAAGCCGCACCCGGAATATTAGCTGCACTTTAGTTCGCAGCGAACTTTCACAAAGTCGTCATTTAGTAACACAATCGCGGATTGCCGGGGTTTACTGGCTTACTGCCGACCTCGGAAACATTGTTTCCAAGTGAAAAAAGACACAGATGATAGCTGCGGCACCGTTCCCTGCAAGTTTTATTTACAAGCCGAAAAAGACAGGAACAATAGTGTGGTCATTTTGCGAGCATTCCCAACGGATCCACGTTGCCTTTAAACAGCCGCTGAGCCGCGCGGGCGGGCAGCCAAGCACCGAGCGGAGCCACATCTCTGCGCCAGCACGGCCACCCGCTCAGCCCCTCAGGCGAGTGGCTGAGGTCCCCGAACTCAGCTCTTTCCCTGCCACACGCATCGGCGTGAATGCGCCTGTCCTGTGAGCTCAGCGAGCGCCGCCCCGCCCCCGCCCGCTCAGCTGCACCCCCCCTGCCCCCTCAACCGCCCCTCCCCTGCCCCCTCAACCGCCCCGCCCCCGCCCACTCAGCCGCACGCCCCCCACCCGCTCAGCTGCCCCGCCCCCGCCCGCTCAGCCGCACGCCCCCGCCCGCTCAGCCGCACGCCCCCCGCCCGCTCAGCCGCCCCGCCCCCGCCCGCTCAGCCGCCCCGCCCCCGCCCGCTCAGCCGCACGCCCCCCGCCCGCTCAGCCGCCCCGCCCCTGCCCGCTCAGCCGCACGCCCCCCGCCCGCTCAGCCACCCCGCCCCCGCCCGCTCAGCCGCACGCCCCCGCCTGCTCAGCCGCGCCGCCCCCACCCGCTCAGCCGCACGCCCCCTCCTCCGCGTGAGCCCAGCTACCCGCGCAGCCGCACAAGGGCAGCCAACCGCGCAGATGCAGAAAACTGAAAACACTTAAAAAAATACAGAAAAATATCACACTTTTATTAAACTTTTAAACAGTTTCATTTTTCATTCATCAGCCGCTTCATCAGCGGCTTCATCTTCCGTGAAACCGTCGAAGTCTTCGTCCTCCGTATCGGAAACCAGCAGTTGGGCAATGGTGGGATCCAGTAAACGTGAGGCGGTTTCGCCGGCACCTTCACCATCAGAGTTATCACCTTCGGTAATCCCGATGGCATTGCTGGTCAGTCCAGGAATGATGTCGGCTTTGGCGAACCCTCAGCTGATAGTTCCGGTAGTTACTTTACCCCAGGCATCCAGTATCCACTGGCACACTGTAGCGTAACTTGCCCTGCGCAGCCTCCCGGTGTTGGTATAGAAGTGTTCGCCTTCCAACATCCACTCTTCCCACAGAGATCGCACTTTAGACTTGAAGGAACGAATAATACCTATGTCCAGCGGCTGTAGTTCTTTGGTCAAGCCACCCGGTATTACAACAAACTCCGTCTTCTTTATTCTCACAATTTCTTTCACGGTTTCCGTCGTATGGGCACGCATGGAATCCAAAATTAGCAGTCCCGGTAACTGATTAAAGAACCTATGCAATGTGCCACCGTAAACTTCCGTTAGTCAAATATTCATTGCTTTTTCATCCATCCAGCCTTTTGAATTAACATGAACCTTTATTCCCTTTGGAAATCTGTCTTTAGGGAGGGTTTTTCTTTTAAAAATGACCATGGGGCGTAATTTCTGCCCAGCTAGCGAAACGCCGAGGACGACCGTGAACGATGTCTTTTCATTCCCGTGGTTCTTACCGGCACCGTCGGTGTTCCGGTGTGCTCCACGGTCCTCATCAGCGGCATATTGAATGTGAGGGGTACTTCGTCCATGTTAATAATACAATGCGGCTGTATACTATTTTCAGAGATCTTGTTTTTGCAGTAACTCCGGAACCTGGCTACCTTTTCTTTGTAGTCCGCCGGCAACCGCTGACACACCGTGGTCCGTGTACGGACAGAGAGCTTCTGTCGCTTCATAAAGCGGAAGCACCAAGACGCTCCTGCTTGAAATTCTTCTATATGCAATTGCTTTGCGATTGTTTTGGCTTGTATCCGAATGGCAACAGTAGATACACTTCGGCCAGCTGCCCTTCGCTCAGAAATCCACTGATAAAGTCTTTCTTCCAGCTCTGGCCATTGTGCTCTGCAGCAACGGAAACTTTTCTTTGTCTTCCTTGCGAGACGAAGTTCGTCCTCTTGCTGTCTCCACCTACGTACCATGCATTCATTAACGTGGAACGCTCTAGCTGCAGGTCTGTTCCCATGTTCTTTTGCATAGCTGATCACTTTCACTTTAAACTCCGCGTCGTACGCTACTCTCTTCTCCGCAGCCATGACGAGGGAAGAAGTCGCCGAGGGGAGAACGAGCCGAGAAGAGAACACGCTGAGGGCAGAGCACGCCGAAAAAGAACGAGGCGTGGGAACTCATCCTGCTAAATACCCCCCCGTCCCCCAGTAATGCCGTCATCCACAGGCAGACAATAAGCTGTTCTCTGATTGGTTCATCATCGGAACAACGGGAAACCATGGATTTCAGACTGTTTTGGCTCGGGACTGGACCAGCATGATACTAGGTAAGGGCAGATATCACATTTTTGTCCATAGATTAGCCGCACCGGAATATTGGCCGCATTTCCGGGTTTCCACCAAAATTTTAGTCTTCTCGCTGCGGCTTGTATTCGTGAAATTACTGTACACTGTGAAGCATCATGACAGTGAAACATAAATGCATCTATTGAGATTACAAGTTAACTTCTTTTGATGAACTACCCTTGCATTTCACTTAAGAGGGAATAAGAAATAACACAAAAAAAGAGCTAGAACTTCTGTCTAATCACGGTTCTTTGTGGTAGAAATGAGGAATGGCATTGCTGATCAAAGAGTGCAAAGAAATAAGCCCAAAAGTCTACTGCTTCTCAAGAAAATGCACTGATGCTTGAAGGTTATAAAGCTGCCCAGCTCCCAGAGAAAGGCAGTCGAGGGAGACAATAGCAGAAATGTGATCTTGCAGCATATTTCAGACTGAAAAGGCCACATGTAAATTGATGAATATCCCATTGTGGCATCTCTAAGCTGAGGATTATCATATGGCTAAATAATTGATCACTTGTTCATGTTCTCTTTGTAGGGAAAGAATCTCTATCAAGTGACAGAATTCCATCAGAGGACATTAGGAGAAATCCATCACAGACCTGTTGTAGTGGTGATTAGACCATTTACTTATGAGCTGTAATATCTAATAAATATATTAGATCTAACATTTTCAGAGTTGGTATTTCTTCAATGCTTTTTATGTGTCTGATTGATAGGTTTTTACATGAAGATAATACCTGGAACCCCCGAACAATCAGCAAAGAGACAAACCAGAGTGGAATGAATCATTATTTTGGAAGAAGGATGACACTGCTTTCAGGAAAACCTTAGACAACTAAAATCTAGTAGAACTGACATAGAAGATGTGACTGAGACTTCTTTTGAGAGTTTTTATTACCACTTAAATGTTTGCCTCAGACAGAAATATTCTAAGGTGTGCTCATCCAACACTTTAGCAGACAGTGCTCTTACTCACAACATCTCCAAGGGTGTTTCAGATGCATGATTCCTAGCACCCATGTGGTAAATCCTGTTCAAAAGTTATTATTGTAACCTCTTAGAACCATTTTAATTCTGTCTTTTATCCACTTTACACACATACTTTAAATATATCTCAAGATATAATGGATCTAAAGTGTACTTCAGAATGGCCAGTCTAAACAGGGGGACATCTGAGCAGTCATGCATGATAATGCCAGTTTAGAGTACCTTATTCTCCTAATTCTCAGTCTGCAAATGCCAGAAGGGGAAAGTTGAGTTGGGCACCACATATTTTTATAGAAACCTTATACAAGGCTTAAAATTCTGCTTGTCAGTTAGTTAGAAATCTACATGTGAACCAACATGCAAAAGTATGAAAGTTAATGGAACAGAAAATGGAACTGCAAGACATTAATGTAGAAAATGCCTATATTTAACATTCTGTTCTCATCCTCTCCAGTACCACAGACTTTTACCTCTAACTTTGAATTACAGTTCTCAAATGTAAAATTGCACAATATCAATTGAACTACAAAGGAACAACCCTTTAAAAGTCATTATATTTTCATTTCTAGGTAACTTTTCAGAGCACATTCAGTCAATTGCTTTGTTTACATTTTTCGTACTGTGGAAGTAGTGATTAAAGCCACAGACACAAAAGAAATACATTAAATCTCGTTATGCCTCTTTTCAAAACTGCAGCATTATAGCATATAAGCTAAGCTGGATGTGTGCTGGAAAGTATTAAGGATCTATTTTTCTTAATGTTGCATGCGGACTTAACGAGGCAATATTGACTGCTTCAACTGTCTAAATCAATGCTGACCAATTAAAAACCCACTTAGAATTACCAGCACACCAATAAATCCAGATACCATGAAAAAGAAAATTAAATTAAATTTTAAATTTTTTAAAGAAGGAAACTATTCTCTCTTCTCTTTGGCTGTCTTTTTAAATTTATTAGTCTTCAGGGCAAAAAAATGTACATAAATTTAAGGAGCTACCACAAGAAAAATTGTTATAAATGGAAAACTGCCAAGGAAAAATCTCAAAGAAAAACTGACAAAATAAAATTGAAGATTAAATGAAAAATTGATGATTAAATTAAAATGAAGATTAATGCTAGTGAGAGACACAGAGAAGTGCACACTGAAGTGATAAGTGAAACTTTGTATCAAGCATGATCAACTCTCAGTTATAAAACTTGGGGCAGTTTAATGCACTTTTCACTTTTCTAAAAGTCTTTTCTGGATTCTTTTTCTGACTGGTTCTTTAAACTGTAACTATAAAATTATATGTTTCTGAGGACTGTACTGAGAAGGTATAATTATTGCACATGTTAAAAGGAAACTACAGGGGTCTTTCTAGTGCCTAAAAGACTACAGAACAAAACATTAAAAAAGTATATTGCAAAGACAATATTAAATATTACACCTCTTAATTTTGTCTCCATGTTTTGCTTACCGTATAAATTATACCAGTCATATTCTGAGGTAAATGAAATATTATCTTAAAAAAGAAAGATTTTTAGGCTGCCAAATAACGGGCTTTTTTTATACCACAGTAGGAGGGAAAAGAGAGAAAAGGATAGCTCTATCCCATAGAGGTAGTCCCTGGTGCAGACAGAAAACAGAATAAAATCAGCTATCCCTACTGGAATTGTCTCATTTGAAAAGGATCCGTCAAAAAGTAGTAGGCTGTCATTCAGGCAAGATCTTTGTCATTGTAACTTGCATTTCTCTCTATTTACATCGCAGGTGTTTGAATTTAAGCCTGTTTCTTTAGTGACTTACTACATATGCCAGCCCTAATGAGAAGTTTCAGGGGGTAATTTCTGTAGTGAGGAACAACACAAATAGGTTAAAACTCTTCAAAGGAGAGTTCCAAGACTCTTAGAGAGGATATCTTCTGCACCTAGATAGCATACTGTGTTTTATCAAAAAGAACGTGACCAGAAAATCTAAGAGGGTGATTTTTCCCATTCATACAGCACTTGCAAAACTCTAGCTGAAGAATCAGACACCATTTTGGGCCACCCTGTACAAAACAGATGCTGACAATCTGAAGAAAATCTGGTGAAGAGCTTCCAGGGTGGTAAAGGAGTCTGGAATACATGCCACAAAGGCACTGATTCAACCATTAAATTAAAGCTGCCTTAAGCAAGAGGTCAGACCTGATGAGTTTTGGAGGTCTCTCTCAGGAGGAATTTTATTGCAATCCTATGATTTGCAGAATGAAAATCAGATTTCAGATCTTTTCAGGCCCTGCAGAGAAAAATAAATAGTACCTTGGAGAGAATACATGCAGGTGAACCCATTCAGTAACCCGTCTGTAGGGTAATTCTCCTTTATTATAGGAAAGAATTGCCAGTTTAGGAATACTGCAAGTACTGTATTTTGTATAGCTCATGCCTATGAAATACTTGTACAAATCATTTAGACATACTGAAGCAGACTCAGTTCTCCTATGTGCCCAGTATTGACAAGTACTCACAGATTTCTCATTCTGACTTTTGTTGTGGCTCTTATTTCCTTTTTGTCACTCATTTTCTTATCCACCTTAGCCACGCTGGCAACTTTGACAGTCTGACTGCACTCAGTCCAAGTGAACAAGTGAAGCTTATCAGAAGTTACCCTATTTTTTTTTTTTGTGCCTCTGATCACAGAACTTGAACTTTTGTCCCTTGATCTTCTATCAAACCAAACTTTCAAATCCTTTGAAGTACAGCAGCCTCAGGAGTGCTGGTATCAGTCTTCCTCAATCACACATGGCTACAACTATTTTCCCACTGCTCCTTTGTGCATGGTGTGGGAAAGCACTGCTTGAATGAGACAAATAGACAAATGTTTCAATACCCCTTTACAGCAAAACCATAAAAAAGGAAGAGTCTGCTGAGACTGATGCACTAGAAAGGATGTCCTTGAATGATTTAAGTCTGACATTATGAATACAGCACAATTCAAAGATGAATTGAAGTTAGGTATTTAATGCTAGCTGTATCAGAATTGTGAATAGACTTTTTGGCTGGAATCTTGCCTCATTTGGAGTGTTCTTGCTGTTTAAAATTGCATACAGGGTAAAACATTTTCTTCTATTTAGTATTTAATCTTTCAGAATGTGTTGTCAGGCAGCATCTGTACTTCCAAGGTGAAGACAAACTACTGAGGGCTGCTCACTATTTTCACAATGTCCAGCCTCTTAAAGAATTGGTCAGTGCTCTCCCGGAAATGTTCGTTATTTTGATGAAAAGAAAAAATTATAATCATGCATACAGAAGAGGGAATTGAACTAATCATGTTTGCTAATATGTAGTGCACAAAAAAATCAAAGCAGAAGTGTATTATGGGCATCTAAAATATGGGATATCACTAAAAGGGCCATAGATGACACAGACTGATAAAGGTACTGAGGGGAAAAAAAAGAATAACAACACTGATTGGCAATCTGTGGCATGCCAAGTGAACAGCAGGAGTGTGGGAAACAGTGCGTGCTTTTTAGAGAAAATTTACTATGCAGAGGTAGACCTTCCAGCTGAGCAGGAATGGAAGCATGAATGTGAGAGATTGATGCAGAGAGCATTACTGAGGTTGCTATCTAGTCTGAAAAATAATGGTGAAAAGAAAGTAAGGAAAAGAACATTTATACACAGTCTCAGAGGCCTTAGGACAATACAATCATTGTTTAAAATTTTGCTAATGGATATTTTCTTAGTTTGGCACTGTATTTATCTGTTAAACCAGTATTTTTGAGCTACAGTGGAAATCATACTAACAGACATGAAGGTAAATTGTAAATTGTTGTATGGAGGAAGTATGTAAATACTGTTCATAATAGATGACTCATAACATGAAATGTAATGAAGTAAATTTGAGTTTTAAAGTTTAAAACATTCTCTTACTCCTCTTCTTAAGAAAATACCTTATGCTTTTCATATATTGCCCATTTTAAAATTTTCACTTTGTTTGTTGATATGCGTCTTTTTGTTGACACTAAATTGAAGTCATAAATATTTATAGTCTTTATCTGATCATACACTTGTGATTAAATGTAATGGGTTCAACAGGCATAAACCATTAACATATGTGTCTACACAGACAAATAAAAATTTCACTACAGATATATGGGTATGCTGAAGATTTTTCAGAATACATTAAGGAATGAAAAGAAAAATAAAACTTTTTCTTCTGCTTGTGCTATACTGAGATAATCACGCCTTTAAGTTAATTAAGCAATTATTAATCCAGTTTCACCAGGGTGTCATGAAGACATATGAATGCAAGAGACTATGTGAATCCAATTTTGTTATTACAAAAATTCAACTCATATGCCAGAAGGGTAGATGAAGAACATTTTTCTCTATTTCAATAGTAGAACTGCAAGTACAGCAACCAGAGAGATCACTATAGAATAATTCAGCAGTGAGAAGTGTGCACAGGTTTTTCAGGGTTAACAAATATATTATTTTCCCTTGATTCCTGTCACAGAATATTATGAGTCCAGGTCTTGTCTGATTTTGAGAGACATCATGAAATGATTGTGTGTCTCTCTACTTCTCACGAAAATTTTTTTCTAGGTGCTGTTAGACTCAATATGTGTAGACTTTAATTTGTTGATTACATTAGGAGACATTTGAATGCCTCCAGTAAAATCTTCAATATGTGTCTGATCAGTTACAGCTATTTAGGGTTATCTGCTTTTTTGTTTTTTGGGGTTTTTTTTGTATTTAAATATTGATAGCTTTTGTTTTAGTGAGATCTATGTATAGATAATAGATAAAGTATTTTAGAATCCTACTATTAGATTTTTATTTTAATAAAATATAAATGTGAAACATCTATGCAGTTATATCCAAAAATGGGTAGTCATTCAACCATAGACTGACATTTGGTAATCTACATAACTAGCTACAGAGTCATATAGCAAAGTAAAGTAATGAAACAACAACAGTACTTTCAATTTTTACATTTGTGAGACAAATGTAAAAATTATCTCAAAAATGTCCATTTACTGTCAATATTTCAAGCTGGGAAAAGCTGAGATATGACATTTCTTACAAGAGATTTCCTGTCTAAACTATAATACAGTCAAGTTCATCCTGTGAAATATAGAAGAGAAAATCCTATAACAGAGAGATAATTCCATGTTCCTTATAACCTTATTCATTCAAGACATTGATGTAGTAATTTCTGCAATTAATTTGACCATTCCCACAATGAATTTAACCACTGCTCAATGTCCAGATGGAGATCAATGATGAGTTGTGTCCCTCAGGGGTCCATATTAGGTCCAGTACACTTTAATGTCCTCATCAATGGCATAGACGGCGCGATTGAGTGCACCTTCAACAAGTTTGCAGATAATCTCATGCTTAGCAGAGCTGCTGACATGCCAGAGGGACAGGATGTCATCTAGAGGGATTTGGAAAAGCTCAAGAAGTGGGCCCACACAAAACTCATAAGATTCAACGAGGCCGTATTCAATGTGCTGCATCTGGTTCAGGTAACCCCCAGTACGAGTCCAGGCTGAGGGATGAGCGATCAAAAGAAGCCCTGCTGAGAAGGACTTGGGGCTGCTGGTGGATGAGAAGCTGGACATGACCAAGTAATGTGCACTTGCAGGCAGAAGGTCAACTTTTTCCTGGGCTAGTTCCAAAGCAAAGTGACCAGCAGGTTGTGGGAAGTGATTCTACCCCTCTACACCACCTGGAATACTGAGACCCCACCTGGAATACTGCATCCAGCTCTGGACTAGCTAGCTATAGCTATAGGAAAGACATGGATGCTTTGGGGTAGGTCCAAAGGGGAACCAAAAAAATAATCATAGGACTCAAATACCTCTTCAGTGTGAAAAGGCTGAGAGAGCTGGGGTTTTTCAGCCTGGAGAAGAAAAGGTTCCAAGAAGACATCATTGGTACTTAAAGGGGACTTATAGGCAGGATGGGGGCAGATCTTTTATCAGGTCCTGTAGTGACAGGATAACAGGTAGTGGTTTTAAAAAAGAAGACAGTCGATTTAAACTCCATATTTTTTTATGAGAAGAGTGGTAAAACACTGGAACAATTTTTGCAAGGAGGTCCCAGCCCTGCAAATATTCAAGGTCAGGCTGGACAGGTCCCTGAGCAATTGGGTCTAGATTAAGCTGTTCCTGGTCATGGCAGAGGGATTGGAAGAGGTGACCTTTAAAGATCCCTTTCAACCTGAATCATTCTATAATTCTATTATTTGGTTTAAAAAAAACTAGGTTGGTATAACTAGTTCTAAGGCAAATGGCATCTGGGGACAACCAATAATTTCAGAAGAATATAAATCAATTCAAGAGACACATTAAACTCTCTGCTTGCCCAGTACAGGACAATGAAGTCATGTTAACACTGCAACTTCTGCAGTATTCAAGGGGTGATATTAATTAGACTCAAAAAATTTCCTCACTGAGCACAGTCTTTCCTGTACATTTTCAGGGTAATTTTCCCTGTGGCACTCTTTACAACTCCTTCTATTCTAGTTCTTGCCTTTATTCTCTTTGTCCTCATCTGTAAGGTCACTGAAGTAGCAGAGTATTTTGTACATCTCCAGCTCTATTCAATAAATAATAAAAGTCAGAAAATGGACTTTCTTTTATATTCATCTGTTGAAGTCCATAAATACTAAGTTTTATTACAGGAAGTTGTGGACATTTTTAAGGTTAGAGAGAAAGAACAAAAAAAGAGTATCTGTAGTCTGTCACAGAAACTCATATATAATCAGAACTGAATACTGAATGAAATGAATGAAATCTGTACACTGCCTATTGTCATTGCCTATAATATATTGTAATATAATTGTCTTATTGCTTTCAGAAAGGAGGAGGAATGGCTTAAATTTTTGATAAAGCAATGAAGAAACTTACAATGATAGATGACTAGTTTACACATCACAAAATGGCATACAAGATAGCAACACTTGCTTTGAGATTTCATAAAAAGACAGTAGTGGGTTTTTTTCTTTTCCAGTTTATTCATTGTTTTTAGTGTAATGACAACCTAAAAAAGTCTGAAAAAGTTACTGTTAACTTTCAGCAAGTTCTGCCATTTACTAACAAAAAATTTGGACTATATTCAGTAGTCTACCCCCATATACTTATATCCCAGAAAACTCCCAGGTAGAACTGCTTTGTGTGTCTGCTGGCTTTGTCACAAGAGGTCAAGTCTGAAAGCTGAACCTGAAGGATTTCAAAGAAATCTTCTCCAGGGTACTTAAAACCTTAATATTTAGGTCTCTTTCATGAATTAGCATTTAAATGTGGGTCAATAGTTCACATCTGAGTCAAGCATGTGCACCACGGAGAACGGGTTCACTGCCACCAGTCATGCTGTTTAGTTTGCATCCTTCAATGTCCATTTTAAGTAGCAATGCATACCACAACTCTTCTTGCTGCCTCAAGTATCACAGATTCTAACAAAAAATAGCACTAGAATGTTTATATCTGTTAACATTTTACATAAGTACATGACTACCTAATCCCTGAGAAACTTCTGAATAGATTAATCCCATACAAGTTTAAGTGGTAAGCCTGTTCTAAAAGAATAACAGCCTTTCATGACCAGTGATAACTGATTATTATAAGGACATAATAGGGATACGACCTTGGATCCTGGGTAAAATCCAATAAAGGGTAGCAATGAAAACTGAGAATAGGTATTAAATGCATGTTGAACATGCTTATATAGCTATTTTCAAATGCAATGTTGATTTGAAAACCAGTGAAGATATAGCAAGGTGCAGAGTATGTCAGTCAAAGTACAATCCTCCATTCTGCCAAAAGAAGTCCCCACTTTGTACTTGTCTTGGTAAAGTGAAATACAGATTTTAAGGAACAGTTAAAATTTATCCTAGAATAAAGTGCATACAAATTAATTTTAAATTCTGTGCCTATCTGTAAATAATGTTGTTTCAATACTCATCCATGTATTATACAGTCTGTTTTCCCAACTTGTACCACGAACAACATGTAAATGTAAATTAACATGCTTGTCATCTTCCAGTATGACCAGCTTGGAATTTCCTACTAGGACCAAGTAGAAACCCCACAACAAAGTTTAGAAAAGGTCACCCCAGCTAAGGGAGGGTTTAAGATATATGCTGACACTTTCAGGACATTAAAAGGAAATGTAGATACACTAATGAACATGCTTAAGGCAGCAGAGGAGAATATTGCAAAGCCAAGAATCAAGTTGATATATCCTGCACCTAAACAATTGTTTCATCCATTCTTTCATCCAAAGAATAAGGTTTAGAAAGATTCAGAATTTTAGACTGTACTTCTATTATTTCTAAAATTAAAATAACAAGAAAAAGATTCAATGAGAAATACTGAATTAAAAGATCATGATAAGCAGTAACGATCTCTGGCATTTACCAGAGTTTAAAATACCCATTGTTCTAAAAAAATTGTTCAAAACAAACAGGAGACAGAAGTCATTTAGTCCAGTTCCCTTCTTATACATTCACCAGGCCTACAAATTTGTTTTATATTTAAATAAATGATTGCACATTACAGTTAAAATGAAAAGTAATTGGCATTTGATTAATATTAAATTAATGGCCTGAGGGAATTCACCTTTGTTTAGACTATGTTATTATTAAGAGAAAAATAATTTTCAAAAAATGCTTGATTTACTAGGCATAAAAAATGTGAAAATACCTCATGTAATTAGATGATCAAAGACAGAGTGCTATTAAATTGAACTGCAAAGCAAGTCAAGTGGGATATGCAGTGGTATCAGTCCAGTGACATAAACTCACTGTTGCTAGGAGCTTTGATACCAGCCAGAAATATGTTGAGCAAATTAATTAGAGAAAAATCATTACTGAAGACATAATACCACTGATTGTCATTACCCATCATCTAAAAAAGGACTCACATAATTTGATAAATTTTGTTATTAACATGGAAACATGGATTAATGCGTGCATAATAATGGTATATTTCACCAATTGCTGTCAGCATCCTTAAAAAAATTAGTTTCCTGGAAATGTAGCAAATTATGGAAATCACTGTCTAAATTAAGCTAATTTGCAAAGACAAAATATTCAGGTTTTCCACCCTAGTTTTGATGTGAATGGTGCTTAAGTATTTATCTCATTTGAGTATACCTCTTGTTTGTTTAATTTGCCTTTGCTGACACACTTGCAATTACTTTATAGTAATTAGATCTCTAAAATCTCTTTTTCTGTCTTTGAGCAAGATTTTATAACTATTCAAAGTGACAAAGGGAATAAAATTTACGTCCTGTTTCTTCAGAAAACTTGGCCCCTATTGGCAGACAAGAGAGTGTAGAAAGTCACCACTAAGAGTTAATGGGTTTGCAGCACACTCAACCTGCTTTAGCACAATAAGCTAAATTGTGAGTGATAATTGTGTATCCACATGATCTGTATGAAAGCATATCACAGCAATGGTCTCTGTACTGGAACAAAATCAAAGTCACTAAAGGCATGATTCCCAAGAGAGACCAGGAATAATTAGATCATAAATGCCAGCACCATTTTTCCAGAGCATGCAGCAGGACATAGTAAGAACAATATACAGGTTTTCCTGGAGATTTTTTCTTCCGTGCATATACCTCATTCTTCTTTTTGAACAAAAGATTATTATTATCTCTCAGAAACTGTGTTCTGGGCTACCATTGCAAACAGTGTCATTACATATCTAAGCTTTTTTGCACACTCTTGAAGAGAGTACTACTATATAATCCTAGAAAAAGAAATTATAAGTCACCTAGTTAATTCCCTGGAAGCCTTGTAGTCCCAACTCCTAGTCAAAGCAGGGCTAACTGGAAAATTAGATGAAATTGTTAAAGATCTTGTCCAGCTAAATTCTGAAAACCTCCAAGGATGGAAAATCTGAAAATGCTTTGAGTAACCTTTTTAATGGTTTAACGACTCTGATTATGAAATTATCCTCACATCATTCCAATATCTTGTGTTTATTGCCTCTGGTCATTTCCCTGTGAGTCCCTAAGATGAACCAGGCACTATCTTCTGCAAGCACCTTAAGTCATGGAAGACTGCAATTAGATCTATCAGGATGTGGCAAGTGGTAGCAGGATGCAAGTGAAGTGCTAGGGGAGACACAGGCAGTGCCCAGCAAGGCAAGCAGAGCACATCTGGTGATAGTAACCAGGCTCAGCCAAATACAGGTAGCCAAACAAGTCCATCTTGAAAAGAAGACCTGAAGCCAACTCAGGAAGTTGAGTTCATGAGTCAAGGTCAAGATAGATCTGGAAATAATTAACCAGAATTAGAAAACATAAAGAAATTGCCAGACAAGTTCATAATGATGAAACAAGTCTGAGGTTAAAACTGGAAGCCAAATCTGAGTTAAAATTAGTGACTGAATGAAGGATCTCTAAGGTTGATATAACACAGCTTGGGCCAGAACCATACACAAAATCTCAGGTTAAAAATAGCTTTCACATGAAGAAAGGGAGAATACTCTGATGAGGCTCCTTAGCAGAGGTATTTGAGGTAGACAGTCTTCTGATACTTCTTCCAAACTTTCCTTGAAGACCTCTAAGGACATCTGAAGCTGCTCAAATATCCCTGAGTATTAAGGAACTGTCTTTTGAGTGAAGGCTCCCAAACAATGCCCCCTCACTACTGTCAGTGAAAAGAGCTTTCCTGAGCTCTTAACTGGTAAGGGCTAGACAGCATTTCACACCACTACATGAATTTACCAGCTCAGAAATCCACTCAATAGTGCATTTCTACACTTTTTGTTCATTACATAATGAAAACATTTTGAGAGAATGTTTTTGAGTGTTTTTTTTTTCTTATTCTCCTGAGGATGTGATGTGTGCACAATTTAAAAAGGGGCTGATTTTATCCAAAACCTAGATAACTTACTTTGAGTTATCTGAGACAGCACCCTATGGCCTGCCTGCTCCCCAAATACCTTGCAGAGCTGGCCTGGGATGCTGTTTCATGTAGAACAGAAGGATATTAGAGGCTCTATCTCCCAGGGTTGGTATTCTGCTTTATTCTTAGGCTTCCATGTGGTCAGAGCAGGAGATGGGGATAAAGAGAGGAAGTTCCAAACCGGGGCACAGGTTTTTAAGGGTCAGGAAAGGGGAGGGGTCAGCCCCGGCCTCAGGCCAATCCCACTGCAGGGGCCAGTCCACCGGTCCCGCAGGGGTCACAGGGCTAAAGGGACATACCATTCCCAAAACAGTAGGGTAGTGGGTTACAACAGTTATCCTTCTGTTATTCTGTTCATATGTACAGATATAGCTATTGCCAAATGCACTCATGAGTTGATGACTTCCATGTCTTCTTTCTTCCAAGGAGACCAGTATAGGGTGTGAGGCATGAACCTACCTAATGTATTCCTATCCTGGTGTAACTATTGAGTTTAGCACTGTACTTGATATGCAAATATGTATGAGAACACATTGAAGTACATGCTCTCTCCACAAGGTGAAACTTGACATCATTGTAAAAGCAGATACTGAATATCTGAATGTTAGTTTTGTTTTTCATCCTTTACCTCTCTCCACACAGCCGAAGGTTCCAGTGTGACATCTCCCAATTTACTACCACTCATGGGCTTATTTTGCTTCACAGGATTAGTAAGACTTTATGTGGCTAAGCTACTTGTTAGACCAGCAGGAATTCTTATCCTATTAGTCAGAAGTGGCATCTCCCAGAGATGTATGTGTTTCATGTGAGCTAGATGGATTGCAAAACATTTTGAAGAGAAGAGTAGTAGCCAACTTATACACTTGCAGGGTCAAACTCTAAAATGTCAGTTTCCTCAAGAAAGGTAGGCATACAGTTAAAGAACTCCAGGCAGGGAATATACTTGAATGCTTTGATTTGGTCCTGTTAGCTGTTTAAAACAAAAAAACAAACATCATCCACTTGTAAGAACTTCCATTTTTATGAGTTTTTCTTTAAAGAACAGAAAAGTTGTTTATTAATGCTTCCCGAAAGTAAAAAAGTTCTAGAGAAAACTCTTATCTATCTTATGCTTCCCTAAATTAATAGAGAAAACTCTTATCTAGCGTTTTCAAAGCTGCTGAAATATTGGACATCATAGAAAGAGCAATATAATATCATGTTATTGAAAAAAAACCAACATCATTCTGTTTTGAGGGATGTTGTTGCCTGTTATAGCATTCTCCAATGTAAATCTAGAAGAAAATGTTGTTTAAATTAAATAGAAAACGCTTGTAATATGGGACTGGTAATGAATTCAGCATATGTCTTTTTCCTACTCCTAGAAACCTACTCAGTGGCCCTTGGCTGTTATTTTTAATACATTCTTACATAAACAGATGAGCAATCTATGTTAAGGTATTAAGAAATAGCATTCATTACTTCTTGACCTATTTTAGAAATGTAGATACAGTTATTGAAATGGATTCAAAACATCAATTCAGAAAGTATTTCTAAAATTTTCTGTGGATGGAAAATGAGGTTAAAGTTTGGCATCATCTGTTTTTCTCCTATAGTAGCAGATATTTCTACTCATGTTTGATGAACACAAGAATGACCAGATATCTCAATGCTAAATGGATTGTACACACATATATGTGCTATTAAACTTATATAACAGGAAAAAGAAAGAACTCTGTGGTTAAAAGCACCAGGCAAATGGATTTTTAAGGCATTCACAAGTATTAGTAGAGTGCAGACTACAAAATTTTATAACTGTGCATGCATTTTTCATAAATATACGTTTTTACATCTACTTACAGATACATGCAGTTATATCTACATTACATCTACATACAGATACATTTTTTGAGATTTGTATAGGTTCAATAAATTTCTTAGTTAATTAGTTGCAAGCACTATTACTGACTGGTTTCAAGGAGGCATTGTTTAACATAATATTGCATCCAAAAAACAAACTTATATTAGTGGTATTTCCAGCAGGGGTATTTCCAGCATTATAACAGAGCTTTTTTATTATGAGAATCAACGGTTTATGAGAAATTAATTTTAAATTAATCATCAGTTGTACAATCTTCTTTGACATAAAAAATAACTTTCAGAATCAGAATTATAGTGGCTCAGCTGGTAGAAGTTGAAGTTTCTCTCCAGTAACTTTTTGCTATATATCTGATCATATTGCAGTCCATTTACTCTCACACCTTTTCTCTATGATGTACAAGTGCTAGTATATCTAATCTACAGGAAGCTTTTAAGGCATACCCATAAGCAATTATAAGGCCCAAAAATTGATTAGGCAAGATTTAGAACTCTAAGTGAACACTGACTTTAAAAAGGGATTTCTACAATGTCCTACTAACTGTATTATCTGGGAACATGTGAAGTTTTCATTCTCATCATAGCTAAAAGGACTGTTTCCATAGATATATAATGGCTAATTTAGTAGGCAAAACACAAACTTATTCCAAATACCATTTTTAACTCTGTCCTGGGGTGACGTTATGGTGGCCTGTATCCCCAATCGTGTGTCCTGTTTAAGCAAAAGTTTGTTTAGTCTACTTATCAGTTGGCTCCCCTCCCCCATGTCTGTGCTTGGGAGGCTAGCTCTGCTGGCTCGGCTTTGCTGCTTTGCTGCCGCCGCATGCCGCTTGCTTCTGCTAGCTTTAGTTTGTTTTTGCTTATTAGTTAGGCAGTCCAATCTCTTTCTGTGGACTGTTCTTTGTTCTTTTCCCTTTTTCTTTTCTGTATACTCTTTAAACCTGTTTGGACCGGACTTGGATCACCGAGGGACACCGGGAGCCCTGCAAAGCTGAGACCTGCAGCAGTCATCCTGCCTGGAAACTAACGCTACCTACAGGAGAGACTTTCCTGAGCTTGTCACCCTCCTACACCGGTGAAAAAGTTTTTGTTTGTCATCAGGGGTTGTTAATTTACCTCTCTCGTGTTGGGAGTGTTTTGTTTAATTAATAAACAGGTTTTTTCCACTTTTATTCCTCTGAGGAAGTTCTTTCCCGAACCCAGTGGTGGGGGAGGAGTCTTGGGGGGTTGGTTTGTTTGTTTTTTTTAAATTTGCCCTAAACTAGGACAATTCTTTACATAAGAAAGTTGCTTAAGACAGGCTTCTGAGGCCCACTGAGAGAGCCCTAAAATAGGAGTCTCTTCATAGTTCTTATCTGAACTATGGAAGTTGCATTTAGAAGAGTTATGGTTTTCTTGTAGGTAGTAAGTGCTCTTTCCTTTCATCATATACTCATATTGTCAGTATACGTCAGTCTGACATCTTTCCTTGTGAAAGCAGATGCTTACACGCATGCACAAACACACAAGACAATATAGAAACTTTAGACATTTACTTCAGGAATAAACTTGACATTTTACATTTAAGCAAGGTCACCAGGGTCTTCTGAAGAAACTAAAAAAAATCAGTGGAATGAAAGCATATATGTAATGTTTCCTTCTTCTTTTGTATTATACAAAGTAAAATTCTGAGTAAATGCATTAATGAAACAGGTAAGACTCCCTTTCTCCTAATGTCTCAAAAATTAGCCAGTAGTATTTTACACTTTTAAAATACGCATGCATGAAATAAGAGAATATTATTTTTATTTTGTTTTTAGATTTCAGTGAGTTCTGAATCAGAGATTCTTTTCAGCTGTACTAATAGCCACTGCACTACATTTTAAAGTAAATTTCTTCAGTTAGTCCCTAATTAATTAGAAAATATACATTAAGGTTGACAAGTATGAAAAAGTTCTGGGAAAAACATTCCTTAATGAAACCATGTCCTTAAAAGAAGCAATGACCAGTTTTCCACTTTTCTAGACACTGTATTAAAATTCAAATATATGAAAAAGATGTTCTTAGTCTTTATATGTAAATCTTTGCTCAGATACTTTAAAACACATTCAGCCACATAATAAGTATAACACTCAGCTGACAACAAAAGGTTAAATTCTAATTCTCTAACATTTCTACTGTAATGGAAATGCTCACATAATCAAAGCAAGTGTTGATTCCTTCATTCAAAATGCATCTTTCTTCTCTTGCCTATTATATGGAAAAAATGATCTCAATATTCTATTTTAATGTATAATTTTACATCATCAAAAAGGTTGTAAAAAGAATGCAAAAAGAAAGGTCAGTATTTTAGATGAAGGTTATTCAATCTAATATTTTCAGATATATTCTGGTAAGAAGACTGAACAGTAGAAAGCAGCAATGAAATTGGCTCAGACATATTAGAAATATTATTTGCCAAATCCATTTGCAACTGAATCTTTTTTCTTCTTAAACCACAGTGAACAAAATATATATTATTGATTGGACTGATTAATATTTCAAAACACTGTGGAAGTTTTTTCCGAAAGGTAGATCCAAATAAGAGGTAAGGAAATTTTTAGCTTAATTCTCAAAGGCGTTTGTTGTGTTAGAGAGAGGATAAAAAAAACCCCATGGATATAGTTGGGAGAATGAGGAACAAACTGCATTACAAAGTTGATATCACAAACATTTATGAGAGGCTTGGAGACATAATTAGACATGATATTAGTTAATATTAAGATGAGGACAGAAACATTAAATGCAAAGAAAATCATCAGGGAGACTAAAAAAATATTTTCACATCAGAACAAAGTACTGAAGATTTTATCAGTTTAATTCTTTTAAATTCTTTTTATCTCTAAAGTTTGAAAATACTACTGTCAGATCAGCAAAGCCTTTTACAGATAGCCAAGCACGATTTTTCTTCCCTCTACATTTACAGACAGATTTATACTTTTTGATTATGATACCACATGGTAAATATCATTAATGACTCTATGCAGAGAGTGGTTTAAGGTATGAATGGTTTCCTTCTTCTCTCTGAGTTGAACTGATAAACTCTTCACATGACAAAAATTTCCTTGTTTTTTTTTTCCTGTGAAATAAGCTAAGATAGATCAATGTCCAGTGGCATTCCTGTGTCATTTCCTCAGAGGTCATGAAGCCCTTCTCGCAAACCCACCTGTTACAACCTGTAACAGATTGGTGAAATGAGAATATTTTGCCTATTATGTCTGTTACAGAATTCATTAATTTCATCTCATAGACTTCCAACCTAAATAGATAGCTTCCAACCTAAATAGATAGCTTTAGGAAGGCACATCAGTCTAGTCTAACTTCTTTCTCCAGCCAGAAATACTCCCAGATCATCCCACTAACTTCTGGTTTAATCCTTCAAGGAAAAAAAAAATGTGAGGAAGTAGAGAAGACATGAAAGGTATTTACCAACCACCTAGACAAGTGTAAGAGGGAATTTCATGCTGCATCTTCTTTTTCTCTCAGTGTGAGGATGTAAATGAATTAAAATATCAGAATGTGGGCTTGGGGAAATTTATTGATAAAAATTTTCTTTTCTAGAAGTCTATCTTGTATTGTGTTAAATGGGTTTGGTAATTGACTGTTTATTTATTCAAGTGACAAAAGAAAAATATTTAATGTCAAAGGAAAGACTATGGCTTTCTTGAAGAATAATAAATGTAGTGCTCTTTGTACAAGTTTTTGAAGAAGGATTCCAATCTAGAAGCTTCAGTAAAAAGAAGAGTACAAAAAATATAAACTTTGCGATATAAACCATCTGAAATATTTGCAGAAAACAACTTGCTTATGAAAGCCAGTTAAAAGATTAAAAAATCTGGATTTTTATAGGCTTACTATTTTTAGGAAAATAAACACCAAACCAGACCACAAAAACAACCTAAAAAGTCCTCTCTGACATCTATGATGAAAAGATATCTAAAAACCAAGTTATAATCTAATATAATGTTTCATAGATGGGAATAAGGGTACTGAATTAAAACAAACTACATCTCAGTAAGATGGATAAAAGAGAAATAATTCTTTACTTTATAATAATAACAACCTTAATAAAGGTATTAAACTGTTGCAGCTTCATAAAAGAAACTCTTTAACAATACAAACAACTAAATGATCCATGATGTGCTAGCATGAAAACAAATACAGATAAGTTCTGTATGTAGGTAATACAGAGCAATAGTCGACATGGGACTGAGGGTACCTTCTGTAAGTGTAACTGTATTCACTGATGAAAGTATGATTTGGTCTGTTCAGGTATCAAATTATAAGAATGCCTCTACCCCTCCTGTAGTTTCTAGAAAAAGCTTGAAGTAGAACCAAAGCAGGCACAAGATGACCTTGGTGCAATACTTATACTGTTAAATTCAATATAGGATCAAATTTAAATCCATAGGGGGGCTAACATGAGAAGGGCTTATGTTCTGTTACTATTATAATCAAGAACACAGTAATGCAAATTCTAAATACTTTTATTATCACTGAGCTTAGTTTGCTCATGTGCTGCTTCTGTCAACTGCTTTTTCTCAGTCTGTGTAGCTGAGGCCCTGAGAGCACACAGTACTCTTGAAAATATTTCATAGTAAAAAAAAACCCTGTTTAATATATTTTATCTTTTGTAAACTCAAGTATTGTAAGGACCCAAAAAATGTCTTATTCTGAAAAATGTTTGAAGTAATCAGGAAAATATAAATCACAAATACATTATTTCTTGGGAGGTGTAACATAGTTTCTTCCACTTGTTGAGCCCAAAATTTTCTACATTGCCCTTTTTTCTTGAGTCGTTGTGTTTTGGTGAATAAATCATCCCCTACCACTCTTTGTTGTGTGCTTGCCTGGTAAGATTTTGTTCAGGTCTACCCATGCAGAGAATCTATTTCCCTCTGAAGATGAGATACTGGCTAAAAGTCATCAAGCATGAAAGCCTCAGACTGCATCTGAATAGTGACTTTGGTGATTCTTTGAAGAGCTACTTATTTCTTTGTTGGGTGGAAACATTTGAGCCACGTCATCGCCCTCAGACATGCTGATGTAGATAGCTTGCTTCTGCTGTGCTGTTATCACAATTGAAATGAGAGTCATAAAGACAGACAGGGAAAATTGTCTGGATGTTGAAATGAAAAAAATCTTTAATTTTGAAGCTCAAATATACCTGGTTTCTATATAAAATACTTTCCTTTGAGAAAGTTTCAAGTAATGGAAAAAAAGGCAAAGCCTTAAGTTACCGCAAATGGGTTGTGCAATACAGTGGTTGTGCTTGTTTAGATAAGTTCTTCCCATATTGTTTTGGAGCAACATTACATGGCTAGGATTAGATTAAAAACAGTCACCTAGAACCTACAGGTAGTTGAGCAACAGATATGTCCACCATTGTAATGTGGATGTGAGATACAGTAATCAGTAATATACTGGAAATTAGACTGCTCCACTAAATTCAAATAATTGTCATCAGCTAGGAAGACTTTGCCTGTACATAGCTGAAAGACATCACAGTCCGGGGAAGAAATATCTTCTCCCTTCATTGCTCAGTAGTTCCTAAATATTCCTAATGGTCCTCAGGTCTTTGGCTACTCCTTGGAAACCAGGGGATGGTGAAGACCCAAGTGCAATTGTTTACTATTTTCCCTGGAAGATATTTTCTTTTATTGAGATTGTGACCTTGCTGTGATTATCTATGCCTTTGTCACATATTTGGTTGCTTTTACATTTGATGGGCACAGAAAAAGATTTCTTTTGTGTTTGGTTTGGGTTAGAATTTTTTTATTTTAGTTTAACAAGTATCTTGAAGGGTCTAGCAATTACTTTCTATTTCATATCACTCCAAATTTCAGCACTGTAGATGACATCCTATCTCCTACACAAACATCCTTCTTACAAATTGAAATGTCTAATGGAGCCTTAATGCATTTTATTTCTAAATGTGCTGAAATTTGATACACATTTGGTCTGTATACATAAGTATTCAGCAACTAGGAAGTCGTGATAGGTGACATTGTTCAGTCTTCCCTTGTTGACCATTGCCATCACTCCATCGTAGAGGATTACTGCACTGGTCAGGCACAATCTTCCCTTAGTGAAACTGTGCTAGATGTTTTGGATCCTTGTCTTGCGTGTACCTTAGAATTGCCAGGATTTGTTTCAATGAGCAGCCTCAATCATGAAACAAGTCATTAAGCAGTTGTCTGCTCGGCAGGTGGCACATGGGAAAAAAAAGATGCACACAATTTTGCATTCTCTGTGATTTAGCTGACTCTGATTTATTAGGTTAATATACTGATAAGGAAATGTCACAATATTAGTTAAAAATGGTCAGAGGTAGACATTCTCAAAACAAGTGTACTATGGTTAAAATAATTTTTCAGGTTTAAATTTAAGATAGAGAAATAATGAAACTGTTTGGCAGTTGACTAAAAAGCAAAGTCACTAAATTGATTTCTAAAGGAAAGAACAGATTTTAGAATAATGAAGTAGAGATTTGTAGTATAAAGTGTTCTTTTTTTAACAGCAACTCGACCAACGTAACTCACAAGACATAGCACTGCTTCATGTAACTGTAGATTAAATCTAAACAATTCTGTTTCCCGAAAGTCTTAGAATAATGCTAAATATTTTCATAAGAAAGAAGAAAAATTTTAAAACTGGTGTCTGAAGCAGAATTTTGGTGATGGTCTTGAAATGGTGGAGGCCTAGCCAAGAAACATCTCTGTGACCCTTTACTAAAGAAAGTGGCAAGAAGATAATAGGCAGCTACGGTAATATTGCAACACTTTTACTACCCTAAAGAACATTATGACTGGTGTTTTTAACCTTGGTAACTCTTGTTGCTGGAGTTATTTCTCTGGAAAGACAGGAAAGTACATATATCTGTCAGCAACCAAAACTTATTCTGTTCTTCCTGTGTAAATCCCTCCAATTTAGAGCTGGAAGAAAATTGCAGTACTGAAATGTTGGCAAATAGAAAGGAATTAAACCACTATAACTGTGAGTCTAATATTTGTCATGGACAATACTCATGGAAAAATAAAATTTCCGGAAAGGAACAATTTGGTAATATTTAATAAAAAATTTACATCTCAAATTTGCATTAATATTGTCCTTGATATTGAAAGGTTGATTAAACCCCTCTTTGAAGCCTGTATAGAGTTAATGCTAATGTATGTTATGTAATCCATAATTTTAAAATCTGTTAATTTTTATCACAATAATTGATTGTTACAATCATAAATCTTCTAATACAGCAAAAGAAAATACATTTATTTATATGACTGAAGAATAAATTAAACTGTTTTCTTGTAAGAACACTAATTTTTTTTTTCTATTTTGAACACAATTAAACATCAGATCCATCATATGATTTCTTTTTTTCCAATCTTTATTTTGCAGGACATGTCAGACCAGCTTGGTAAACTGCAGGATAATAGCCTCTTCAGTATTGTTCCTGCTGTCAGACTGAGTGACTTGGCTAGAGGGTTGATGCTTTTAGCTTACGTAGTTGATGAGAATGCAAAAGTATTAGTATTGACTTTCCTCCAAAAGCAATCAAAATTGTCTACATTTATGTTCCAAATTTAAAACCGTCTTCACTAGACTGATATAAAATGATTGGTTTACATCGTTACGTAGTAATCATTAACAAAATGTCCAACGTTAAAGACTGTGTTTTGAAATGTCAAAATCTATGAGTCTTATTCACTTGGCACAACACTTTGCTCCTCAAGTAGACCATCAGCAGGGTTTTCAGCACTGAAAAATCAACTCATTTGCAAGCTCCTGGCTTAGGAGTTTCTATTTGTAAATGTAGTTCATATGTCATCAACTGAAAGTTGCCATTCTTCAGGTGAGACCCTACAAACACGTGCTAACCATGCTCGACAACGCCTTTGGGGATTGCAGTGCAACTTCTAGTATTTAGGCCCAGTTTTACAAGTCGTGGTTGTTAAATTTTCCCCTTTTCCTTAACGAATTATGATGGACACTCACTTCTGTGTAAATACCTCTAATTTTTTTACAATAAAAAAGCACAAAAGAGAAACATAGCACCGAGTATTTGTCGGAAGAATTATTACAATTCAAAGCACAAGAGCTCATCCAACTGAAAGTGAATCAACAAAGGGAAAAGGAATCTTCAAAACAACCTTACTGAAAGCAAATTGCATTGCTCGGTTAACATTTTTGTATTGAAAGTAGGAGTAAAGGAGACATGACAAGGTAAAACTGTTCAACTGGAGTAAAGAAAAAGCTGATATAACCTTGACTCGTTTTTCAAAAAGTCAAATTTTAAGAAAAGTAGAATATTGATTCAAGGATTTTGGGGAGTTATTTTAACACATTTGGTATTCCTTTAAGTTGTGTTACATGCAGTAAGTTTTTTTGTGTGTTTTTCACTGAAACAATTGCTAGTAGAGAAATTCCTTTAAAAAAGTAACAGAGAAGTCACTTTAAATTATATAGTTATTTATATTTTTTTTCTGGTGGTGAAGTTGTTCAACATTTTATTGAAGGAAATACAGAGGAAATATAAAATTATTTTCCTCCACCCTGCACATATTAATGGTTAAGATTTAGGGTCTGAAACATGAAGAAAGACTGGCCAAACTTGTTCAGAAGTACTTCTCTATAACAAAGTTCACTACAGTAAAGATTACACACAGAGCTATATTGTCCTCCGTGCCGCTAAGAAAAAATACAGTAATTTCACGATTATAAGCCGCACTGAGTATAAGCCACACTTCTGCGTGTCAGCAACTTTTCATTCTTTGTCCATACATAAGCCACACCTTATTATAAGCCGCACAATACAATACAGAGTGTGATAAAAGGTATCTATTCTATCACCATCTGTTGAGGGTGGGGCAGTGATCCTTATCTCCACGGCAGATATTCTGCTAATGGGCCATCCATTGAAACCAGGCAGGGCATTGTTCTTTATCTTTTCACAACTCATCCTTCCTCCAGCCAGTCATTTTCTGCTAATGGCCCATTGAGTCCCACTGGGTGACTGATAAAATTACTGCATCCCATTGAAAGTTGCTCCAGCCAGGGGGAAGAGCCCAACATTTCTCACCAAAATAAAAACAGAGGTTTTGGGACACTAAGGCAGTCCCTTTCTCCACTGGACTCCAGAGGAAAACCGGATTTCTCCCCATCACCACTGGACCTCCGGAGGGAAACTGCACCTTGTGCAGGAGCACTGCTCCAACTGAGTCACATCTGTCACTGCAGGAGGATGCAGCCACCATTTAATGGGACTGCTCCCAACACCCTGCCTGACGGGGTGTCAGGTTGTACTCTGACTTTGTCAGGGTTTGTCAGTACTACTTTGTAGTACTGTATTTCTATTTTAATTTCCCTAGTAAAGAACTGTTATTCCTAATTCCCATATTTTTTCCTGAAAGCCCCTTGATTTCAAAATTATAATAATTTGGAGGGAGGGGGTTTACATTCTCCATTTCAAAGAGAAGTTCCTGCCTTTCTTAGCAGACACCTGTCCTCCAAACTAAACCAGCAAATTTTCATTCTTTGTCCATATATAAGCCACACCTGATTATAAGCTGCACTTCGGGTTCGGACGAAAATTTTAGTCAAAATGATGCGGCTTATAATCATGAAATTACTGTAAATTTCTTCCAACTGTCTTTGCTGGTGATTTTTCACTGGCTTGACATTCACACCACTAGGGATGTGATAATTTTTGCATTTATTTTTAAAAATACACTGGAAAAGGAAAAACAAAACTTTTTCATTTTTTTAAAAAGCATCTCTCATGGTCTTGGTTCTTCTCTTCTAGTTCTTTCCCACTGAATTTGGACATGGGCAGAAGTTATCAGAGGCTGATAACTGAATTTAGATGGGGCTGTGCTGTTTCAGAATGTTTGAGAATCTGAAAAAATGGATGTGGGCTGCATTGTGTAAGTTGATCATTGGCCATTCTGTGAACATTTATTTTATAGGTTTACAGATGCAAATTCAAGTTCTTTGTATTTCAAGAATGGTAGCTCTTAATCCACATCTATTTCTCAACTGCTGCCAAGAGGAATCCATACTAGCTGATCCAAGTCAGAGGTAAACCCACTCCCACCTGTATCTCCTGCCATCACTGATGTGGTCTGATTCTGGTATAGAATTAGTTTGGTATGCCTGCTGCTAATCTAGCAGGGCCTACCTGCCAGGTCTGCACACTACAATGAAACTTCACAATGCTAAATTTAAAATTTTTGCAAATGACTGCAAAGGAATTAGCTATATCGTCTGGTTTTGTCTTTCTTTCAGCCTACATTAAGGAAGATGAATTTTATTAATCTAACTGTGCCAGAACTGCATTTGTTTTTTTTTTTTTTTTTTTTACAGGTACTTAATCCCTCTTTAGGCAGCAAATCTTCTGATCCTTCCTATCTGTCTAGAGCCTGTCCATTGTCTGCTCCCACTGAAAACAACTGGAGTTTTTCCATTGACTGAAACAGCAGCGATTTTGTGCCAAAAAATAGCTTAATTCTTGCAGAAGATTTTTTAAACAGTTTAGTCCATCAGAGTCTGTAAGTCCACTTCATGTTTTTGCAATAGGACTAAATTAACTTTTACACAATAATAAATATATTGTTTTTAGCTGCTTAATTGAATTTCAACCTATAATACTTGTTTTAAATTTATATATAAAATATTTATTGAAAATGCAAACAGTTCTGGTGATGTAAACTCTTCAGTCAGTCAAATTTCAACTTTTCTATTTTTTTCCACTAATGGAAATGGCTCATACTAGAGGATGGTTATACTTCAGGAAGTATGTAAATCTCATAGTACCTTGACCTATTTTCAAAATGGAAAAGTCTGAACAAAATTTGAGTAAACATTTGTGGGTACTGACTTTCTTGGGTGCTACATGTTTATTTTTACAATGGCAGCTGTAATTATTCCTGAGATACAGTTACCAGAATATTGTCATTTTGCTTTGTGTATGAGAATAAGCCTTTCTGCACTTCAGCTCCTATCATAGTGTGCTCAGCATCATGCCAAAGTTTACCTGAACCTCTATTTGCTTTCAGCTAGGGTTAAGAATACCCATTAACTGTGTCCTCAGAAATGATTCCTACTTATTTTTGCCGAAATGTAGTGTGGCACAGTAAAAGGAAAAGTCATACAGCATGAATATACAGATGGAGTAGTTAAAATGTAGAGAGAACATGTTCAGGATTCTAAATGCATATTTAGAATAAATTCTTCACTGACTTGCTGTGATTTCATCATGGCTACTTGGAATGTAAGACAAAGCATAATTTAGCTGTTGAGTTTAGCCATCAGTCGCTTGGTAACAGTAGTACAAAGGTCTAATTAGGGTTTTACAGAGAAGGTGATGAGATTGTAACATGGTAAAAGAGCAGCATTCCTTGAATTTCACATTAAATCTGTTTTGTTGCATTCCTTAACTTTAATCTGCTAGCTTGAAGTATAGTTCTGAAATCTTCTTCATACACTATATTTCAATTTTCTGTAGTCTTTTTACTGTAGAGCTCTACCAAAGATCACTATTTTAAGGTTTATGTTTGCAGTTTTGATTTTCTTGGTGTGTTTGAATATGTTGCAGTGCAGAAGTTTATGAAGACAATGTATGGATAATGTACATACACACACATAATTATTGTATAACATTGATAACATTTGCGAAAGAAACAACAGTAAAAGCCAATCTTCTCAACCCCAAATAAAAAAATCAAGAAGCAAAACCTTCATTAGCAAAACTGATATCAAGATTCTGTCCCTTTTCTTTTATCTAGCATGTGACTCACTCCACCTGTCCCCTTTCTTGCCTCTTCCTGTTTACAATTTTAGTGTTCTTTTCAGAAATTTCCCATCCAACTATTGTATTTAATAAGCTAAATAAGTTCTAGAAGAACTGTACTTGGTGGTAATACAATACTTTTGTGGACTTTCTTGGAAAGGATGTGTGCAATAACAAACTGTCAATGCACAATGATACATTGGAGGTGGCCGAGAAGAACACGCACAGCTAAAACATCACCCTATCTTACACAGCTTTACCCACAAGCTGCTCAGACTGTTACCTTTGTGAAGCAGATTACTAACTCTGAGTGGATTCTTTTCTTACGTCTGCAATGGATCTCATTGCAGTCAACCATGTTAGAACTTAGATGAGGCTGACCAAGCACAGAGAGCCTTGTGCATCACTGCTAGATTTATATATATACCAGTTATTTGAAACTTGTACAAAGTTTATCCTTAAAATATTTGCTACTTTGTTTCTCAAAAGCTTGAAAATTCTATATTAAAATACTTTAATCGCTCTTCTGTATTTGTTGCAGAAAGAAGATGATATGAAAGCACTGCTCGAACAAAGACTAGGACTTCATCTGTTCTGTATTTATATATATATATCAACCCTAATAGATTGGATTACTAATGTAATTAGATTACTGCACAGAGACGCATGGATGGGTTTTGCAGTGCAACTCTTGCCAGATTTACATTCTTCTCAATCAATTGGGGCAGAAGCTAAAGGAAAATAATCACAAAAGAACAGTAAGAGTTTGGCAATGTATAATAGGAAAGTAAGAGAGATCAGCTTGAAAATATCTAAGTAAATGGGCAGCTAATGCCCACAATCTATTTTAAAGCAAAACAAAACAAAACAAAACAAAAACCAAACCCAAACCAAACAACAACAAAAAAAAAACATCCAAAAAAACCCAAAAAAACCCAAACCAAACCAACCAACCAACCAACCAAACAAACAAACAAACAACAAAAAAAACCCAACAAAAAAAAACACCCCAAAGGTGGTCACTCAACAGCAATGTAGACTGCAGGCGCAAATTTCTCCTCTCACTACTGGTGAGAACCCATCAGAGTTCCATGTCCAGTTCTGGTCTTTCCAGTAGAAAAGACATGGACAAACTGGAACAAGGCCAACAAGAAATCATAAAAATGATTGAAGGACTGGAATATCTTTCATAACAAAAGCAACAGGAGGTTCAACAGTGCTTAGACTCCTCTCAATGAGAGAAGAAGGGACAATTGGGAGAAATAAAAAAACTAGAAATTTCAATTTAAAAATATTTTCTTTTTAATTGTGAGGGATTTACACCCTAAAACACACTGTCTAGGAAAATTGTGGAAGGTTTATCCTTGGAGATATTAGGAACGTAACTCAATACAACCCTGAGCAATATATCACAACTGAGCCTGCTCTGAGCTGTGGGGCTGGACTCTGCGATCTCCAGAGAATCCTTCCAGCTTCAAAGATTTTGTGATTCCATTACAAGAAATAAAAATACATTTTCGTTTCAAATAAGAACTGTTATTCACTCACTTTGCCCATCCTGCTTAGGAAATAAATTTAGGTTATACATTGCCGTGTGGTGTGGTTTTGTCCCTGCACAAAATCCTCAATGACAGTATTCCATAAATAATATTTCCAGAATTTTTGTTTCAGAAGAAGTGTTTCTGTTTTATATAAGAGTTTGGTTTTCTTAAACTGTTTCCTTAAGAATTCTCTGAGTTTTGAAGCCATGCCTGGAGGAATCTGAAGTTTAATAATTCTTGCAAAATTGCATGGCAGATTGTATTGCTTATTCAATTACTCATAAATAAAATAAGCTTCTGATTCCTACCCAATTTATACATCTGTCTGGTACAGGACTAAAAGAATTTGTTTTATTTACAGAAATAGTAGCAGAGTGCCTCCAAACCACAAACCAACGAAGGTTGGGTTAATCCATACAGGCAGCTCTTGTGCATTGTACCAATTTTGCAAAAGTATTGACAATAGCATATGAAATGTTGGCTTATTAACCACAAGGCTTCTAGGTGGATTGAGTTGATTTGTTTTCCAATTATAATAAAAGTTAATCATATAATGTTTTGTTTCTACATAGAAATTGAAGCAAAAGCTACAAAAATATATAACAAAAGATCTCTCTTCCACATGTTGGTACATCTTTTTATCTGTACCCTACTAAGAGACCATTGGCTACATGTCTTGTACACAAATCCTCAAGTGAGGGCTAACCCATGTAATTATTGACAGGTTATCCATAAAACACGGATCACATTCCCCAAAAGAAGAAATATAAATCTGAATATGCTCAAAATTGGAGATCCAGAAACAAAAGATAGAGGGAAAAGGAACACTTTAAACCTCCTTTCAACTTAGTCTTAATTTCTCTGATTCCCTTATTGTTTTCTTATCCCACTTTTCACACAGCCTTTTCATCTACTCCCATGACAAACCAAACAGGATATTGTTAATATCAGGGACAGGTTTGTCTGCTTCCTCTATTGTCTGAGTTCATCATAGCAAATACTGTTCTCTTTATTCTCGCTTTAAAAATACTCCTGTTGATCTTAGCAAATCTCATGTGGGTATGTGGCCCTAGAAATTTCCATAATTATTTCTCAGTGGATTCTGAGAAACTCAGCATGAAAAATCTTCTAAACCCTATTATGCATCCATTCTGTGGACAATTCTTCTGTTTAGGCTGTTTAATTACTATTTTAGTTGAATTATTCATACATATTTTGACATTTTAGAAATCACAGAGATAAGTTATGTTTTCAGCAGCCATGTCTCACTTGATGGTGATATCTTTATTAGTCATGAAATCTACACCTATTTCTTTTATCTTAGATGGAATTAAGTTGTTATAGCCATTATTATTCAGATTTGTTTATATTTAATTTCCATAGTTTTTTGTTATAAATGAAAGAAAAGTTTATAAGAAAAGAGCTAAACTCATTGCTATTACACATACAGATTTTTTTTTTTTAATGTTGGACCACATCCAATAAAAAAATCAAAACTATTAAAATAGAAACTTATATTTATCAATAAACCTGTAAATATAGTTACAAGATTTTATCTTCCTGCTTTGATTTCCTACAGGGTTTTCCTTTGAAAGATGTATTTTGCTTCAGAGCTGTGTAAAAGAAAGGAAAAAAAGAAAATATGTTAATTTCAAAACTGTCATGGAAAACATTATTTTATAAGTCATGGGAAGTAAAAGGAGTAATGCAAAATATTTCGCATAAAAATGCATACTATTAAAATTTTGTTTCAAATGTTAAGAAATCTGGAATTTACTGGATTTATCCACTGGCTTTTGCAATTTTCTCATTCTTTTATGGGTAGTATTTTCATAATAGCTGTTTTGCTTCTCCCTGCACATGAATTTGGGTGATATCCCCCTCATTACTGAACTCAGCTGGATACTTTCTATCTTCCCCAATTCTTATTTTTAACTGAATGTGTCAGAAAATCATTTCCTTACCCAGTTAAAGAACTTGGCCTGACAAAACAATGTTCCCCCTGTCTTACAGTAAATAAGACCCTTCAAAGGGTCTTCAAAAACTCTGCAAAGAATAGGGCTGGGAAAAAAATGAGTATTCAGAAGGACTTTGAATCTAAAAGTAAGTTCACATGCTCAACCTACATAGAGAATAGAATATTGAAGGGGACTAATTTAAGAATTTGAAGCTAAGAAAGAAATCTGTAATTATTTGGGTTTAATTAGGAGAGGGTTTTGTCTCTAATTTTTTATGAAGTAAAAATTACTGCTATTTCCATTCTGAAATGTTCTTGTTTCAGAATGCAAAACATTCTTACGCTGCCATACTGAGCAGAGATAGTATTGCTAACTTGGTCAACAAAAAAATCTTTCTCAGTGATTAAAAATAAGATATTCCTAAGGCACTGAACCTGTATGAAAAATAGTAATTAATATTTGCATTGCATTTCTCCCTACTGATTTTGTGTTTCACTACTTTTACCATATGCTGTATTAATTTTTCTTAGATTTAAAATAAAAATAAATAGAATAACCATATGCTTCTTAATTTTAGCCTTTATTTCTTTGGCTTATGTACACAATGGGATAAGCTATATTAATATGATAATAGACAAAAAGAAGCATTCAGAAAAATAATTACAGTAAATTCACGAATACAAGCCGCACTGAGTATAAGCCGCATCTCTGGGTGTTGGCAAATATTTCGGTTTTTGTCCATAGATAAGTCGCACCCGAATATAAGCCGCTCTGTCGTTCGCAGCGAGGACCCGTGTGCAATTAGTAACAGAACCGCGGGAGGGCGGGGTTTACTGGTTGAGCTAAGGCTGTGCAGGCTCGGCCCACTAGGGGCTGCTGACGGGGCCAGGTGGCCCAGCCCGGTGCTGCCGCTCGGGGCCGGCCGCCGCTGCCACTGGGCTCGGTCACCCCGGGTCGGCGCTGCCCCGCGGTGGCAGGCAGGGACGGAGTTTCCTCCGCTCCTATGGCAGCGGCGGCGGGTGGGGACGGAGCTTTCCCGCGCCCGTGGCGCCAGCGGCGGGCGCGGACAAAGCACCCCGCCTCCTCCCCGGGCCGCGGCAATGGCGGCGCCCCCCGCCCCCCCCCTTCCCCCGTCCTCCCCGGGCCGCGGCAATGGCGGCGCCGCCCCCCCTCCTCTCCTGGGCTGCGGCAGAGGAGGGAAGAAGAGAGCTCTCCCGCCTCTCTCCCCGCCCCCCGTGCTGACTGCAGGGAGCCAGGGCAACACGGTAACACTGTAACAATTGCGAAATGCCGGCTTTTACTGGTCGGTGCTTGGCTCGGCACTCTGGCTGGCACGTCTGGGGTTGTAAATGTCAGAAAATTATTAACATATTAGCCGCACCCGACTATTAGCCGCACTTCCGGGTTTCCACCAAAATTTTTGTCAAATTGCTGCGGCTTGTATTCGTGAAATTACTGTATCTTAGTGGTACATTTCCATGTATGAAGAAAATTTTATTTTTGCCATTTAAAAATGGACCTTTTTTGTTTTAATTAGTTTTACCATTTTAAAAAATAGCCTTTGTTTTGTTTAAATTATGTTACAATAGCACTTGGGACACTAGTGACAATAATACAAAATTAACCTTCTAAAAGAATGACATGCCTGCTTGTTGAAAAACAGATAAATTTGGAAATTCTTCATTTTTTTAATGGAGGTAATTTCTATAACTATAAAGTCAGTGAAGCAGAAGCATTTCCTCAGAAGTGGCTTTAAGTAACTTTTCTGACAGCAGTCATGTGAATGAGCACTAAATATACATGACCAGCATCACATCACAGTATGTACATAGAGATATGATCAGCATCCAAAAAAATCAAAATCTGTTGGGAAAATGTATTGAAAAAAATGCAAATGTACTGATTGTCATAAATCACAAGATGAAAGTACTTCTGAGCAATTTCATTACAGTTTTCATTATATTTTATATATAGTAGACTAAATGTACAAAATTTCCCTTAAGAAAATATATGCAGAAATCAAGACAGAATCTTTTTCTTTGCAAAAAAAAAAAAAAAAAAAGGTAAATTGAAATTCCCTAACACCAAGAAGGAGGCATTCTTTATTCATCCAGATCCACAACTAAGTGATTTTTTATATGACCTTTTTGTTGGTACACATTAAGGCTTTTTATACCTCTGTGTTGTTTCTGTGTATTTGATATAGAATATAAAGACTGTTTGTTTTATAGCAACTCTGATAATCAACTTCCTTCCTACTTTCCTACTGAGACCCTCAAATTACCTCACAGCTTTCTATTGGATTGAAACAGAACAAAGAAATGCTTTCAGGAACATAGAAAGATCACACACGTTTGCCCTCCAGAACTGCGGAACTTGGTACACAGTCTCCTCAGGGAAAGAGTCTCATTAAGTTAATGTCATTTTCAGTTAATCAGAAACAATTTAGAAAGCAAATACAAACTGTTTAAAACATTATCACTCTTAACTTGGACAAAGTAGCTATTGAAACTTTAAGAAGCATGGATTTTGAACAAATTTTCCTTTTTTTCCCTCTGAATTTTATTTCAATATACACATTTGTGATTAAGATAAACTGCTCTTTCATATGTTTTGATATGATGTGTATCTGGAAGATACTGCATTTTGGATCATCATTTCAACTAGTAGTAGTACCCACAACCAGATTGATGGAGTTGAAATTGCTTCCCTACTAAAATATAAAAATCCCCAAGTAAATATTTTAAATTAGTTGGATATAAGACAATTTGAAAGAACTGATAAGGGGCAGAGGAAGAATAATTTGTAAATGCAGAAGATATGGAAACTTAATGAGAATCCAGGATTACTTAGGGTTTATCTGACTGTATTTCTGAAATTAATTTATCATTAATTTTCCTGGAAAAAACACTTGTCTAATAATTTTTTTTCTTTTTTTTCATCCAGAGATCAATGTCAATCCAAACTGGCTGTGCACAAGTGTCACTCAAGAACTGAAACAGATAAAAGAGGTTTTGTGAAACCACATTCCTTCCCCAAACACAAGGGTTCCTTTCTTTCATCTGAATAGTCTTGAAATATTTTCATTCCCATCGTATTTGATGACTTTTTTTTTTTTTTGCTTCAGCTGTGTAAGCCCCAGAAGTACAGACTTAAGTTTTGGATTTCAAAGTTTTGCTTTAAGGTTATTTTGTATCTTTCTTCTCTCCTATCCAAAACCAGTTTTCTGTGTGGGTGATGGTGCTGTGGAAATAGGAGAATTAGGAGGATACTTTAAAGTTTGTGCCTTACACATATTTTATGCTAGCAACAACAGGTTTCCAAGGATTGGCACAAGTACTGTGGATGCCTAGGGCATGCCGTCTTGTGGCAGTGGGAGGTTGACACTGGGACCACAAGAAAAATAGCTCAGGTCGTATAATTGAAGTCATTATGATTTTTAAAAAGAGGTGAAGAGAAAAAAAGTGGGTGCCTTGAACACATAAGAAATGTCAGACAACTAGAGATTTTGAGATGATGGTGCATAAACAGAGCCCTGAGACAAATAGTGATCTAGTTCAAAGCTGAGCCTGTAGTGTTTTCCTGCCTTAAAAGGTAAGCCTTTATATTGTCAAACATGTTAAAACCAACATGAATTTCTTTCACATGGATTAAAAAAACCATATCAATGTCACAACTGTCAGGGACAATTTCAAAAAGTTTACCTTCAAGTCTTGTACTCTCTCTGTCACTGTCTATTATTCTCTACTGTCCAAGAAATATTTTGACAGAGGTCAGAATACCATTCTCAATTTGTGTACGCATGTTTTTGTCCCTTCCTAAATATTGTTTTAAAAATCCTTCTTAAAAATTTTTTTTTCTCATGTGCTTTGCGTGATTTTTCATCTAGGTCATATTTATGATTATTTCACAGTAAAATTTGAATTTATGCATTTCCGGGGGGGGAGGGGGCGGGAAAGACATACTTACTGTTTTCAAGGAGAGAAAGCAGAGAAGCAGAATGAGACACTAAGCAATCATCTTCTTAAGTGTTTTGCCTAAGAAGAATTTGCTGTTCTATTTTACTTGTAAGGCACAGCTATTGGACCATGTTGAACATAAAATACTGAGAAGAGATTTTTCAAAAACATGATGCTCATTGTTAAACTCAAAATTATTCTCCGAAAAGTTGGAAATGTCCATATTTTTAAAATTTAGAATTTTTTTTTTTTGCAAATTATTCCTTTAACAAACCTTTTAATTTAATATCAGAAACAGCACCAAGAGTTCAGAAGTGTTTGAACAATCCTCTCAGGCGTATGGTGTGATTGGAGATAGTACTATGCAGAGCCAGGAGTTGGACTTGATGATCCTTAAGAGTCCCTTCCAACTCAGCCTGTTCTGTAATTCTGTAACTCTGTGTAAACAAAAAATATCAAAAATATTCTCGCAAAATATTGTCTCTGTCAATAAAATACAATTTTTCTTTGGATACCTTTTCTTTAAAAAATTCAGTTTATTTCTACTGTACTGTTGAATTATTTGCATTAAATAAATCATTTTTTGATTAACAACATGAAAAATAATTTTATATGCCAAAGGAAGGAGTCCTGAAATGTGTGTTAATAGAATGAAACTGAAAACACTGGCTTTAAAGTTTAAATTATACGCACTTTTATTAAGAGTTTAGAAGAATTCATATCTGAAAATCATCAAAAAGAAGCCTCTGATGACCTTTATGATGACCTCAGAGAGTTGAAATCAAGCTCAGTGGTGCAATTTACATGCCTGAAGAACAGGTTGCCACCCAGAGGGCCATGGACAAGCTTCACAAGTGGGGCCTTGTAAACTTCATAAGGTTCAACAAAGACAAGTGCTGGTACTGCCTCTTTGGCAGTCAGGGCCACCCCTGGTGTCAATCCAGGGTGAGGGATGAACAGACAGAGAAGGATCTGGGGGTGCTGGTGGATGAGAGGCTGGACAGGACCCAGCCACCTGCACTTGCAGCCCAGAAAGCCAAACATATCCTGGGCTGCATCAAAAGTAGGGTGGCCAGCAGGGCAAGAGAGAGGATTCTGCCCCTCTACTCTGCTTGCATGGTACCTCACATGGGGTACTTCCTCCAGCTCTGGGCACCCCAACACAGGACATCGACTTGTTGGAATCCAGAAGGTCCACAAGAATGATTAGAGGGCTGAAGAGCCTCTCCTGTGAAGAAAGGTTGGGACAATTGGGATCATTCAACCTGGAGAAGAGGATGCTCTGAGGTGATCAAATTTTGACCTTCCAGTACCTGAAGGCAACCTAAAAGAGAGATGAAGAGATACTTTTTTCAAAGGGTGTGTAATGGTAGGACAAGGTGGACTATCTTCAAAATAAAAGAGACTAAGTTTGGATTAGATATTAGATAAACATTCTTTACTGTGAGGATAGTGATGACACACCGGCCCAGATTGCCCAGAGAAGTTGAGTGTCCCATCCCTGGAGGTGTTCAAGGTCGGGTTGGTCAAGATGCTGAACATCCTGGTCTAGTGAAATGTGCCTCTTCCCATGGCAGGTGTGTTGAAATTTTATGGTCTTTAAGTCCGTTCTAACCCAAAAAATTGTATGATTCTATGATTCTGTTTAGGATGGGAAAAGATCACCTGAATCATTCAGTCAACTTGGTGTAACTACCTCTTGCAGAGCATCTCACTCCCCCACAAGTGTTTATCTGTTGTTTGTTAACTGGTCAGGTAAGTTGGGACAAGTTGTATTGTAGTGAGTTTTTTTGGTGCCATGGGGTTAATGCTTTTCTGGCATCTCCAAACTGTTAATAAATGCCTAGTGTTATTAGTCGCTATATTTCATTTTACAGTTGAAAAACAATGTTGCAGGTACCAGATAGTCTCTTTTTATAAGGATCTGCCAGTATGGACACATTAGAAAAATACTGACTCTGCACAAAGAAACTGATGATCCAGAGTTCCATATCTTTGCAACAGAGTGAAAAAGGACACACATAACCTTGGGTCCTGTCAAGAAGTATGTTTTCAGAACTGAGGCCATTTCTTCTCAAGGTTCCAGGACAGGTTCTACAATGCAACTAAAGCAACTTGAAATTCAGAACTCTTACAATTCTGCTACTGTGTCGAAGAAGGTCTACGAAAAATACATCCAAGTCCAATAGTAAGTGAAATACTTCCATACAGTTACATTGATAAACACAGAGCCAAATGGTGGTGTAGGATAATGAAAAAAACACTGTAATTTGGGGACAAATACCTGGATACAAGTTGTTTTGAATAGAAAAATGTGTTGAAAAACAAAAATAGGAGCAACCATGTCATGCTCCTGAAGCAAGAAAATGTTGTGTCATTCAGTTAATCTATAGTTAATTTGGTTTGTAATTGTCTCCTAAACCTTAAAAATCTTTATGATACTAAAAAATACTAAAATACTAAAATACTAAAAAATATGATGAATATTTTTATTGCCTGAGAATGCACAGAGAATATTTTTGGTAGAAAAATTCTAACAGTCTGGAATTCTGTTTGACAGTTGAAGCTGTCACTGCCATAGCAATGAAATTATAGTAATTTTCAATATTGCATTTTGAGAATTTCTCATCTATTTTACTGTAATTCCCACTCAGTTGCTCAGTCAGTCACACTCCTTAATGAGGCAGATGGCACAAATAAAGAGAACAAGAACAAGAGAGCTCATTGAGATAAAGACAGTGAAGTTGCTTGCAGAAATGACTTCATCTAAATTAATTTATAGCCTATTCAGAGAAGGTTCAGATGGGCAGACACTGGAACAAGCTTCCTAGAGAGATGTTCCAATGCCCCAAAACTATCAGTGTTTAAGATGTCTTTGGACAATGACCCTATTCAATGACTCTTCATTGTTACTGACCACAGTCTTGACGGACTTACCTCCTTTATGCTACCACCCTCCAATTCTCTTGAATGAAGTGCTGGGGAATGGATTAAAATACGAGTTCCGTTACAACTTAAAGATGCATGAAAATATAGATTGCACTTAAGCTGAGGAGGTCATGAAGGCACTTTTGTGTCCTTTAGAATGAATAAAGCTGTGCTAAATTTCCATTGCCTTCAGCATTGCATAGAATTCACCATACGTTTATACTTTAATAAAAAGTGTTAGAATTAAATTCAACATAAGGAGCAATGAAAATTTCTGAAGTATCATAGTGCTCTACATTAGCATTTTCATGGTTTTTGCTTTCTTAAGTGCAAAGAGAGATTGCAAGCTGTAGAAGGAAAAAAATTGCTTTTGTTGAGCATTAAAAAAAGTTATCAGTGAAGATCTTATTTCACAGTCTTTGATATTATCAGATCTGAGAAGGATCAGAAGAAGCTACTTTTTGTGTTATGTTGGAATAAATCTTGATAATTTTCTTTTTTGTTACCTATTTGAATTTTTGTAGGTTATAAAAGCCCCCAAAACCAGAAGGATTGTAAAGTGGATTGTGAGCCATATTTTCAAGACTAGTTCATAAACACATTTACCCACATATTGGCAAGGCTATTCTAAATGAGAATTCCTGGAGGCCAGTAAACTTGTTTCAGTGAGATAAAATACAGTGTTAATGCTCACAATATTGCCAGATAAATGGGTAGAATTTTTTTTTTCTAGATAAAGGGAGATAACATTGTTGTTGACAAAAGCATGCTTCTAATATCAATAGCGCTTTATTTCCCTTCCTGGGAGTTACTTCTGATCTAAATGAGCACACAGTAAGGTGGACTGAAAACTGGCTCAATTATTTTCAGAGCAGCACAGAGGCTACTGTCTAAAAGACTGGTTAGAGACGAGTCACCAGTGGTGTGGACCCCACGGGTCAATACTGATCTACTGTTTAACACCTTTGTTAGCGAGGGCCAGAGTATACCCTCAGACAGTTTGCTGACAACAGAAGACTGGGAGGAGTGGATGATACACCAGAGGGTCATGCTGCCACCCAGATGGACTCTGACAGGATGGTAAATGGGCCAACAGGAACTTCACGAAATTCAAAAGGTAAGTACAAAATTCTACACCTGGGAGATAACAAACCCACATGACAATATACACTGGGGTCACACAGTTGGAAAGGACCAAATTCATCATGATCTGAAAGAAGTGTGCAGAGTCAGGCCCTTTTCAGTGCTGTGCAGTGACAGGACCAGAATCAGTGGGCACAAACAGAAACATGGAATATTTATTCTGAACAACATGAAACATTTGTAACTGTAAGCATGACGGGGCACTAGAACAGATTATCCAGAGACACTGTGACGTGTTGGTCCCTGGAGGTATTCAAAAGCCATCTGAACCTTGTCCTGGGCAATCATGTCCAGGTGACCCTGCTTGACCAGGCAGGATTGTTGGACCAAATGAACTGCAGTGATCTATTCCAACCTCAACCTTTCTATGAGTCCATGTTTCTAAATTTATATTTATGTGGGCAAAACAAGATTATATAAATGTTTGTATTAATTTATTGTTGTAACAGGTACATCTAAAAAATCCCTTAAAACAGTACTATGCTACTTGTCCTCATGGGTGAAATATTTCCTTAAATCACTTAAGAATATTCCTTTAGAGAACAAAGATTTACAATGGGAAGATGAAAAATTCTGAGGTACATTGTTATTTTTGGTCATGTTTTGTGCTTCAGAGTAGGATTTCTCCATTCTTTAAGTAATGGCGATAACTTTTCTCTTTAACCTCTCCCAGCCACATGTTCTTGTAATTCACTGGAAAGTCTTCTACTTTACTCTTTTTTTTTACACATACTCTCACAGTATTTTACATTTTCTTCTGTTTTCTTCTTGATTTTATGGAGTAATATAAATTGAAAGCAGAATTTCAGTCTGCAAATTAATCTGTGCCTCACAACAGGGCATCAATGATTAAACCTTGATAGAATGCTCTTGGCTATAAGTGTGCTTAACTGAAACTTTAAATTATCAGTCATAGTGCAAATTAGATGCTAGATAACATGGATGCAGTGTTCACTCATTTATTATACTGAAAAGAGAATTCAGACTCAATAAAAAATAAAATTTTATGAATAGATGCAGTTAGATAAAGCAGTGTATGAATGACTTACTGCTTTGTTGCTTGACAGTCTTGCACTATACAGCAACATTTAAAAAAAATAAAATAAATAAAAGTTCAAAGAGAGGAAATCCATCTTAGTTTCTAGGTGACCCTGTGCAAGTGAACTTGCTATTGACTAGTGTCAGTGGCATGAATAGTGGTTAAAATGGAAAATATTCATGTTAATGCATATATATGTATCAAGCTTCTTGGTATTTTTTGGCTTTTTTTGCTTTACTGAAATATAGATAGGTCAGTTACAGCTCTTTCCTACATTTTATTCCGTAAGCTTTCATCATCTATCACTTTTGCTGTCTGTATTAATTATTGGGTAATTGAAAAAGCAATATCCAAATGTAAATGCTAAAGGTTTCAGTGAAAGGAGGAAACGATCCATTTTTCTTATCTTTCTTGGAATTTTTGTTTTTTGTTTCCCTTTTCATTTTTTTTATTTTTTTTTTTTTTTTATTTTTCCCCTGGCGATCTTCATTTTTCTTTTCCATGTTTTTTTCCCTCTATATTTTATACTTTCCTGGTGCTTTTTCTCACTTTTCTGTTTTAAAATTTTCTCAGGGGCATGGGCTCTTAATTGCTGAGTTATAGCTTGTGTTTTAAAAAACTCCATTTATTTATTGTTCTGAAAATCAGTATTTTTAATCTCAGCACCATTTGATGAGAGCAATCATTCAATTCAGTCTTCCACGTTTCTCCATTGCACAATATAATGACTTGAGTGACAGGTTGTCTGGTTTCTTTCTTCATTTATTCTTCATGGCTTCGGTTTTTTTTTTCTCAGTTGTGGAGGTAAGGAGTGGCTGAATCCCAAATCTGATTATCACACATTTTTACTTACCTATTTCTTACATAAAAGCTTTTCAGGAGTCTGTTCTGTGGGGGACATATAATGGAATCTTATTTTCTTATGCAATCCATTCTACACAGTCAAATAATGGATGGGTGTTATCATGATACTGAATAAAGTTTGTGTACCATAAGTACAAAATTTACTAATTAAAATTATATGTTTAAATTTTTACTAGTTGTGAATTGCCTTAAATAAAATCTCTTAATTTGTACTATCTTTAAGTTCACTACTTCACTGACTTCATTAAAAATGTCAAAATAATTTCAAATGAAACCTAGTTTAAGTTTTCTTTAAAAATCAAATTTTATTAAATTCCATAGCTTTGCAATTTCAGTACTTTCACTAAAAAGCTAGAGAAAAGTCTCTGAAACTTTCAGTGACATACTTCTTGCCATAAAGTGGAGTAAAATATGTGCATGTTTTATTGCAGTGCTTGAAGCTTCACAGCCTGACCAAAAAAATCTGGATAATTTATTACTGAGGAGATTCAGCTTAGAAACAGAGTGTGGTAGTGCAGTGTACCTACTTCGTGTGTGCTTTTGCAATAAAGTGTAAAATTACTCCTGTGATATTTTGTACTTTGCTATTCTTTATCACTACTTTTTCCCAGGTCATTTCTCCAGCTTTAATTTATAACCATAGCAAAAATAACAAAGCCAGTATCTTGTATTAGGTAACATTCAGGGTGTTCTACAGAACTCTTACAGAATTCTACATAATTCTTATAGCATGTCAGATATTACCCTGAATGTCTGGTGCACGTGTGTATGTACGATTGCACGGAACACATCAAATGATGGAAAGACAGCTACCATCTTTTTGTTCCACTCCTGCCTACATAAAATTATTCTTTCAAAATTTTTCTTCCTTTTAATTTTTTTTTGATTTCCATTTCCCCAGAGCATGACTAAGGCAGTTTAACATTTTCTCTCCTGGATGTTCTATTTTGTTATTTTCACTTTGCCGTAAAAGTCAATATAGGTAAGACTGATATGACTTTTCCACAATCAAAGTCCTGAGTACAGGTCTTAAAATGACTCAGTCATTTCAAATTGCATCAGGCTGAAGCTTGATAAATGAGCTCTTAGCATAAAGTACTTAAGAAAAAAAATAAAACAGAAAGCCCTAGAACAAAACAACAAATTCAAAACATTTAACATTAATAAGCTGGATAAAAAATGAAAGAATATCTAATTAGATAATTTTATTTTACCCATACTTTTGACAAGCTATGGAAGTATTTCAGACAGCTGTTTTTAAGCACACATTGCTATAATTATTAACAAAATATATGGGCAACTTATAAATCTTTAAAATTCCAAAAAGCTTTTAGTCATGTTTGCTTGCATGACAATTGTGTTTTCTTCTAGTTTTCCATACATTTGATTTTTTTAACTACTCAATTTATAACTTGAAAGGAAATGACAGATTAAAAATTCACTCTTCCATTTAACAGAGTTCAGAAAGAGTTATTGAATTCCCTAGGAGCCTCATAAATTCAAATTCTTTTTCATGAACTCTATGAATAATGGTCTGGATTCTTTCAAACTCACTGTGTATAAAATGAACATAAATTGCAGCAACTTAGAATTATTTCAGTGTTATTACTATTATAGTTACCTTGTTAAGTAAATAGTATTGATAAAATGCTTCTTTTCTGGATCATCAGAAGCTGTCTATGTCTGATGTCTTAGAGATCTGTATATTCTACCAATAAATTAATTTCATATGCTCAAAACAGTTTCCAACAATTTATGCAAGTTTACACTTTTTTTGATGTTTCTATTTAGAGCAGTAGATGTCTGTTGCTGCCTCTAGTTTTATCATATTCCCTTAAGCAGCTGCTAGTATTTCCTAGAAGTATATTGAATTATGCTGTGGCTTGGAGAGCTGGGAAATACTTTACAGAATGAAGATCATAGAATTATTGAAATCCTGACTATGGCCTTGAAAAAAGAAACTATATTCAGCATAATGGAAAAGTATTAATTGTTAATATATAGGAGGTAATAATTTATTAAATAATGTGGAAGATTACATTGAAATTTCAAATTGAAAAAAATCCAACAAAATTTTTATTTATGTATTTGCCTATTCATTCATGTTTTTGTTATATAGTAGAAGTGATTTCCTACATAGAATATTAAATGGTAAATTTGAGCTGTGCAAAGTCTCTTCATAGTGTCCTCTATATATTCAGCTTTCTTGGTCTCCCCTCTCTCTTCTTTTCACCACCCTAAGAAATTTGCTATTTTCCTTAAGTTTTCAACTTTGTTGTTAGCTCTATTCAGCTGAAAAATTGTTTTGAACTCCCTCCCTCAAATAGCCAATATATCCCTATAACATAAGATTACATATTATTTTACTATGAATGGAATCCAAAGAAAATAATTCATAAAAGATAAGTAGAACTTATAATTCTGCTGGTTGAGTGTGTACTAAATCATGGTTAGCTGAAAGAAGTCTCTTCTTTCTGAGAAGAGTGGAAACAAATTCATGACTAAGCTCAAGTAAGCTAGTTATAAATGTGGCTAAAGTATCTCTGTGAAATTCAATTTGTTCACATTGCTCCTAATCTTACTTTTTCTTAACAAAAGAACTTGAAATATTCATAAGCTAACCTGTTCAAGGTAATTTATATATAAAGAACTACTTTCAAAACAAAAAAATGTAGCGCTGTTAATTTTCTGTCTAAAAGACACTTCATAATCAAAAGGTCACAGTATTGTACAAAAGATTATGTTAAATGGCTACATTTTCTTTTTAATGCCCAAATTTCAACTATTTTTATGTGCCCCATGGCAATACTAAACTTTGACCTCAATGAATTAGTGTAATTAATGTAAATATAAGACATTTAAAGTGATCATTAAAGGTAATAGGGATTTGGGATATCTTTAAATATAACAAAGGCATAAATAATATCCTTTTATTCTTCATGGCTATTTCTATGTATATTTACTTAGAAAGTACTCCTTAAATATTCAGAGACATTGCAATAAAAACCAGGGTCCCAAACTCCAGAGTTTACAGTATGAGTTACCAGTGTGATAGATTGATTGTCATATCCATATCTCTGGGCTCATATATGTGCACTGATTTTTCAGTATAGACTGGTTTGCAGGATCAGAGCTGTATCCATAATTCATAAATGAAGTATGGTGGAAAGTACGTGACAAGAAAATAATTGAGCAATATAGATTTACAATCCTAGATTTGATTGTTGATTTTCCTTTATACTGACTTTCAACAGAACTTTGTCGTCACCCCAGAGGAACAATTGATAAGTTCATGGTAAAAATAAAAAGTTTGCTTACAGCTCTCTGAACAATTGATGGCACAGGTATTTTTGTTACCAGGCACATGTTCTGTCCAAGGAAGAAAATATGATATGTGCTGCCCATATACGAAGAACTAAACCAACTATCTTGTGAAATCAAACTTCAATATGCAGAACTTGAAGGAAGACAAGTAGCAGACACTGTAGATTGGGCAAAAGTCTGTCCTTTGAGGTGTCCAGAATAACTGAAAGCCATGAGAGAAGTATTGTCATTAACAAACAATAGCAATATATACCATATTCTTTCTATCATTGAATTTAAAATTTTTGTCCCAGGTTTGTCCAAGATTTTTTGTGAAAGTTTATTTCACGTTATTGAATAAATAACAAACAGAATTCATTTGATCTTCAGTCATACCTAAATCAAATGTGTTTAAAACTAACCTCTTTTTTACAACAAAAAACAACCTTAGAAAATTACAAATAGAATCAGTGGTTTCCAAAGGTTATATTCAGGAAGGCTAATGATAAAGCCCAATAGATTAATGATCCTTATATTAACAACACCATATCAATAATTGACACTAAATGAAAAAAAAAAAAATGAAGTTAGGACAATTCAAAATCCACAAACCTTACAGGAATCTTGGCATAGAGATAATTTCCATAGATGCAAGTATTTGTTACCATCGACATATAATTATGTAGACCTGTGTACTACATTAGAAATATTTGTCCATTTATCTAGTATAATTATCTGTTCCATTACTCAAAATTTTTATTTTATATTATTTCCTTGATATTATTCTATAAGAATTAAAACTTTGTTGTTATTTAAGTATTGCTTCTCTTGAATTACATATTTCTTGTTTTCATAGAGGGCACATTTTTGTGTGCTTGTGTGTGCATACATTGATGGCATATGACATATACATTGATGTGCATATGACACAAGGATTTGTCATACATGGTTTCTGACATCTTTGTTCAATTGTTTATAATAATCTCTTTTCAGAGATTTAGGGCTGGTCCTCAGGGAAATATACTTGATGCTTTAGTGCAAAATGCCCATCAAGAGATGCTGCCAAGATTCATCTTTTTTACCCAACATTTTACTTATGAATCTGCATGTAGAAAGTCTAAGAGCAATGCCTTCCATCAGAAAAAAACCCAAATTTGTCCTTTTGATTTTCTAATTAAGTTTTCTATTCATTTTACTGTGATATGCAGATACTGTACCTGATTTCTGACAGTACCCTGATTAGGCATGGCCCATCAGCAATGTCTTTCTAAGTAACTACTGGAGTCATTCATATACGCTTCATTAACTTTAGTATGTGAATATTTGAAATTTCAGCATGAAAAGAAACCAGGCTAATCATTTAGGTATAGTGCATTTTGCCTTGGTTTTTCTCTGTGCATGGTTTAATGACTAAATCAAGGGAAATGGAAGCAGAAATAGCAGTCTTCTGGGTCACTTCCTATTATTTCTTCTGTGATCTTCTTGAGAAAACCATTTCTTATCATCTGTGAGTACATTTTTAAGATCAGGTGATGAGAAAGATGTGGCCTCAGTAATAGGAACATAAGTTTTAAAACCAATCCCTAAATAAGAGGGAAAATGAAAACAATAATTAAGAAGAATTATAATTTATCAAGAATAAAGACAAGTAAACTGAGTATAAACAAAAAGAAAAAATTTACAGAAGCTACTGAAGCAAAATAATCTAAAAATGAGAGATAAAATTTACAAGAAACCATAGCTAGAATGTTTATTTATTTTACAATACAGAAGAAATAATTAAAAAAAAAAATTAGATCTGATATTTTATGGTGTCCAGGCCAGATGACATATGGCAACTGATAAAGAAGAGCTTGATAATAGTAATAAATAGGAAGTAAAGAAATTTTCATTATTTACTACTGTTCCATGTACAAATGAGGTAGACCAATATATTCATATGACACGTATCTTTTAATTGGTAAATAAATAATAAAGTGTAATGAAACAACAATTCATTACAGTTTGAAAGAAACATAGAATATTAAGTTATAAATTTTCAGCAGAAATAATGTGCTTATTATAATTTTCAAAGTAAAAAAAAAAAATATATTGTTATTTCTCTGTCTTTTACATAAGTAGACACAAATTGCAGGTGCTTTAGTCCTGCCCTTAGTAGTTGAATTTTGTTGTAGAAAAGTGCTTTTAAGAAATGTTGCTGGGTTTTTTTGTTTGGTTTTTAACCACAGATATTCTAAAGTATATTCTCTTTATATCAGACCAGATAATAGAAAAATATCTAACACCTCACTGCCTTTTAAAACTTGGGCTTTGTCTGTTTAGCCACTCACTGGAATATCATAGAGTTTCTGAATCATTCATCTGAAAAGGATCTCAAGAGGTCTGTAGTACACACCTGCTCAAATAAGCTCAGCAGTAAGAACAGACCAGAATGCTCAGGCAAATCTTGAAAACATTTAATCAATGTTTTAGCATTTAACAAAAGATACACAGGTTCACTAGGCAGGCTCTTTCAATGCTGCATGGTGTTTGCGGAGTAGAAGTTTTTCCTTGTAAGTCAGACAGCTTCATTCCAGTTTATGACTGCTGTCATTCATTCTGCTATTCCTCGTTCTCAGTAAATAACCTGGCTCTGTCTTCTCACTAATTTCTTCATAGGTACTGGCAGGGCTATACCAGTATCCCAAACACATCTCTTTGGTCTGAACAAGCCCAGCTCCCCCAGCTGTTACTCAGAGGATACGTTCTGTAGCCCCATCCAGACTTGTATCCTTCTACTAAGCACATTAGAGTTTATCAAATTCTTTCTTTGTACTGGAAGTGAAAACTGGATGCAGTTTTCCTTCTGTTGTCTGTTTCTGAGATCATTAGTCTGTTTTCTGGCCTGGGAACAGCTATTTCCACAAAAGTCTCTGCATTGCATAGCTGCTGTACAGAAACAGACGTAGTAAATATCTGCTATGAACTTAATCTAATTGAAAACCACATAAAATATTGCAGTCTGTAACTGATAAATTTATCTAAGGACAAAAACCTTAGAGACAGCTTTTGCTTCAAGAAAGACCTGTGTAGAAAAAAAAAAAACAACATTGCCTAGGAAAAGACATCTCTTATCTCTAATCTGTAAAAAACTGTGTGTTTACCTGAAAGAAAGAAGCTCAGAGTTATAGAATACTAGGCATTTTACACTTTTTAAGTGAATTTTACACCAGTAATCGGGGGCATTTATTTATAATAAGGAAACCTGTGGAAAGGAAAAAAGGTAATATGACTATCTGGAACTGATAATGACATTTAAATTTTCCTTATTCTTAAGAATAATATTTGAAAGAATGCTAGAAATGTCAAAAAAATTGCCTGTGTATCTGTGATATTATAAATTGTGTTAGGATGTCTATTTAGACTTTTTTTCTGTCTTGCTCTTCCAAGACATTCAAGTCTTTATTCATGGCATTTTTATTTTGGTTTAATTCCTTATTTTGCAAGAAGAAATTAACAGAAACTTTATAAAGTGGAAGAATTTGAAAATTAAGAAAGTAGAAAGAATTTTTATTTGGAGATTGGCCAACTTTCCACCTTGAAATTTCCCAATAGAAATGTGTCATAAGATTATGTGAGCAAAACTTTAAGAAACACAGTCCCATAGATTTGTGATTTTTGGACTTTTATGTTTGGGGGTTTTTACAGCTGGATCAATTCCTTGTTATGATTTAGTGTATAACAGTGTGTGCTGGCACAAATAAGAAGCTGATCATCAAAGAGAAAGGAGGTCAACATTGTCACCATCACTTTTTCCTTGTACTGGGGGGATGCAAAGTTCCCTAATGGTAGTTGTGACTGTCAGAGATCGTCTGCCTTGGACCAAATAGGCTGAACTGTTGTTCAGTGTTTAAATGAGCTCACAGGGTTGAACTGGGAACTCTGGTGGACTGATTGGGACAAAAGGGACATTGATAAGAGTCCTAAATATGGGCTGTAGGTCACTGATCACACCACCTTACTGTTTCTCCTGAGTTGGGATAATGGATTTGGTTAATATCATTGTTTCCATAGAAACAAAAAGAAAATCTATGTTCATGCTTTTTTTAAAACCCTCTCCCTTGCCTTCTTCCTTCAGTTCACACATCTTCAGAAGTTTTTCCCCACAGTAACTCATCTTTTTAGATTTCTTCTTCAGAGTAAAATTGTTAGTCCTTTTAGGAAAATGTCTACATTTTCCACCCATCTTTAGCATTTGAGTATACCTATATGTTAATACATATTCCTTATGAGAAATCAGTGGGCATGATCAATAGATCATGCAGATTATTTCATATGTTACAATGACCAGCCCTCAGGCTGAGGACTTTCACTACTTACTAATATACTTTTACTCTGAAACTCCCGGCACATTGGTCAACATAGAGTTAATCTAAACTGTTACTTCTGTATATAGCTGTTGATACAAAGCTTCTGGACATAACAACAATTTTAATAATTTTCCAGCAATTGATTTACTGTTACAGTTATATTGTCTTTAGTCTATTGTTTACAATGTACTAAAAAAAGCAGCCTTTCAGGATATTTTACCCTGTCAATTCATCCATTTATTCTAAAAAGACCCATTACTACAACCCCATTAACAAAACATAGTTTTATGTCATAAAGCTGGAGGATGTTCTTGAAGTGTGGGTTATCTGAAGTAGGTATTTATATAATATTAATAAATTAAAGTTCATTTTGTCTGAGTAGAAGCTGAGGAGAACTGAAAGAGCCAAACACATAAACCGAGGATTTATTGTCTTACATCTGCTTTATACTATGAGATATACCTTCCTTGGCTATTTTTCTATCACAAAAGTTAGGAGACGGAGGTGATGGACTGTGAATCAGAATCACCTTGATGATTTCACTATTGATGAATAAGCTCTCCTGAGAGCTCTGAAGAGTAGAACAGAACACAGTCTTATGGCCAGGGCTAAGGTCACTGTGGGCAAATTTGTCTGTGATCATCACGAACTGCTGAGGATGTTGTGGCACACACAGGTTGTAGCCAGCAGAATTCAAACCTGCTGTAGACCCTGCCTGGATGGTTGGTGTCTAGACAGGGCCACATGGCTCTAATGGGAGCCAGTAGTTAAATGCAGATGTGAGCAGAAATATTGCTGCAGTTGATGGTGTCAGGACAAGCCTCCAACAGAGAAGTCAAAAAACCCAAGAAAAAAACCAAATCAAACCAAACCAAAACAATCACAAAAGTCAAATAATTATCCCATTGAGATCCAGTGTAAATATCAGTAGGTTGTCTCAGTCAAGACCGCTGACTGCTGAAGGGCTTTCAGACATGTCTGGGTAAGTGACAGCTGAATATAACTTTGTAATTTGGTAGTGACTTTAGATCATCAAATTTAATCAAAATTATATGCCTTTTGGTTGGAAGAGTAGTACTTTTGAAGAATGGGATCTAAATTACCTGTTGGATGTAGATCTCCGGTAGCTCTATGGGGACACTGATCATTAAAACCTGCCAAGACAAATGGTCAGACAATACAAACACTTTTGCTGCAAATACAGGCAAAATATATGTATGTGTGTCACTGAAAGTTGTATCAATTACTGCTAAGCAAAAGTTTTCAGTTGCTTAAATTTCTTTTATTTACTTCAGGTTTACTAAATTTATTTCATTTAAAAACCATGCCAGCTGAACAATGTTAAAACAATGAAAACAATTCAGTACAAAAAGAAAAAGGTGCAAACACCATGACATACAAATCATACATGTTTCAGAAGAGAAAATAAAAAAAAATGAGGACAATCAGGGTTTTATTACCATGGGTTCTCACACTCTGTCATTCGTATGATATGTTTATAGACATCAGAAATGAAAGTGAACACCTAAATACCACACATCCACATTTTAAAGATGTTATTTTTATTGAAAGTCACAGAAGATGTTTCTTAAGGTTAATACAAGTTATATTCATTTGACTATCAGTTATAAATGGCATAGATTATGTATCATTAATTTGAATAAACCTTTGAAGTAGAATATTTCCTTCTCTCTGGAAAAATAGCAAGAATTTTTTTCTATTAATATATTTACTGAAAAAAATACATAATTCAAATGCTGATTTACTGAAAAACATCTGTGACACCTCATGAGCAATAACAAGTAAAAGGAATTTTTGAATCAATGATTTATTTGATAGAGGCATCCTTCAAGTGGAAGATGAGCTCTAGATGTTGTTGCCATAGATTAAAGAAAGGATGAAGCAAGAGCATTTGAGATAAGGGAAGGGAAGGAAGAAGGCACTAGGGAATGGGAGTCAAAACAGAGCTGAGCTGTAGTTCTGAATGAAAGAGATAAAGTCTTTTTTCCTGTTTTTCCTGCCTATGTTTAGTCTTCTTAAAATGTGAAGTTTGGAGCCTTTTTACTCTTATTTTAAGCTTCCTTAACCTCGCATGATGCAATGGAACTTGCAAAATATCTTTTTTATCCCTGTTTTATCCTCCTCCTCCATTCTAAAATAAGCATTCATTGGGAACATTAAGGTCATAGATTTTTGATCTTCAGAATTACATGAATATTGCATTGTACTGTAATCTTTGGATCACATTTCCAGACCAAAAAGAAAGAAAAAAATTCATGAATCAATACAAAATAGAGAGTATACATCTGTATGTGACGGCTCTGTGGGGGTGCAGCATGCCTTGTCTGAAACTACCATCTACCAGACAAAATAAAACAGGGCAGCACTATCCTGCAGTCAGTTTCAGGGAGGAAGCTAAAAGACTGACAACAGTAAATAAGGACATCCATGACACCTGGATGTAATTAAATCAATGGAGATTAATCTAAATTAAAATCATCCAAAGCATTGAAAATAGATTGTACAGTAGACTTGATAGAGGGAAATTGTTTTTTAAACTAATGATACTTTAATAGACTAATCTAAACCAGTTAATGCCTAGAGGGATGTTTCTGAGCCAATTATAAAGGAAATCAACAAGAAAACAAAAATTCTAATGAATCATGAGTGACAGAATCAGGAAGGACTTCTCTCATTGCACATTTTGATCCTTGGCATTTTCTGGAGAACTCATTACTATTTAATGTAAGATAGTTCTGAGTAATTCTGATTGTTCCAAATTCCTTTGTAGTCTGATAGTATTCTTGACTACTTTCCCTGTTAATAAATCTTTCTATTTTTCTCTTTTTGTTTCTTTTTTTTCCTTTTTTTTAAATATAGTTTGGACTTTTTTTTTAATTTTGCCATTGCTTTTTCTCCTGTTATATGCTACGACTGTGAATAACTTCTTTCTTTGATTTACATTGTTATGGTTTAAGATCTTACATTTCAAGCATTGATCATATCTGAATATTGATTGAACCCTGCTGAAATGCAGCATTCTGATTGTTCCCTCTCTTTATATTCACACATTTATATCTCTATTTCAAATCTTTAATTTTATTTCCCACTATAGTTGTCATATACTTCAAACTATGAATCAAAGACCTCCTTATGTGAACACTAATGATAAGCATTAGAACTATGTAATATATCATTATTACTTTACTGAAACACAGCACTGGTGTTTACTTCATGTCAGCATCACAGCAAACACTTGCTTTTTGTTGTTGTTGTTGTGAAATTATTACTGGGTATTTCAGACTTATTACCTGTATATTAGGCTGTGCTGTTTATTTCTTTCCCTCTTACCATGTGGTGATCCTGAAGAGAAAGATTATGCAGAAAGTGTCTGGTTGTTTTGCATCAGGGCTTATAATGATTGCTGCACTAAAAAGAAATAACTCACACATTCTGGCTCTGGGACACCCTGAATATGTAGGAATCCTGCCACAGTCAGTTGTCATTTTCATAGAAGCAATAAAAAACATGCAGGAAGTTACTCCCATCTCCACTTGAGGTTCAATTCAGAAGCAGAAGTAAAGATATTCTGATATGTTAGTAAAAAACCTAGGTTTTGTTGGTTTTTCTTAGAAAAAAAACCAAAACAGGGGTTTAACAAAGAACAGAATTCTGCTTGAGAGGAAAAAATTATTTGCTCTTCAGAGAAAAGATCTGTTATTATTTGGTGCATTAATCTTCTGAATTCAATCATCAGCATAGCTATAAATTTTATGGCATATGAAAGAAAGAGAAAATATTAAAGGAGGATAAACGTTAATTTCACTTTTATTCACCTGTTTAATTTGTTCAACTCTGTACTGTGTTACTTTTCATGGTACCCAATTCAGATGATGCATTCCAGCTTTTGTATATAATTCTTTTTCTATATTGTTTTGCAATAAAATACAAATACATGTTTAAATAAGAGAAGTACAGTTCAGAAATTCTTTTGAGATTAACTAAGGAAAGTATGCAGTAAGCAACACATGAAATAAAAGTCTAACTTAAAATACAGAATATCAATGCTTTGCTGGAAGAGATATTACTAACAGAAATTAAAATTTCAAAAATATTTGCAATCCAAGATGAACCTAAGGTTTTATATAATAGTATATGCTTGAAAATATTCTCAGATTTCCAAGAATCATGGAAAGATTTGGGTTGAAAGGGACCTTAAAGATCATCTAGTTTCAAATGCCCCTGCCACAGGTAGGGACACTTTTCACTAGACAAGGTTAGTTATCTGCATAATCTGCAGAATATACAGTTAAAAACTACAATTCCTGGTTTTCTTTGCTAACATTATCAGCTTTTGAAGATAAGGAGAGAAAATTTATGTATGATTTCATATTCCAAGGGTAAAAGAAGATGTATTTCCTAAGTAGTTCCCTCCAACTTAAAACTTTTGTGTTTAGGGAGTTATTCACACAAGGAAATCCTAGAAATTGTAGCAGGTCTACCTATTTGTGCCTTGTAAGAGATGTACTTCAGCAGTAACCCAGTAGGCTTTTCATCCTCTACCATATTTGATTATTCAGCATAGCCTTTACTACAATCCAGATTTTATGAACTGGGATTTAAAAAGGGGAATGTGCACATCTGTATGTGTGTGTAGGTGTGGGTATCTATGTCTGTGTGTGTGATTTAAGATCAGAGCAAGCCCAAAGTAGACTCCTGTTGATGTGTTGAGTGGTATGAAGTGACTAGACATCTCAGAAGGGGTTATCCACTCTGTACTACTCAAATTACTAGGCATAGGAAGAGACTATTTCCTGGGATTAATGCTTTTAGCAAAAAAGATTAAGCCAAATAGCAACCCTATTATCAAGTGCAATAATTTTCTTGAACATGAGCCTACTCTTAGTGCTGAGAGATTATTATTTTCATCACATAGATTCTCTTGAAACTCTCATATTTCTCTTTCTATATTCAACCCTCTAAAAGATAAGATTGGAGCTGTATTTCCATAGCACTTCTCTGTCTCTTTAAAGCAGCATTGTGATAGCTATCTTCTCAGCTTTTGGGTTATGAAATTTTAATTTGCAACATGAAACTGAAGCATTTAGTGTCAAAGCAGTTTTTGAAACAGATTTTTTGCAAATATTAAGATTAGATTTATGCCTTTCATTAAAAGACTGTCATCAAGATTTACAAAATATTATTTCTCTAAAGGAAGCTATTTGCCTCTTTTTAATGAATTTGCTAATAATTGTGCTAATATATTCTGTATAAAAGCAATGATTTTAATTTTTTAAACTTTATTAAAGGTGTAAAAGACAAAAATATTAAAGGAGATTACGAAAGTTATGAATAGTTGGTTTTGGATGTAATAGACAATCATTAATCTTTTTGATGATTTTTCAATTTGTCTCATGATAAACTGTTGCATCTCTTAAAGGGAAGTGTATCATGTGAATGCATTTTTTTAATGTAATATTGTACAACAGTACAACACTGTTGCTCTAAGATATTCAATGGCTCTTCGTTCAACATTTAAAAGCATTTATGACCACCTCATCTTGATTTTAAAATCTTACCTGTTTTACAATTTGTTAAGATATGAGATATATTGTCTAGCTTTGATATGAGATCTTAGTTGCATTCTATTTAGCAGTAGCCAAACAGGTCAAAAAGGATCTTGTTTTCTGTATTTCTGCTTTACTTTGCTACTTTTTTCTCCCTACTAAAATAAGGAAGCACTAGGTCACTTGAAAACAGAAAATATAATGTTACAACTAAAAGCAGAATCCATTTGATTAACTTTTCCTGGAAAAAAAATAGACTGTCCTATCATGATTTTTGTTCATGTTTCCCAGAAAATTCTCTTTCACTCTTAGTAGGACTCTGATTAAGCAAAAACCTTTTAATGCTTAGTGTTAACCGTATATGAATGCTCATTTGTTTATCTGAAGATTTTATCAGTCCTGGCAGAAAATTCCAGAACAGAAAATTAATTTCTAAATTAAAAGTTCCTTGATGGATGTTTTCTAAAATTTTTCTTTTTTTTTTTTTTTTTTTTTTTTTTAAATATTTGATATATGGGAATAATTTACATTCCAGCTAGATAAATGTGGATTGCTGAAGGCACTTTTAATACTAAGGAGTAAGTGAAGAGGCAGATAACTGATGAATCAGATTCACATCCTGATTAAGACTTTCAATAATTTGGTGATTGCAGCTATTCCAAGCCAAAACTATGGTCTGTAATACAGAAAGTTTGGATTCTCTTTACCCGTACTAAGATTTTTTGAAGGAGTTGGAGACTTCCTTAAATGTAAAAACAGTTGAAAAAAAAAAAAAAGTCTTTTTATAGTTGCTTCTAGAGCTTGCAAGTGTCATTTATCTGCATGGAACAGAAAAGTAGGAAGTTTATTTGATTATCATATCTACTTCCATATTTCCCAAGGTGGTGGAAAATATCAGATAGGTCTAGAAAAAGGCACTCCTTTCTCATGATCACTCAGTCTGTGACAGCAAGGTTTCCAGCTTTCCTCACTCTGTTTTCCAAGGTGTAGTCTTGTATTTCAATAAGGTATTTCTATGTTGTATGGACTATATGACTGAATTTATCTCAGAATTCTTATTTTTTAGATATTTTCTTCAATTAGGTTCAAAGCTAACTATTAGGGCTTATAGCTTCTTTGACTCTAATTGTAGGACTCTGAGTAAGAATATCTCTTTTCATTGACTGTGCTCTAGAGGGATTTAAATTCACTCAACTAACTGGGAAGTTCAGCTGATCATCAATGATTATTTCTAAGAAACAGCTTTTTTTCCTTAAACCAAATAATTATCAATTGTCTGGGAAATCACAGAATTTAAGTTCTCAGAGCCAAAACCAACCTAAATCATATTTTAAAATTCATGGAGGCTTTAAAAGTCTCCATGGTTTCTGGTGGCTCCCTCCCTTTTCTCCTGCTTTTCTTCCTTAACATAGTCTACATGCTTCTTTTGAAACACACTCCAGGGAAGCTCAGTGTTAAAAGTTAATGTCCACTGGCTGAGGCTTCATACTGTTTCAGCAAAGACAACTCTCTAAAATATGCTGCCTATTCAATTCTAATGTTTCTGGTTAGACAGGCTCTGTTTTCTTCTCTTTTTGCCAAAAGCAAGACTTAAATCTGTTCTGTTCACATCAAATATAATTTGAAAATTTGGAAATAAAAACTGATTATGTGCAGTAAAGAAATATAATAAAATTATTTTCCTATTTTCTATATTCTACATTTCTACATTTCCTACATTTGCTCACATAACATAAACAAATAATATATACATCTATATATGGAAATACCTTTCATGGTGCCTTTTTTACTTGATTTTTTATACTTAAGCACAAAAGTATATATTCAAAAGGAAAAAAAAAATGTAGTTATCTAAGATCATAAAATAACAACCTGCGTTGGAAGGGGCTGTAAAGATTGTCCTTGAGGAAAGGACACCCTTCATTAGACCAGATTACTCAGACACAACATGAATCTCGCACAAACTGTTTAAAGTCTTCTACTCAAACTGGTAAAGTTGAAATCTTTTTTAACATGGGGCAGATACACATCTGCCTTCTAATGGACCCTCTGACTACACTTGTGCTGCTAAATGAAGTATGATGAGAAATTTTCCCAGACACAAATGCCAATGTGTCCAGAGAAGTGAACATAGAATCATATAAAATCTCTCAGCCTTCAAAACCAGTTAGGAATGTTACTGTCCTAAACTGTGGCTGAGAAACATTTGGGGAAGTGTAGTTTACCCAGTCCCAAAGTTCTAAATGTCAAGAACTATTTTGATCATTAGTAAAGAAAAAATAATTGCTATGCCCAATAATTAAGCATGGCTCTGTTTAATTCATTAATCCAGTCATAGTTCAGGGACATATTCGCGCTACCCTAATGGGCACAACAATTCCAATTATGACTGAGCAGCTGAATCCAGCACAGGCACCTCTTACTAAAGTAAGAACACCTTAGTAATGTTGAAGCCTGACTCCTTAGCATGAATCAGCAGCCTCAGTAACAAACTACTGCAGCAATTCATCATATAGGCTGTCTTGAGTCTGATTTACAAAGGAAAGCCTCAGCAGGGATGCTGGTACTTGGCATTAGATAAAAAAGAGTGTAGGTGTGTTTCCCTAAAGCAAAACTTCAGTGTCTGAAACTATCCCCTCCTACCCATCGTTCTCTTCATACTGGTGAATTATAGTATGCAGTTCATTAACAGATTTGAGGGTTCAACTGAGCACTCAATGAGGATAAAATACTTAATAAATTAGGAAAATTGCAGGGTTTTCTACTATTCTATTTTTTTTCAGTGTTATATCATAAGCTTTCCACAGTCAGATCTTGTGTCCATATATACATAAAGTATTTAGAGGCGACACTTCAGTATTTTATATACAGTAATTTCATTACCATAAGGCACACTAGATTATAAGGCGCACCTCTGGGAGTCGGCAAATTTAGCAACTTTGTACATTATATAAGGCACACTAGACTATAAGGCGCACTTTTTTTTTTGCAGCGAGGATCAGTGCCGCGCGGAACCAAGTAACGAAGTAGTAACGCCTCCCTGCCCATGCTGTTCCCGGTGCCTGGGGCCGCCCCCCACCTTCCTGCTAGTGCTGCTCCCGGTGCCCGGGGCCGCCCCCCGCCTCCCTGCCAGCGCTGTTCCCGCTGCCTGGGGCTGCCCACGGTGCTACTTGGCGCTCCTGCGATGCCGCCCCCTCCGTGGTTCTCAATTCTGGGTTGGCAAATTTCACAACTTTGTACATTATATAAAGCGCACTGGACTATAAGGCGCACTTCCAGCTTCAGGCCAGAATTTTAGTCAAAAGGGTGCGCCTTATAGTCGTGAAGTTACTGTATTTATACATCTCTTGTATAAAGGAGACAGATGCTATTAGCCTGCATATATGAAGACTTTAAGGGGGTCATTACAGTGTTATAAGAAAAAAAAGAAATTGATTCCTAAGTTCATGCAAGCATTAGTTATATTTATCGAGGAATGTCTCCAGTCCCTGAGCCTGACAGCCACCAAATATCCTGAATTGATGCTTACTTCACTCACAGCATGGGTTGCACCAGGGGCTGGCTGCATGAAGCCTAACAGGAAGGAATCTTGGGATCGTCTGACCACTAAGATGTTCCCAGCAAGCTGCTCTCATAAATGTCGCGTATTGCAACAGCAGTTGAATATTTCCCAAGTTATAACACAAAGGATGAGAATGAGTTGTATGTGTATACCAGTATACCTCGTTACCTGCTGCTACTACTATTAATCACATAACAACAGCACATCAGTCTAAAACCAAGTAATTTCTTAAGAACCTGAACATCATATACAGTAGTATTATGGCTAAAGACAGAACTCTTTCAGTAACCGAGATATTATACTTCATGTATACATTATATTAAAAAGCATTTTAACATCTATTAACTGGGGGGAAAAAAGCTCTGTTTTGTTCATGAGTATATTTTTGGATGCAAAGTAATTAGCTAATATAATTGTCTAGTAATGAAATATTAGTCTTTTGCGCCTACATTGTCTAAAAACACCAAAAAAATTCCAGAAAGAAACAAATTTTAGAAAGGCTTAAACTGACCCACTCTCTTATACTTGCAACATTTACTTTGCATCTATATATATATATATATACAGTTTTTAAACATTTCTGTTAAAAAATGTTAGCTCTGTCAAAATTGAATTTAAGGACACGATAATGTATTTTAAATCACATAATTTCATTATTCTGAAATGTAAGAACTAAAACCTAAAACGTAAAATAGTCCAGGTTCATAATCTCATGGGTTTTAAACTGCAAGCATTACATTTATGTAGATTTTCAAAAAGAAAATCTGATCCATCCAACCGAGCCAATGTGCTCAGCTAAACTTCTTATGTTAATGGACCCATCTTCACAGACAATACAGAAAAATAAGCTTTTCTAGAAGTCATTGTAGATTTTCTGCTCTTCAGATGTGCTGAAACAGCAATTCACAGGTGAAGTTACCAGTTAGATCCAAACTTCAAGAGAAATGCTCTAAAGTTATCTTTATTCTGTCAGACGTATCTTTCTTTGGGAGAAGATTGTCACCAAAGAAGGCCAGCTCCTCCCCACCTCCTGTCTGTAGCAGTATCTTCTGCAGTGTGACTCAGAGGAAGTTGATTCTTTTCCCTCCCACCTCTCCTGTATCTCACAGCTCAGTCCAACTACAGACTAGCAGAGCAAAGTAATTTCTTAGGAACACCATAATCGTTCCGATCAACATTATCCTAACAACGTGGTTTCTTGACCATCTGTACAATTGTCAGTTTGGGGGAACTTATATCCTCTGTGAATAAAATAGCACAGTAATTTCACGAATACAAGCCGCACCAATTTGACTAAGATTTTGCTCCTAAACCGGAAATGCGGCTAATAATCAGGAGTGGCTAATACAACCTCAGAAGTGCCTGCCAGAGTGCTGAGCCGAGCAGCTGCAAAGTCGGCATTTTGCGATTGTTACAAATCGCTACTTTGTTGCACTGTGGGTGGAGCCTGGCTCCCTGTAGGCAGCACGGGGGGCGGGGAGAGAGGCGGGAGAGCTCTCTTTCCTCCTCTGCCACAGCCCAGGGGAGAGACGGGGGGGGGGGCGCCGCCATTGCCGTGGCCTGGGGAGGAGAGGGGGGACCCGGGGCCGCCCCTACCGCGGCCCGGGGAGGGGGGGGGAAGCCCGCGCCGCCATTGCTGCGGCCCGGGGAGGGGGGGGAAGCCCGCGCCGCCATTGCTGCGGCCCGGGGAGGGGGGGGGAAGCCCGCGCCGCCATTGCTGCGGCCCGGGGAGGGGGGGGAAGCCCGCGCCACCATTGCTGTGGCCCGGGGAGGGGGGGGAAGCGCGCGCCGCCATTGCTGTGGCCCGGGGAGCCGACGGGAGCCCCGCGCAGCCATTGCCGCGGCTCGGGGAGCCGACGGGGTGCTTTGTCCCCACCCGCCGCCGCCGCGGCAGGAGCGGGGAAGCTCCGTCCCTGCCTGCCACCGCGGGGCAGCGCCGACCTGGGGTGACCGAGCCCAGGGGCAGCGGCGGCCGGCCCCGAGCTGCAGCACCGTGCTGGACCACCTGGCCCCGTCAGCGGCCGCTAGCGGGCCGACCCTGCACAGCCTTAGCTCAGCCAGTAAACCCCGCCCTGCCGTGGCTCTGTTACTAATTGCACGCGGGTCCTCGCTGCGAATGACAAAGCGGCTTATATTCGTGTGCGGCTTATCTATGGACAAAAACCGAAATATTTGCCAACACCCAGAGATGCGGCTTATAGTCAGTGCGGCTTGTATTCGTGAATTTACTGTACTTTGAAAAGTTTATCATGTGAGTTTTAGCTGTGCATCTCATTCTGCTCACTTCCTATTGACCTCCAGATTTTCTTCTATTTATCATCTCAAAAATTCTGTAAGAGTTAAGTATGCACTAGATATACTGACCTGATTACTCCTTAGCATTTACAAAGACTATCAGTTGCACACTAAATAGCTTTCTTTGGTTATGTATAAATACCATTTGATTTTTCCACAGAGATTGTAGTACCTAAGAATTTAGGATTTTCCAGAAGCTTATATTCCTTGGAACCTGAAGCCAGCTCTTAATTTTGAACCCTAAATTGAAGTTATATTTTTAAACCAATGACTTTTAAAGTGTGTACGATATTGGATCTAAAATATTAAGCAAAAGGTAAGAGATTTTTTTTAATATTTTGTCCAAGAACATATGACAGGAAAAGGAAATAGGTCAAGAATGGCAAAAATGAAGTAGTGAATTTTCAGAACTTGAGAGTTGAGATCAGTGGTGGAAAGGAAACCTCACTTCTATATTTGCTTTACAAGTAGCTGTTGTTTCAAGCCAAATAATACAACAGACTGAAGGACTGGTGTAACCCCTTCAACTTTTGTAACAAACATGAGACTCATGCAGTTTAACATTCCTTCAAATGCCCTGAAATTTGTAATGTTATTTCCAATATAGGAGCAACATAAGACTATTCATAATAATTCTCCTTATCTTCATAATGATGAAAAATAGCTGTTCTGATATTTAACACCTTGCCTATCAGCTGAAAATTTTCAAGAAGCAAGCACTCAAAAAAATGGAGCAGACAGTAAATCAAATTCTTACTTGGTGCAGAGCTTGGAAAATGGAAAATGCATCCCCAAAAAAATAAAAAAATTATAACTCAAAATGAGCCACCCTGAACTTGGTACAAAGAGTTTTTCTATATGCACAGTCTTTTTCCAAGTCAAGACATATGCCTGAAGAAATTACCCACAAGTTACAAATGAATTATTTTAGTAAAATTACAAAATGGTCTGTTAAGTGTTCTAGTTTTTTCAAATAGATATAAAATTTCTGAATGTCACTGTTTTCCCTAATGAATATAAAGCTAATTGGCAGTGAAAACAATTCCATACTTATGGTAATGAATGAGTCTTCAAAACTACTAAGAGTAGTAAAGGCAAGTAGGTAGAGTTCTTAGAATGCAGAGTTCAGTCCTTTTCATCTTGTCCCAAAGAAGATGCAATAGAAGTAGAAATGCTTTCTATCCAAGCAGTGAATCTGATCAGGATTTAATTCTTTCATATTTTACCTAAATAGGTTTGAAATGTAAAATGAGAGTTCCTAGTTTTTCTTCCATACTATGTACAGAGAGGAACACACAGAATGAACAGAAAACCCATGCATGTTTTAATTTCTCAGAATATCTATTCACAGTAAGCCATAATAAGTAACAGAATGTACTGCAACAGAAAGTCAACAATGTGAAGAGACTAACCAAATAATCTATTATCAGAACGGACACTGGCTTCCCAGGATTAGGAAAAAAACAAATGAACTAAAAATCCTGTAGTGAGGCCTTTCAGTGTGCCTTCTGAATATTCATCTGTCTCTAAACATTTAATACTGGTAACATGGAGGGACTGGACCAGTTTGAAAAAGTATGGCAATTTGAATTTTTTTAAGCCAGAATACATTTTCTTAATTATCTGGGATTTTCCATAGTACTCATAGATGTTTCTCCAAATATGTTTTCCCAATATTTTTACCCAAGTAGGAATGTTAACTGTACTGTATTTAGAAGACAGATTCTTTTTTCTCAAGAAATATATAATAGCAATAAAATCAGAAGAAACAGGTCTGAACAGACAGTTAAAAGATGCAGTTTCCTTAGCAACAAAAATTCTCAAATATCCTCTAAATTCAAAAACCTTGCAAAAAAATGGAAAAAGCATCTACTGTGTTCACATTCTCCCGTCTCCTGTATGCTGAAGCCTTCCTTTGCAATTATGGGTATTCATACAGATAAATGCTCTCTTAGCTCCTAACAATTTTCCTTACTTATATTTTCAAGGTGGCTTATAAAAAGGCACAGACTGACCATTTATACACAATGGCTGGGAAAATGTGATGAGAAAACTAAAGAAGATGTTATTTTATATACATACTTATATGTACTTATACTTTATACTTATACATACTTACATTTTCCACACATACTTAATACATATACATATTACATGAATTATATCTATATATATCAAATACAGCAAAAAACCCACACACAAACAAACTAAAAAAACCACACCAAACTCAAAAAAATTAAAAGAGAAATTAAAAGAAAAATTAAGACTGATTATCACAGAATGATATATGGCATAGATTGGCAGTAAGGGGCTATTTCATGGCAATTTTTGTGGGTAAGGACTAAGTGTAGCTTGCAAGAAGCAATACACAGAAATGAGAAAATTAGCAGAGAAAAATAGGAAATAACAGTAGGAATAACTCACTGGTAACAGAAGTAGGATTTTAAAAATATAAAAGATAAATATGTTTAGTATAAAGGTTGACAAAATTCAAGCAAGTATCACTTTTCTATTGTGGTTTCCTGTATATTTTCTTGTTTAGCCACAAGTCCATGCTGAACTACAGGCATCACATGAGCTTTGAGGGAAGGCAAGTTGAATCTGTGCAAGTTTTCTTCTTGTATTATCCAATGGTATCCTTATCTAAAGTACAGTGGACAAGAGGTACCGTGTAAGACCAAGTTTCTTCCAGAAGGAAGCTCTCTGACCCAGAGGAAGAGAAGTTCTCTAGGTAGCTGCCTGTGCATAACCTGGGCACTGCTGCCACAACACCCCCAAGGATTCAATAATGAGCCAGAGCTGAGGTCACTGATCTCAATCACTTGACAGTGGGACCAAATTCCAGTTCTTAGGTTAGTTATCAAAGAAGGGGGTTTTTGCAAGTAGTCTTTAGTTTAATGCTAGATGATTCAATTTCAAAATATTGTGTATACTAAATAACAAGTTATTGGATTAATTTTTTCTCACTCAGTTTAAGATAGAAATCCCTACTAATATCAGAGATATGACTGATAAAGATGTGGAACGCCTCTTGCTTTCAAACCCTAGAATGTCTAATGTTTTCCCACCGTAGTCAAAAATTAATTGCAAATATTGAAACAATTGACTTGAAGAGGAGATTTATTTCATTTTCTTAAATCATTTCTAAAAATCTAAATGGTTCTGGCAGACAGCTGAATGTTTCCTTCCCTTTTTTTTTCCTCTGATTTTTCCTTTGAAATACCATTAATATTCATCAAAAATTTAATTACAGACAATTTGTTTTTCTGTATGACTATTTATCATTTCAACAATTAGTAAACTTATGTCACTGCTTTCTTTTAGTTACTGCATGGGGTCTAATTCATGTCAATCTATGATGAAGAATGAAAAACAAATTGATATATTATCTAGGAATTCTAATTCTGCCCATTACCCAGATAATCCTATTTTTATTTCTAGGATGATTTTTTTTTTTTTAGTTTATGTACAGGATGTAGATTATTCAGACTGAAGCAAATTTTTAGGAGGAAATGCTATTGTTTATAGTTTTCTGCCTCCTCTCCCCTTTCCCTTGCTGACAACATATTTTGCAGAAATATGTTTTGAGTAAGCAATCAGAATTCCATTACATTGTTATTGCACAGTTAACAACAAATATTTGAGCATATCAACTTGGAAAGTTTTTAAAATATTCAATCAAGATTCCTTAAAATCAAACAAAATTCATTTGATTGTAGTCACCACTAAGTTGCTGACTCTTGATATTGAAGGGACAAGGATGTGTCTTCACTTAAATAAAACAATTGAGATTAAATCTGCTCTGCTGCAATCTATGGGACTATTGTAGGAAATGGTTTAACTGCTTCTGTCATTTATTCAGTGGCACTATGAAGCACAGTTTATCCTGTTCTGTACAAACTATAAAACAATCTCTGAGTCAGGAGACATTGGCTTAATCCTTGACTACATGGTATATTTCTTACATCATTTTAGGTGGGTTATTTAAGGTCAGCTCAATGAAATTTTGGGTGATAATTTACATTCCCAAGACCAAATTGCTATTGCTTTTGATGAGAAACCAAGAATCTATAGGGAACTTTTCAACAACATACTTCACTGTTGAAAAGATCTGTTTTATCACTAGTTAATTGAATTTTTATCATGGGCTTTTTTCCCAGCCCAAGACAGAGTTTCTGGTCAGAGGAAAAACTGGAGACAAAACCAGACCAATTTTTAATCATAACAGTTTCTCATATATTTGAGCAAAATACAGATCTTTCTTCCTCCTCTATTGATCTCTTGCCATGTGAATACTTGGCAGTATCAAAATCTGAAAAAAGTTTTCTGAAACGATACTCTTCATTTCCAGATAACGCAAGTAATTGGTATATTTCTTTTCCCTCATTTTGCCTCTTCTGTTTATTTGGATAAGCACTTGAGGAGCTTAAAATGGGGCCTTTCCCCACTTGTAATTTTAATTCATTCCCATAGAAACAATTGTGTCTTCTACCACTTGCTGCTTTCCTTTAATATGTTCCAGCTTCGTTCATTTCAAATAAAAATACATTTTAAGCTATTTGTTATTTGATGAAACTGTGTGGCTTTATGAAACAAAGCCACATAAATTCATCAGATGCTTTCTCCAAGTCAGAGGAGTAATATATTGGTCTTGTTATTTCTAGTAGGAAGAATTCTCTTGCATCATTTTTAAGGCTTTTGACAAGCTTTTAAATCCAAGCAAATCTACTGAGAAAAAAAAAAAAAAAAGATATTTTGCGGCAGTTTTTGCATGTATTTTACTTTACTACAGGTAGCTCTTACTTGGTTTTTGTTTTTGTTTTTGTGGGGTTTTTTTGTTTGTTTGTTTGTTTGTTTGTTTGTTTTCCCTAAGTACTCCTGTACCTAGACAGCAGTTTCTTTTATTCCAGACCAGGTAAATAGAAAAATTAAAATTTATATGGTTTGCATTAAGTTTTTACCAATGACATTGGAATGGGTGAAGCCTGTACTACTTAATACTCCTTTTATCCCTAATTGCTTCACTGTTGCTCTCTGACTTTTGATTTCAATAGAACTTCTGACATAAACTACTGTTCAGTGTGAGGAAAACAAATTGAGAACTTTTAATATTTTCATTATTACTTTTATTATTGTCATTTTCACATTTAGCAAAAAAATTTAGCCAGTAAAAAAGCCCCTGAAGCATACCTAGTCCACATAACAAATACACTGTGTGCTGAGAATTAATGAAATTTGTATAGTGGGTATGGTTAATATCTTTGACATTAACAATTAGGAATTTTCTAAGTGAAGAGAAGCATCATTGTCTATGCTGGTTTTGGCTTGGATAGATTCAATTTTCTTCATACTACTTTGCATTGGACTGTGTTTTGGATTTGTGATGGAAACAGACTTTATAACATTAAAATGTTTTTGTTATTTCTGAGCAGTGCTTACAAAGAGTCAAGACCTTTTCTGCCTCTCATCCAGCCCTAGTGAGGCTGGGGATGCACAGCAAGGACAGACAATATCAGTGATATTCCATACCATACAGCACCATGCTTACGAATTCCTTGCTGTATTTTGCTTGTGTGAACAGATTTTGCTTTATTTATTAAACTATCTCAATCCATATGTTTTCTCACTTTTTCTCTCCCAATTCTCTTCCCCATCCCGCCAATGGGAGTGAAGGAGTGGCTGGATCCGAGTTGATGGCTGGGATTAAACCATGTTATCTGAATTGAAATCACAGACTCACACAGTGGCTGACATTGGAAGTGACCTGTGGAAGTGACCCTGTCCAACCCCTCTGCTAATGTGGGGACATCAAGGGCCAGTGACTCAGGACCATCCCACACTGCTTTTGGGTTTTCCTCCTCCAAGGAGGAAACAGCACAACCCCTCCAAGCAATCTGTGTCAATGTCTCTCACAGTAAAAAAGTGTTTCCTGATGTTCAGAGAGAATCTCCTATGTTTCAGTTTGTGTCCATTGTCTTGTTTTCTGTCACCAAAACCACTGTTAGTCTGGGCACATCTTTGCACTCTCTTCAAACATTTATAAACATTGCTAAGTACTCCCCCAAACCTTCTGTACCTGAAGCTGAACAGCCCCAGCTATCTCAGCCCTCCTTATTTGAGAGATGCTCCAGTTCCCTAATTATCCATGATGGACTCTCTTCCATTTGTTCACACCTCCATTATGAGCCACGAAACTTATTTGTGTGTTTGAAGGATACATCTAAGACTGATTTTTTTCCACATTTCCATAATATTAATTAAAGTTCCTCCTTTAATCAACATCCAAATATTTTTTTATATAGGCACAGATTCTGAGGCATGACTTAAAAGTTGTAATGACGTAACATAAACCTTCTCTTCAGATATCTTTCAAAATCAGATACAATACTTGCTATTCTCAGAAATTGAAGAAGTGTCTGAAACTTCATAGTAGGAACAAAAGGAACTAAATTCCTGTTCTTTTGCACTCTCATTAACCACTTTCTTTACTTAGCAAATAAAAAAAAAAAAAGAAGTAACAGCAGCAACTAGATTTTCCCTTAAATTGGAGAAAAGGAAATAAACATTGACAGAATTATAAAGAAACACCAATTTTTAAAAGGAAGATTACTTTCTGAGTCTTTGAACTCAAGTGCATGAATTTTCAGACAACTCCCAAAGTCTCTATATTCTTCTTTGTCTATTTCACTTTCTCTTTGAAACAAGTGAGGAGAAAGAGAAATCTATAAGTAAGAAAGAAGAAAGATAAACTTCAAAAGATTCCCACTTCACAACATCTAAGTAACAAAAAAAACCCGAGGAAAAATCTGAAGGGGGTTTTGTGATGGCGGGTTTTTTTTATGTTTTGTTGTTGTTTTTCTTGTTGAAATTCTAAAAAACATACTTCTGTGTTTAAAATATGAAGATGCATGAGGTAAAAGTTATGTGACACGTAATGTCAATTAATATAGCTATATATATATACATATATGACCATATGAGAAGGAAAATTTTATTTATGACATTTTGAAAGATTTTCATTTGTGATGTTTGAAAAAAAACAATAGGAGAAATATTTATATTTTCTTGTCTTTGTCTATGAAATATATACTCTTCTATTTAGAAATTATCTTTACTAAGGTTCTTGAACTTACAGTTCAACATCTGTAAAACTTCATTTACAACATCCAATTTTTTATAATATTATTAAAGTATAATGCAGTTTATGTGAAACGTCTTCCAGTTGGTTTTATAGACCGCACAAAAAGGAACAAAGAGAATTTTTTCCATCGCTTCTTCTCTCTTTGGTGTACTGATCATCAAATCTAATCTTATCCCTTAATTTAAAAACATTTTTTTCTATAAATAATACCCAGTATTGATCAGCTACTATGCCTCTGAGTAAGTTCTGACTCTCAATTAGGTTAGGACAACATATACATCCAGCTACATTATGTAAACTGTTAATGTTTATTCTAGAGCAAATACTGGAGGGAACAGATTTTATGCTTTATTTCCAGCACTTCTACGTAGTAAATGAAAACACTTTTCCACTCTAAATAGAAGATCAGGTAATTTTCAAAGTTTTGTTCTTAAACATGCCATGGCTAACAGTATTATTATACATACAAGACTTTATGAAATATATTCTAACAGTATTATTATACATACAAGACTTTATGAAATATATTTTTCTGAACTTCTGAAATCTTTAAGCAAACCTTGGCAATGAACAGTCACACTTTTGAGCTAAATGGTGCAGGGAATGAGTGAGAGGCAATCCTTGCCTATGGCTTGTGGGACAAGAGTATATATAATACATATATATATTGGTGCTAAAGAGAAAGGGTCAAGTGGTTCTAAAGCCCTCTGTGATATTCCCCTCAAATCTCACAAACTGAGGGGAGATTGATACTCTAATTTTTTTCCCCTTAACATTTTTTTGCTGTTTCAATGATGTTCAATGTATTTTTTTATAGTGTAACTGGAAATATGTGCATCTCTAACAAGGAGGAAAATAACCTCTCTTAAACCAAGATTTCATGGCCTGGATAAGGAGAGAAAATAATTTACTACATAAGTATTAATCTCTTGAAAAGGTTGCAATTTAACTGACATACCTAAATTTCTCACATATTTTGTAGTAAAAAAAAAAAAAAAGAAAAAAAAAGTGTGAGATCCATAGCTTTTATTATTTCTAAAACCTTTGTTAAGAAAGAAACGAAAATGAAGAATTCTTTTGTTTCTTGTCTAATCTAATTATAGAATCCATTAAGAGAGAACTATTTTCACTGCTTAAAAAAGACATTTGTTTTTCACTCACTCAAGTATTTGGCAGAACAGAATGGGAAATAAGCTTACTTAATTTCCAAGGAGAAGGAGAAAATAAGACAAACAGGGACAGTCAAGAATTTGTCTAGTGATCTCTTCAGGGAATCCAGGACCTCAGAGTTTACTTAACAAGCTCTGAGCAGAAAGAACAAAAGAACTGGTTTAATTGCAAATATCAACTACTTAATTTCCCTCACAGGCAATAATTTTTAAACCATTGTATTTGTATATAAAGAAACATCAGCGAACAGACAACTTCCACACTTTATTAATAGTTTACATAGAAATACATTCCTTTAATGTGTGAAAAGCTGGAGGAAGTAATTTATTTTCCAGACAAAGACAATCCTGCCAATTCTTATGTGATTAGTTACAGTAATTGTTAAAAGATAATATGAAGACCAAGGGAAGCATATTCATTTCCTAAGACAAATGAGGAAATAGAAATATAGCTATGCTATCTGAAAACATACCATTGACTAGTATATGAAAGCATACTTTTTTGTTTGGGGATTTCCTTTTTAGTTGGTTGGAGGTCTTTGTGTGTGAGAATTTGCTTAAGATACGCAGGTGTTTTTTTAAAATATGACTACATAAAGCATATAAAATATAATTTTTTGTCTGTTTCATAGGATCATTTGAAACAAAAATCTCCTGTTTTTCAAAGCTTTCTATATTAAATAAAAAAAATAATATCAACCATCGATAATGTTCACATTTATATAAAATATAATATATATAATTATATTAAAATTCAGAACCAAATATTTCAATGGTTGAGTTACTATACTTTTGTTTCTTATTAGCTATCTTAGACAGGTAATTAAAAATAATAAAAGAAAATAATGCCAGTATATTGGTTGTATGCAAAAAGAAATATATACATTAAGAAAGGGTACAAAATCAACATAACTGATTATTCTTACTTAGCATGACACAAATGTTATAATGAAAATATAAAAACTATTTTACTATTTTTTATTGCCTAGTAAGAAACATGATTCATTTATCAATTAAAATAAAATAAGCATTTAACTATAAGTTTGGGAAGTTTGAAATATTATTTTTTTAATATTTAGGTAATATTTTTAAAATTTTGATGCAGTAAATTACCGTATTCTGGCTACTTTACACACAAAATCCACTTATTCTCTCCCATGGAGATGTTAGAAAATATATTGCTCTTTGCACTTTTTGACATCTGCTTATGGACCTATCTCCCATAATTTTACCAATCTTCAAAACCTACTGATACCATTTCTGTCCACAACCTTCTTCACTAACAAATTACAGAAGTTTCCATTTTCTAACAAAAAAAATTTATCTTTCATTCTTTAACTGACCCCAAAAAATGCCTTTTTTGTTCTTGTATTGCAGGATTTAGTGAATACCAGCTCTCGCCTACTCACCACCTTGTAGCAGCTGATCAAGATGGAATTTTCTTCATTCCAGCACATATAGTGTCATGTTTTGGTGGCGAAAAGAGTCACAGACACACACCAGTGTTTTAGCTACTGCTGGATAGCATCAAGGCCTGCTCAGTTTCTCTTGCTGCCTCATGATAAGAAGAATAAGAGTGAAAAAGAAGTTGGGAGAAAACACAGCTGTTACAGCTGATCCCAGCTGACCAAAGGATTATTCCATACCATATGTACTATACTTGGCATTGAAAGCTGGGGGAGACAAGAAAGAAGGGAAGGATTCTCAGAATTATTCTATTTGCCTTATTGCAGTGTTTGTGAGCAAGTAGCTGTGCCAGGCTAAACTGCTGACTGAGGTTAGCCCACAATGCACCCTCGCAATACTGTATATGTAATTTTTATCAATGTTTCTTTCTAAATTATAGAAATAATACTTCAGTGAAGAGCTAAGATGTTTCAGGCATTGCAATAGCCTGCCCAGGAAAGTGGTGGAATAATCATCTCTGGAAGTGTACAACAGGCGTGTGGGTAGGGCACCTGGGGATATGTCTTAGTGGTAACACAGTAGTGATGGGCTAGTGGTTGGACCTGATCTAGGAGGTCATTTACAACCATAATGATTTATGGTTCTTTAAACATTATTTCTCATGTACTAATCTTCCATCCATTTATTATACATCTATTTAATTATACATATATATTATTCTGTACTTTTTGAATAATATATATCCTGCTTTTTTATTATATATAGTTATTTGCATCCAAAAATTTTAAAGTTCATAAATACCTAACAAATTAGAAACAGAAATCTTTTAAATTAGAGAAGACTAATACAGGAACAGATTTCTTCTAAATCTTAGAAATTTGATTGTTCCCACCTCCTTACATCACCTCAGTGGCATTTTATCAGCATGCCACTTTGTAAAAATTCAACATTAATAAATACTCTGGTGATTAAAGCCTGAAATAATGCAGTTCTTGCTATGGTACATCTAAGCATGCTGGGAAGTGTCATTTTGTCCTTTTAAGCTGAGCAGACACTCTGACTTAATTTTCATGGCAGCTGCAGGAATTATAGCATCTGACTGCCTGCCAGAGAAGAGGACACCAATCTGGTCCTGACCATACACAGGTCCATAAGGCCTGATGGGATGCACTCACAAGTCTTGGGGAAGCTGGCTGATATTCTGAGGGCTGTTTTAGTTTTTCTTTAAATATCACACAGATTATGGGAGGTTCCAAAGGAAGAAAGCACATGTCATTTTTGTCTTCAAGGAGTACAAGAAGGAAGGTCTGGTCAGTTACATCTTAATCCCTTAATCCGTTAATACTGCAGCTAATAATCCTAGAAATCATGTCTAAGTCTACTAAGGACAAGAAGGTTACTGGGAGCATTAAGCACGGATTCACAAAGGAGAAATCATGCCTGACCAACACCTTCTTCAAGGGAATGGTTCAGAAAACGAGAGAAGTGGAGGATATAGCTTATTTTGAATTTCCCAAGGTTTTTGACATTGAGTTTCACAGCATTCTACTGATTAAAATTATGAATAATAATCTGATAAATGAACATATAATTTTAAAAAAGGTGAAAATAGATTATAAACTGTCTGAAATGCATGCTTACAGGAATCTAACTAGAAGCATGAAGCCAACCTGTAGATCAGTCACTAATGGTGTACGCCCTCAAAAAATTTGCTGATGATAAAAATCAGAAGTGTGATGGCTGATACACCAGACAACTGGCCTGTCATTCAGAGGGGCCTCAACAGTGGTGAAATGGGCTAACAGGAAACTCATGAAATTCAAAAAAGGTAGTTAAAAACCCTGCACCTGCGCAATACAGAGTGTCAACAAGCAGGAAAAGAGCTTGTCAGGAATAGGCCTGAGCATCAGCCAGAGCAGCAATGGGCCTTTGACACAAAGGTCAGCAGCCTCCTGGGCCACAGCAGAAGTGTTACCAGCAGGTCAAGCCAGATGGTTCCTCCTCGCTACTCAGCATGAGTGAGACATATCTGGAGGACTGTGTCCAGTGCTGAGCTCTCCAGTATCAGCAAGACATGCTCAAGAAAGTTCAGTGAAGGGACTAGAAGATGACAAAGGGACCAGAGTAACCTACATTCAAGAAAAGGCTGAGCTGGAGCTGCTTAGCCTGGAAAAGACTCAGGGGGATTTTATCAGTATGTATAAATAAGTGATGAGAAGGAATGAAGATGAATGAACTAGAGTCTTCTCAGCAGTGCCCAGTGACAGGACAAGAGGCAATTGAAACTGGTTGAAACAGAAGAAATTTTATTTAGTTGCAAAGCCCAAATTTGTACTGTGTGATGGTCAAATCCAGAAAAAGGCTCCCCATAGAAGTTGTGGACTCTCCATCTTTTTATTGTTACTGAAAACCTGACTGGACAACTATCTGACTTCATCCTGTTTGAGCAGGGAAGCTGGATTTCCAGTGGTGCCTGCCAGCTTCAAGGATTCTGTGATTTTATGAAAATTCATAGGAAAATTTTGAAATTGCTGTTTTTTTGTATTTTATACACCTCCATTATTTTTCATGAAATTTAGATTGTTCATAGAAGGCCTGCAGTGGCAATTCATTTAACCTGCCAAGCAAACACATTCCAAATTCAGGAACATTAAAAGCTGCACTGCAAAGTAATAAGGGCTTATTCTGCCTGACCTCCCTCAAAATCTCTAGCACAGAACCAGATCATAAATATGCACAGGATAGCAGATGTCAAGCCTTATGAATACATATAAATATTCATCAACTTATGGAATTTTTAGCTATCCACTCAGAGTTTTTACATTTGAATAACACCAAGTTGGGCAGAAGTGTTCATCTGTCCAAGAGTAGGAAGAATCTGGAGGCTGAATTTATGGACCAAGGACCAATTGTATGAGACTCAAAAAGCCAAAGTTCTGGGTCTTGCACTTGGGTCGCAAAAATTCCATGCAGTACTACAGGCCAGGGAATGAGTGTCTGAAAAGCTGCCTGGTGGTAAAGGACCTGGGGTCAAAAAGCAGCTGAACATGAGCCATCAGTGTGCCCAGGTGGCCAAGAGAGGCAATGGCATTCTGGCCTGCATCAAAAGTAGCGTGGCTAGCAGGAACAGGGAAGCGATTGTCCCTCTGTACTGGGCACTGGTGAGGCTGGACCTTAAATAGCATGTCAGCTTTGAATTCCTCTCTAAAAGAAGGGCATGGTGGTGCTGGAGTGTGCACAAACAAAGGCAAAAAGGGTGCAGAAGGGTCTGGAATCTTCTGAGGAGTGTCTAAAGGAACTGGGGGTGTTTAGCCTGGAGAAAAGGAGGCACAGGAGAGACCCCAAAGTATATCTCAAGCCTGGAAGTGTTCAAGATGAAGCTGGATGGAATTCTGAGCAACCTGACTTAGTGAAAGGCATCCCTGTCCATGGCAGGGGGTTGGAACTAGATGATGTTTAAGGTCCATCCAACCCAGGCCATTCCTATGACATCACTCACTGTAGTTTCCTAAAAGGAGGTTGTAGCCATGTGGGTGGTGATCCCTTCTCCCAGTTAACAAAAAAATAAGACCAAAGGAAACAGCCTCAAGTTTAGCCAGGAGAGGTTTAGATCAGATATTAGGAAGAAATGCTTCACAGAAAGAGATGTCAAGCATTGGAACAGGGCACCCAAGGAAATGGTTGTGCCATCACCCCTGAAGTATTTCACAGATGTGTAGATGTGCACCTATAGACATGGTAGTGTTAGGTTAATGGTTGGAATTGGATATTTGTTTCATGTTTGAAAGACAAGTCTAAAACTTTTAAGATGCTAGGTTAAGCCAAAAGTCAGCATTCCTAAAATCTGTCCCTGCATCAATTACAGTGGTGAATACAGAAATGAATCTAAACAAAACAGAGTCATAGCCCATATTTATGAAGTAGATAACTTTCTGACTACTTTAGAGTCTGAGAGTTTATCTAACTGTCGTAATTTGAAAGACATGTGTCTGCTAAGGAAGGCAGGAGCCCTCTTGAAACGGAAAATGTAAACTCCTTCCCTCCAAATTATTATAACTTTGAAATTAAGGAGCTTTCAGGCAAAGATATGGGGATAAGAACAACAGTTCTTTACTAGGAAAATTAAAATAAAAATACAGTAATACAAGAACCAAAACAATGAGAGAGTTAGAATACAACTTCATACCTTGCTGGTCACAGTGTTGATAGCAATCTGATTAAATGGTCGCTACAGTCTTCTTGGAATGACAGATGTGGTCTTGCTGAAGAAATGGTTTTGGAGAGGGGTGTAGTTTTTCTTTGAAGGTTCAGTGGCAATGAAGATGGGCCTGGTCTTCCTCTGGAAATTCAGTGGAAAAAGGCTGTCCTGATGTTCCAAATCTCAAATTACATCCAGGAAGGAAATGTTTGGCTCTTCCCCCTGGGTGGGGCATCTCACAATGGAATGATGTCATTTTATCAGTCATGCAGTGAGACTTAATGCCCCATTAACAGAAGATATCTTCCTGGCCAAAGGATGGGTCCTGGAATCAATAAAGAAAACTGCCCCAACTGGTTTTAACAGCTGGCCCATTAAGAAAGGTTTTTCCCTCCTGGAGTTATGAGAAATGGGTCATGGGGAAGAGATAAGGAACACTGCTCCACCTGGTTTCAACAGATAGTGATAGAATACATACTTCTGATTACATTTTGCATTGCAACCTAAGACATTAACTATTGCAGAAGAACTCAGATTTGTCCCCTGTACTTAAAGCTATCTGGCTGCATTGGGTTTCCATGGCAAGATTTTGGTTTTGAGGGTTCAGCAGGGGGTGTTTTCTCTAAGATAGTGCTGGAAGGTTCCTCTATGTCTGACTGAAGCAATTCTAGCTGGCATCCACGCACACAGTAACTTATTTAGTCCAGGGAAAAAGGGTTCTTGCACATGAGGAAGAGGAAGAGGAAGAGGAAGAGAGAAAATGTGTGAGAAACAGCTCTGCAGACACCAAGGCTAGTGAGGAAGGAGAGGGAGGAAGTGTTCCAGGTGCTAGAGCAGAGATTCCTCTGCAGTCTGCGTTGAAGACCATGATAAGGCAGCTGTGCCTTTGCAGCTCATGGAGGTCCATGGTGGAGAAAAGATCCACCTGCAGCCCCTGGAGCACACCCCACACATAGGTGGATGCACAAAGGAGGTTGTGACCTCATGGGCAGTCTGCACTGGAACAGGCTCATGGCAGGTCTTGTGAACTCGTGGGGAGAAGAGCCCACACTGGAGCAGGTTTGCTGGCAGGGCTTGTGATCCTTTAGGGGATCCATGCTGAAGCAGCCTGTTCCTGAAGGACCCCATGGAAAGGGATCCATACTGGAGCAGTTTGTGAAGAGTTGCAGCCTGTGGGAAGGAAGTTGCAAAAATTCATAAAGAACTTTCTCCCACTCAAGGAACCCCATGTTGGAGCAGAGGAGTGTGAGGAGTCCTCTCTGTGATGAAACAATGTGTAACGAAGTGACAATAACTCCCATTCCCCATCCACATGCACTGCTGATGAGGGGGGAGAATTGTGAGTACAGTTAAGCTTGAGATATAAAGGAGGAGTAGGGAGAATTTGGTTTTAAGATTTTATTTTATTTATCATCCTGCTCTGATTTGATTTGTAATAATTAATTTGATTTCATTTTCCCAAATCAAGTCTGCTTTGGCCAAGATACTAATTGTGATCTCCTCCTGTCCTTATCTCAAACCACAAGACTTTTGATGTATTTGTATTACTCTGTCTAGTTGAGGAGAGAGATAGAGTTAAGACTGCATCTGTAGACTTGGAAGCCAAGGCACACTTCCCAAACTACGTTTTTTTCAGGTTCCAAGGTGTATATACTCCAGCCTGTCTGTAATCTGATGTCTTGGGAACTTAAAGGCCAATTATTTTCTTTCCTATTCAGGCTGTAGACTGTGTGTCTGCCTTTGTGTGCATTAAGAAAGTCACATTAAATATTGCATGAAACATTAGGTAACCCTAACATATTTTATGGTCTCTGTCCTGCACAAGCCTTCTGCAGATACCAACAGGAGACATGATTATACATTCATCAGTAAGAAACTCTCCTTCTCAGTCCTCTGTAAATTTTAAGGGATTTTCTGTCACAGCAGTTCCATTTAATATAACTTGTGCTGTGAGTTCTGAGGGTCTCAAAGGACTGACCTCATAGCCAAGGTGTATTTTGTTAGCTATATGGTCGTAGTCCAACCCTGTCCAGACATCAGATTGAGTCTCAGAACACTCAGATATTCATCACTACTGCATAAATATAAATAAATTGTGTCTCTCAGCTGATTTAGGTAATCTTTTCCCAATATTTTATTTTAGACATTTCCTCAAAGTTCTGTGCACAAAGTAATCAATATCTTTATGAGAAATGCCCCAAAGAAATGGAAGGGGTACTTATGTGTGTAGTATGGAAAAATCTCTTCCACTTATAGACAAGAGCTAATAGATGAGGCTCTACAGGAAAGAAATTTTACTTAAATTTTGCCTGCAACCTGAAGCAATCCTCTAATAACAAACTTAGTGCTTTCTCAGAATGAGAAAACTTCTAGATCACAATTACTTTAGGAGATGTCCAGCAGTATTTAATCTCATTCTTCCAAAGGGTTTGGAAATATGCCTATTCTTCAAAAAATAGGTATTCTTAGAGAAAAAAAAAAAATCCATCTATTCATCCTGAAGCAATGAAATGTCTTAGTACAAAGAAATGTATCACTGCTGCTGTATGACCGGCATGTTAAAAGGATTTTCGAGGGGAATATGTCAGAGCACATCATATTTTTAAGTGATATATGTCAGCTGCAGAATATATTTAAGGGTTCAGTGGCACCAACAGAACCAAATCTAATCCTGCAGGACAGAGAAGGGACACAGATTTTTACCTGTAGGCAACATTATGAAGATGACAATTTTAGATTAGATTTAAAAACGACCCATTTAGCAGAAGATTTTTGCATAAGGAAATTCTTGGTGTGCTTAAACCAAAGAACAACTTAGACACACACGAGATCTGTTTCATTTAAAATCTGAAAACCATTCCCACCATTGAAAAAATTAATCAAGACATTTTCTTTTTCTCTGAAATATCTACTATGTACTGACCCTCACTTGTGTGCTATCATACAGTAAGTAGAGTTAATGTTCATCTGGCATAGATTCATCTCACAGGCCTCCAACCTTGTAAATGGAGTTCTTATTACACAGTTAGCTACTTTCACATAACCTAGTGAATCTGATTCTTTCAAGAGGTGCTTGATACGAGACCAAACAACTTCTAGATCATACTCAGACTACAAACCATTTCTGCACAATGATTAAATTATCTTTTTGATTTTTAATACTAAAAAAAACAAACTCTGAAGAATGACTAATACACTGTATAATCAGTATTTTCAGATGATTTCCAAATTGCTCAAAATGCACATAAGTATTCTGTAGACAAATTTTAAATGTAGAACAAAAACTGAAAATAGAAAAAGTGGTGCATACATGAGGATGTACTGTGTTAATTTTATTTTACCTAGAATTTTCTAATCTTTTATATAATGTATATGTGTGTACATGTATAAGACATTTTGTTCTATGTTAGTAGTGAAAATATGTGAATAAAGAGAATGTGGATTTCTGGAGGATCTTTAAGAAATCCATGGAATAATAAAAGAAATACCCTCAGAATTTAAATTAGGAAAACCTCTATTTGTTTCTATTTTTCATCTGCAGCTCAAGGCCAAAACCACCATATTTTATTCAGATCATTAGAGTACATGATAAGTCTGGTATCCCATGAACCATGCATTTAATGAGGAGTATTTGACCTCCAAGGATGAAAAAAACCCTTGCCATCTTTAGATTTGCCTATTGGAAATATCATGAAGCAAAGAAAAACAATTCCTTAGTCTCTTATGAAGATTCTTGAATACTCACTCTTTAACTTCAAAACTAGCATTTGATGGACATGCTAGCAATACCTATAACGACATAAAGATTGAATTAACATTTGATTTAAGATTATAATTAAGTACTGGCATTTGAAAATATTTGTGTAGATGTTGATCATCTTGTTTTAGCTTTGAACAAGTTATGAAACTTATACTGGTAAAACATTCTCCTTGTGACTTTGTTGTAGAGTTTCTCAGATCATAACACAGTTGTTTTTTCTACCTTTGTTGAAATTGTCTTGATGCATTCTCTTATTCTTAGCAGCATGGAAAAAGAAAATATGAAAGAGTCTTTCTGAAGTCATACTCTGATATTAAGTTTGAAAATTATCAGGTCTGTATATGTCTATCTGTTAATATACTGATTAATTCCTATCCATTTTTACCATCTACACAGTTCAATTTCAAGAAACATGAAGGCTTTCCCTGCAAACAAACTTGTGTTTTTAAATATAGTACACGTTATGGCATTTATGCACCAGAACAAAGGCTTGTCCACTATTGGTGGTTAGTGATAGAACGTAAGCCCCAATATTTTTTTTTTATACCAAATTAACATTTGAGAGAAGGTGATTTACTGTGCATTACAAATATCCTTAAGGCATTTTCAGCAAGAGTTCTACTTACAGAATTCATCAAATAAAATTTCACTGCCATGAAACATACCAGTTTTCTCAAATGTAGTGAAATCCTGAAGAAGCAAAGAAGCAAAGCTGTTGAGATATCGGAGCCATTTAAATAATAAAATTTTTAAAAAACCCAACAAACAACCCCCCACAAAAGCAACCCCCCCCACACAAAAAAAAAAAAAAAATCACAAACAAACAAACAAAACAAAACAAAACCAAACAACAATAAACCCAAACTCATGGGTTGGAAAGGATTAATTAAAGCCCTCCAAAGGAGGACCATTTTAAAGTAGATCCCATTTCCAAGTTAAAACTGCTTGGGGCTAAATTCACTCCTGTTTTGAATATCTGCAAGAATAGGGATTTCACAGGCTCACTAGGTGACCTTTAAACACTAGAACCCCTGTTCCAGTGTTTAAATACACTCATTCTAAGTACATTTTCCTAATATCTAATTGAAATCTCTCTTACTGCACCTTGTCCCACTTACATTTAATTTTTCTTCTACTCTCCTCCTGCTTCTAAATACCACAGTAAAATCCTTCCTCATTTTTCCTTCCAAAAACAGAGGAAAAAAATTTCATTCTCTTTCTGTATATCAAATATTTCAAACCTCTAATCATTTTTGCAGCCCTCTACTAAGCTTGCTTTGCTATTTTTTCTTTCATGTGTGTTTTCTACTGGGAAATAAAACCTTGATGTAGGACTCTGAATTTACTCTCAGAATTGTCAAAGGCAGGTTACCTGCTGTCTCTACTTTTGTGAGAACAGTGTATTATGCAATGGCCTTCCAATGTGAAAGCTCTCTTTGACAACTCATGTTCACCCTGTAGTCCACAGGAAGCCCAGTTCCTTTTCTGCAGAGATAGCTTCCAGCTATTCAGTCCCCGGCATGAGATTATTCATATATTTACCTTTGTTGGACTTCATACAGTTTCTTTCAGCCCATTTGTGACACCTGCCCAGGTACTTTGTATCAGTCCTGTGCTCTTCTCACAGGCTTTGTTCTCAACAGCAACACTTTTTAAAGGTGCATTCTTACACACCATAAAGGCCATTAATGAAGGTATTTAATTGTACTGGCTCTAATCTTCATCTCTGAGGAACACCACTGTTCATAGTATCCAGGTGGATTTGACACAGCTGACCACAGTTCAGTCAGGGCAGCCCTCCTCCCACTTTTCCATATTGTAATACACCATTCCAATTTGGCTACAGGAATATGTGAAACGCCTGATTAGTCAGGATAAACAGCTTCCACTCTTGTTCACGGAGTCAGTTACTACAGAAAGCAGTCAGGTCCTTCAGGTATAATTTGCCCCTAATAAATCTAGGCTGGCTCTTCCCATCAGTTTTTGGTTGTGTCCAGCAGTCAGGAGGAATGGACCTCATTCAGAAGAGAGAAGCAACAACATGTTTTATTGAGGGAAAATAATACAGTTCAATAAATTTGATGAAATGTAGGACAGCTTAACAGCAGTTACCAAGATTCCAGGACTTTGGTAGCGAGGTTCACCTTATTAATTATTGCATCAAAGAATGACACAAAGGAAAATTTTAGAAAATTAGAAAGATTTTCACAGAGACCTTTGTCACAAAGTAGGGAGTGGATCCCTGTGTCTTCTAAACTTATAGACCATAGATGCAGCAAGGTCCAGTCTTTGTCTCAAATTCGGATGATGGTTTATGATGAATGGAATTTTCTATACAAAGTTTATAAAAATATTGAGTAGCTAAATGAATTAGCTACTTTCATTAATGCAGCATGGTATCAGTCACTCACCAAGGATCTGTCACAACCATCCCTGCTCAAGGACAAATATACCTGGTGTGCAGTACAGATGCAATTCAGGAAGAGCTCAAATGAATAAATATTACCACCAGGAGGGCTTCATCCTCATGGTAATGTTTATAGAACGAAGGAGTTGGCTGTTAAATAATAATATAGACAAACAGATGTCATTATTTTAGCTTATAACTTATTCTGTACTTTGGTTTTGTACTTGAATTTTTGGGCTTTGAAACCAACTTTTGAGATCTTTTTCTTCATTCTTCAAAATCTTCACTTCCTTGTATGTGAGCCAGGATCTCTCAAGCTCCAGGGCAGGAGTGCTTTTGGTCATTATTCGAGTCAATCCAAAGTATGGCTATGGATCAAGCGTATCCATCACAAGCCTCTAGTTACCCTATTTCAAAGTTCTTCTCAGTAGGTTAAGAAGCCTGTTAGCAATTGCAATATTTCTCCACTCATCAGGTGTATCCTATCTCTCCCCAGTAATCCTAATTCTTCAGAGACAGAATCAGAAAGCCAAAGCATGGTTTGAAATATCATGTAACTAACCAGCACTGACTCACTGGATCCATCAGCTCTTAAGTAAGCCCCTCCCTTCAATGGAACTGAGATATTCCTTGAGCTGCCATGCTGCATGTTTACAGCCTATAAACTCCCTTGAGAGTATCACTGATGTCAGTGTAGATGAGCAATGAGACATAAGACAGAATTCAGATGAACCTCAGCAATTTGTTTTCATCGTCCCAGACTAGGCTTCTGACAAGCCATAAACTTCACAATACAGAAAATCTGTTTGGGAGACAAATGCTGATCTTTGTAGAATGATTCTGCTACTATCATTTGCTACTTCCATTTTGATTCCAGAACAGGAATCAAGCTGAGCTGGTCCAAATGTCTTCTCTGAAACTTCTTCCCTATGAAACATAGCCCTATACCTGCTTTGAAAGTGCACATCGAGAAGTGAAGAGAGAAATATCTTTCTTTTTGCCAGAAATCACAACATCCTGTGGCACCCGTATTAGGAGAGTGAATCCTCCCCTTGTTTAGTGCACCATAAGAAGTCCTCCTTCTGGTAGAGTGTGACACATTCTCACTGGAAGAAGCACTAGGCACAGCCCACAGCCTGAGACCAGGGCAGTTGCTGCATTTGCAGTTGTCGTGACACAGGTCTGACACAGTCATGGCCCCTCTCAGTCCCCTCAAGTCTTGGATACTACCATCACTCCGTTCCCTTTCTCACAAGCCATTAAGGGCTTAGTCTGTCTTTGGCAGTCCGATTTGCTGTACTCAGTATATCTGACTAATTCAAGAACTACTTTAAAATTTTATGTTGGATGCTTCAGTTTTGGTCTTCGTATGTGCTTGTGGTGAGTTGACCTTGGCTGGCTGCCAGTTGCTCACCAACCTGTATTCAGCCCCCCTCCACCAAAAGGACAGAGGGAGAAAATATGACAAAAGACTTGTGGATAGAAACAAAGATAGAGAGATTATTTCCAAATACTACCGTAGGCAGCACAATCTCAGCTTGGGGAAACTAATTTAATTTATTGACATTTACTTGTAAGAAAGTGAGAAATAAAAAAAATTAAAAATAAAATTAAAATATTTTCTCATCAACTCTCCCTTTCTCTCAACTTCCCTCTTAAGTCTTCAACCTCCTTCCCACCTGGGCTATGCATGGGGATGGAGAATGGAGATGCTTTGTCTCTGCTGCTCCTTTCTTTTCATATTATTCCTCCATCCCAATGTAGGGTATTTCCCATTGAATGTGGATTCTCACAAACCTCCAAAACGTGTTTTTCCCAAGGCCTACAGATCTTCAGGAACTGCTCCATTGTGGGTCCTTTTCACAAGGTGCAATTCATCAGCAGCAGACTGCTCCAGCATGGATGCCCCACAGGAGAGGTTTCATGACAAAAATCTGCTATTTATGGCCTACTTCCCATGGGCAAAAGTTCCTACCAGGAGCCTTCTCCAGGGTGGGTCCTCCATGGGGTCACAGGGAATATACACCTGTTGTTGTGTGTGGTCCTTCATGGTCTCCAGGCTGGGTGTCTGCTCCTCCTCAGTTCTCCATACACTGCAGGACCATCTCTGCTCTGGCATCTGGAGCACTTTACAGCTCCCCAACTTCTTCTCTGATGTTTGTGTCTGCAGGGCTGTGTGCTGTGTCATGTATTCGTACTCCTCTCTCACAGATGTTGCAGTATTTTTTTACCCTTTCTTAAGTGTTATCATGGAGGTACTACAACACCATTGATTTCTTCAGCTTAGGACAGCAAATGGGTTTGTCTTGGAGTCAACTGAAACAAGCTTTGTCCAACATGGGAGCAGCTTCTGTCATCTTACAGAAACCACCTCAGTAGCCCCTCTACTACCAAACCCCTGCCTGGCAAATCCAATCCTGTTGAGTAGTCTGGTGTCTTTCTGACACCGCATATGGACTAGTGCTATCTTGTTCACCTCAGTATAAGGAGTGCAAACCAGGAAAATAGATACTAACTAATATAAGACTCTTAAATGAAAATTAAATAAGCCCACTGTACAGGACAGTGAACAGGTCAGCTATTATTTTATTAGCTGTGGAATCAATGCATAGTGCCTTAGTGTACCAAGGAGAAACACCAGCACTGTGAGATGTTCTGTAAAGTTACAAAAGTTGCAAACACGCAAAGAAAATGCTGAAATAACACTACAACTTCCAGATGTAGGGCAGATGAGAAAAAATGCATAAACTAGCAAAAACTTGAAAGGTTCAATATTAATAACTTTAAAGTATCTTGTTATTCAGTACCAGAATTTTACTACTTCACACATACCTGTAGAAAAGTATATCAAAATAATTATTTTTTATTTCTTGTTTTCTCTATGGACAGGAAAATCCCATTCTGCCTAAGACACTGTTATCAAGCTTAATTGTGGGTAGATAGGCTGAAAGGATAGTGCAGGAGGGAATCTTTGCCAATGACTCGCAGCTGTGCTGATTACCGAGGAGTGAAAACACCTGAGTCTGCCCAGTCGGCTTGGGGGATATAAAGGAGTGGGTTAGTGGGCTTTGTGTTACTTACAGTTTATGTTGGAGTAGATGACTCAGAATCTGCTGGAGTAAGAGAAGGAAGCTGCTGGCTGTGCTATGAGGAGGTAAGGGAAATGTGGTTGTGCAAGTGGCAGATATGGTGAGAAGATGTTGAGTAAGGGAGAGTCATGGTTAGGCAGCTGGGAAAGGAACAGTTGAGTTTAGCTGATCATGCAGAGTGGAAGGGAGTTAGTGTTGTGTGGAGCTGCCTGTAAGACAAGCAATCAGTGCTCTGTGAAGCTTCTATAAAAGAAGAAGTCTGAGTTCTAAGGAAAGAAGTTTAAGAGAAGAAGGCATGTAGGGTTTGTCACTAAAGGACTGGTGGTGATACTAGCTGCGTCTGTCTCAACATAAATGCAACATATAATAATATGGCTCTTCTCTGAGACAGTTGGAGAAGTTGAAAAGCCTGGAAGAATAACTTTTGCAATGTATTGGTAGAAGTTGTAGAAGGGTAGGGAGGGGAAGGTCACAGTTATGATATTTGTCTTCCCAAATAACTGTTATGCATCTCAGGGCACTGATTTTGTGGATGTGGCTTAATATGTGCTTAGTGATGGGCAGTTGTGAAAAAATTCTCTTTTGCTTTCCTTGTACACAGAACTTTTTTGTCATTTACTCAACTCTTTTTACTCCAACCAAAAATTTTGTTGCTTCTGCCCTTCCAATTGTCTCCTCCAACTCACGGGTGTGGGAGCAAGCTCTGTGAAACTTAGATGCCTTCCAGTGTTGACCCACAACTTTTCAGTTGGCTGCATTAAGGTTTGAAAATTTGAAATGCTCATATGTTGCACAAACAAGAGCTGAACTTGCTTTGCTCCAGGTTCTCAGTGGAATAAGATACAAACAGCTATCTACATGGCACACAAAGTAAACAATGTTATGTTCATTATTACAAATTTGCTGCATTCAAAGATGAGACTATCCCATATAAATGTAATTATGGCAGTGATTCCTATTATGAGCAACTTAAATTATTAGACAACAAAATGCATTTTTCCTTATGAATATTATTTCATGGAACAACATATTGTTGCATATTAGGAACTCTGGCAAAGCCTTGTAGAATAATTTCCTTCTCATCTCTCCCTATTATTTTATTCTGATTCAAAATGCTACAAAAGGTACATTCCCAATTTTATGGAATTAACATCTGAAGTACAGTAATGCATGTGGAGGTTACAGAGTAAAAATGTGCACAGACCATAAGACTTTAAAAAAAAAAAGGCATTTATACTTTTAGCCTTCTAAAGTGTTTAGAATCATTATTTTGATCTATTCCTTATGCAACAAAATTTCTCTCTGCTACAGCCTATTATATCCTCTATTTTCCTACCAGAGGAACTCTAATACAAAACACATTAAAATCTAACATTTTATAGGAACAAGGAATTTGGAATTTATATCAAATTTAGATAATTTATAATTTTCAATTAATATGTAAACTCTACAGAGTTTTAATAGCAAGGAAAACCATTCGTTCAAGTACCATAAATTTTTTTTCATGTAGAAATGAGTTACATACCCATTTAATAATTAGGTAATGTGTAAATACTTTCATTATAAACAAAGGGAGAGAGTAGAAGTATAGAAACCTCATATTACAGAGAGCTAAACAATTATTTAATAATGAAGGTTTAAGATTTTAAATTAGTGATAAAAATTAACTTTTAATTTAACTCTTATTTTAAAATGTACACCAGAATTCAATGCAGAATTACTGGAATTTCCAGGTGTTCTCAGATTACAGATTGTACTCTGTATTCTATAATTCAGATCTACTTGCTGAGGTACATATGGGGCTCCTCTAGAATTAAACAAAGCACCATTCTCTCTGAACGACTTTCAACAGAAGGATAGTGAGATACTGTCCCCGTTTCACAAAAATACCAGCTACACATATTCATACACTAACATATTATTTACACCACAGCTTCCTAACCTACATTTCCTCCCATACCTTTTTCTAAAAAAATATAGGCTTCTTTATTATAAAAGCATTTAACTGCAACACTTACAGTGTGATTTCTATTCTTGTTGCAGCATGTACTTGTGAAATAATGTGTTAAATGGGTTCTGAAACAAGTTTTTTTCTAGTTACCATTTAATTACTTCTCATATCTGTATGCATATTTTCATTTTACAAACATAATTCACTCTGACACTTAATGACAGGATTTTTAGATAAATAAATAACTCTAATCTGCGAATGGTAATTTCATGCTGGTATAAAAAGCATTTGGAGAAAGAGATTCAAATAGATATTTTACTGAAGTAAGAAAGAACCAGAAGACAATTTTAGATTATTTTGTTAAATTAGATTATCAGAGACTGTTAATTATTAGTTTAAATCTTATTCAGGTTTAAGCATGAGTTTTGGGAACATCTGAGTTTCAGAAGTCACACAAATCTTTATGGAAGAAGTCACTCTGCTAAGATAAGGGAAGGAAGCAGCTGACTGGAAGCTGACAAATGATATCCCAATTTTCAAGAAGGACAAGAAAAACGACCACAAAAATGACAAACCTGTTAGTCTTACTACAGTGCCTTTGAAATTTATGGAGAAGATAATTCTGTGAAGTATTGAAAGACAATGCAGTCAATGGTCATAACCAGCAGGGCTTCATAAGAAATCCTGCTTATCAGACTTTATTTCCTTTTATGACAAGGTTACCGCTAAGTTTATCAAGGGAAAACCAGTTGCTACAGTCTTTCTTGATATCAGTAAATCTTTTGATACAGTTTCTCACAGTCTCCTTCTGGGCAAAATGTCCAGCACATGGCTGGATAAATATACCATGCCATGGGTGAGCAACAGGCTCATGGGTCAGGCACGAAGTTATAGTGAATGCAGAAACCTCAAACTGTCGTGTCACTTGTGGGGTTCCACAGGGCTCCATCCTCAGACCAGTTCTCTTCAGCATCTCCATTAATGACCTGAATGCAGGACTTGAAAGAGCACTAACTTTGTTGATAACACAAAAAACAGAGGAGCTGTTGAGTCACTTCAGGGCTGAGAGGCCCTACAAAGAGATCTTGATAAATCAGAGGCCTGGGCAATCACCAACCACATGAAGTTTAACAAGAGGAAGCGCCAGATTCTGCACCTGGGATGGGGCAACCACGGATGTATGGACAGAATTGGGAGTTGAGAGACTAGAAAGCAGTGCCATGGAAAGGAACTGGGGTCCTGGCCGATGGTGAGTTTACCACGTGTCAGCCGTGCCCTGGCAACCAGGAGGGCCAACCCTGTCCTGGGGGCATCAGGCACAGCCAGGCAAGGCAGGGATTGTCCTGCTCTGCTCCGAGCTGGGGCAGCCTCACCTCCAGTGCTGGGGGCAGCTTTGGGTGACGTGAGAAAAGACAGAAAACTATTAGAGAGTGTCCAAGGGAGAGCAACAAAGATGCTGAAGGGCCTTGAGGGGAAGCTCAGTGAGGAGAGGCTGAGGTCACTTGGTCTGTTCAGCCTTTAGAAAAGGACATTGAGGAGAGACATCACTGTAGTTACAGCTTCCACATGAGGGGAAGAGGAGGGGCAAGCACTGATCCCTGCGCTGTGGTGAGCAGTGACACAACCCAAAGGAATGGCCTGAAGCTGTGCCAGGAGAGGATTAGGCTGGATGTTACCAAGTGGTTCTTGACCCATGCAAAACAGCATGGCAATGTAGTTGCATTTTGTGTACAATGGAACATTTTTTTAATCTGGAGTTGATTGTAAAAGGGAAGTAAATAAAAATCCTTATCTTCAGAAAATACCTGATTTCTCAAATAATTGATTTTTGTCAAAGACAGGGAAATCAAAAATTAAACACTGGTGTTCCTGCATAAAACGTGCAGCTCCCCCCACCTCACCTTCCCAAGTTAAGTATTGGTAAAGGTGGTAAAGGCAAGCAATGCTGGTAACTTAACACCTTAAAGAAATTTACTGATCTGGTTTGGGCTCTTCTCTGAGAAAAACCTTTCAGATTTTGAGTAGTTTATGACTTCACAATGAGATATGATACAAAAAATTCCCAACTTGTGACTTCTGTCAGATGTGCTAATGGATCAAGCGTTGGCCTTGCCTTTTATTTTGGAGAAAAAAATTTATAGAAAAGATAAATAATTTTATATCTTAAGTAAAAAATAGTCTAACTTATACCATCAAAAATGAAATTATAAAATGAGAAGCAAGTCTAATCATTTGGTGTAGGTTCTTGTTTTAATCACTTGACTCACAGAAAAATATCCTAATTTTAATGATACTATGATTCTGTTATGGATATATTTGAAATAAGATTGTTCCTTAAAAATGAAGTGTTTAAAAACAAAAAACATGATCTGTACAAATGAAAAATATCTTTAATTTTGTTAAAGAACCTGAAAAATGTAAGTTTAAATGACATGTAGAAAAAAAAAAAATCAGAGTACAAATCATTGTTCCAAGCTCTCAGAAACTATAACTTCTATGTATGGTGTTTGGTTTTTTTCTTTGATCTAAAAGAAATGACAAGGGATCATAAAGGGCAGGTCAGCTCTGATAGAGACAGAAGGGGAAATAAATTTGATCAAATGGGCATTTATGTTGAACAGGAATTTTCTCTCTGAAAAATTTACTCAAAAATGTCCATGAGAAATTGATATGTAGCTGAAAGTATTTATTTAAAATTAATCAGTACTACAAAAATGTTGTTGACATGAAGAAAGAAAATCAGCAAGTCTGGAGGTGGATGGCAATAAAGGCCCATGACAAAAAGAATAAGTAATCAAAAAATCTTTTTAAGATTATGATTAGCAAGTACAATAATTCACATAAATGTAAATACTACAATATCAGGTTAAATTATGAAAATGTTATAATAAATTATTTTTAAAATTACTACTTTTTTAAAATAATTGCTTGCAAGGATAGTCAAAATGAGGACAGAGTCAGGAAAAGAAGACTTAAAAGAATTGAAGATTGCTTGAGGAAGCTCAAGTTAAAAGGTGTTTATTGTAATGGTAATAATTTGAAATACTTTGCTTATTTGATTGCTTATTCTAAAGAGGAATCTTATGCCTAGCTTTCATATTGAAATTTAGCAGGATTTTTAATAAAAATAATTTAGCAAGTTACTGACTCCTGTTATGGTCAGATTATTTAGAGATCCCTCTGCCCGAATCAAGGTGCAAATGAGGCCATATGTCAGAGACAACAATACGGATTTTATTGAACAGTAAATGTGAGGTAGGGAGAGAAATAAATAGGAGAGAGGGGAGATTAAGCAGAGATTAGTTCCCACGTGTAGATCCAGAGGCATCCCCTTGGTCCTCCTTCACTCTGAGCTTCTCAGTGGTGGTCCGAGTTGATCTCCTGGGGCTACCACCTTTATATAATCCACATTCCAGATATCCATGGGATGGTTGCAGATGCACTTCCCATAATTTTGGGTCATCTTTGTTTGACTGGTGATATGTGTATTAGCAGTGCTTTCTTTTTCCATGGTGGGAATTGTTATCTAGATATGCTAAACAGGATGTACTAACCAGGTCTTACATCCACCAGGTCTGAAATAAGCTCCTGCCTGGTAAAAATTTCTCTCGTCTAGGCTTAAGTTGATGCTGTGGTGCCTTATGGCAAGCTCCTTAAATCTACTCTATAAGAAGAAGAAAAGAAGTGGGAAGGTGGGAGGCAGATTAAAGGAAATAGGACTCCTAGAAAAGATAATACACTTGCGACTGAAGAGCTTTTGAATCATTTTTTTTAACTTGCCTATTAGTAAAGCATGAACTTACATGTGGTCTACAGAGATTCTGGTCATACAATGAAGTTTAATTGAGAAGAAAGATCTCAAATTAATTTTGCACTTTAATTTCTTGATAAGGAATTTTTAAATAAAAGGAACTTATGAAAAACAGTACACCATTTGTTTTTGTTTTGCAAGGATGTGGTGATGAGGAAACAGGAGACCTTATCTTAGACACAGCCTTACTTAATATGCTCATTTATGTTCTGGAAGATTTACAGGACATGGCATGAATATGATTCTTAGGTGATGGTATAATAGAAGGTGGAACACTTACAAGAAAGATAAATTAACAATTCCAGAGAGATTAGACATATGACCACAAATTTCTTATGTAAGTAGAACAAAGTACAAAGTATCAAACTAATGCAATTTGTACCTCATGAAATTAAGGAAGCTATAAATTATTTAAGAAATTATTCAAGAATTTAGAAAGGATATTCTGGCAGTAATTTTAAGGATTTAAGAAAAAAAAGACATCAACAAAAAGTATTGATAATAAGATCTATATTCTGTGGTGACATGGTAGAAATTCCATCACTTGAAACATTTCAGAATAACCTAGGAAGAAGGGTAATGAATATACAATAAAGTAAAATTAATAATTGTGAGGTAAAATAGCTTAGAAAGTAATTTTAAGTTCACATTGGAATGACTGTGTATTACTGATATGAAAACCAATTAACTGAATAATTCACAGGTACTTCCTTTTCACTCTCATCTACATCTGTTATACCACTAGTCAGTGAAATGCTTACTTTGGTAGACAGATTTTTTTTATTGTTATATATAGTGTAAAAATAAAAGGCACTTATTCTGTGAGTAATTCACTGAAATCTTATTTTCTTTCTTCTGTCAATTAACTATATGACATCTACTACTTTTAAACAACAGGGCTCAAAATTTTTGATCAGTCATTTTTCTGCAGATAAGCAAGATGTCAAAATCTCAATATAGAATCATTAAAATGTGAACTTTTTCTCTTATCGGAAAGCCACTATTGCATAACATCTTGAAAGTTTGGAGTTTTGTTAAACATACAAAATTACAGCTTGTCAGAACCACCAACTACCACCTGGGAAATAAAGAATAAAAGAAAACATAAGATATGCAAATTTTACTTCGACTCAGAAGTTCTTTTCTGATGATACCTTGATAGTTTTAACTTCAGCTTATAAAATTTGCTTAGCACTTTCAATTGAAAATAAAAGTTCTTATTGAATACATTCAGTTTTTGTGGATGTGAAAAGTTTCTGTTGGGCTGAATAATTAATATGTTGTTTAAGATTGTCAATACATCAGGAAAGTTTTTATCCATATCAGTAAATCAACTTGCCAAACCTAAACCATAATAGACTTAAAATTAAAAAGTTTTAGAAACAATGTTTTGAAAGGATAGAAACATATAACAATAATAGCACAAGAAGGTGAAAGGAAAAGATCAAAACATTAAGACTACTGCCTGTTACTGTAATGCATCACGAAAACAGCATCAAAAACCCCACCAAAAGGTTGCCAAATATGTCTTTGTTGTCATTGAAGAATGGGGAAAAAGAGTACTTCCTGGTGGGCAATCTCTGAGTGTGAAGTAATATTTATTTCTTCTTCTAAAGTGGAAACTTCACATTATTTTAAAAAGTTAATTATTTTAAAAAATATTTTGCATGTAATAGGTACTGTATACAGTAATTTCACAATTACAAGCTGCACTTCCCTGTGTCAACAACTTTTGTTCTTTGTCCATATATAAGCCACACCTGATTATAAGCTGGACATTACAATACAGAGTGTGATAAAAGGTATCTGTTCTATCACCATCTGTTGAGGGTGGGGGCAGTGATCCTTATCTCAATGGCAGATATTCTGCTAATGGGCCATCCATTGAAACCAGGCAGGGCATTGTTCTTTATCTTTTCACAACCCATCCTTCCTCCAGCCAGTCATTTTCTGCTAATGGCCATTGAGTCCCACTGTGCGACTGATAAAATTACTTCATCCCATTGGAAGTTGCTCCAGCCAGGGGGAAGAGCCCAACATTTCTCACCAAAATAAAAACAGAGGTTTTGGGACACTAAGAGAATCCCTTTCTCCACTGGACTCCAGAGGAAAACCGAATTTCTCCACATCACCACTGGACCTCCAGAGGGAAACTGCATCTTCTACAGGAGCACTGCTTCAACTGAATCACATCTGTCACTGCAAGAGGACTGCAACCACCATTTAATGGGACTGCTACCAACACCCTGCCTGACGGGGTGTCAGGTTGTACTCTGACTTTGTCAGGGTTTGGAGTTTGTTTTTTTGTAGTACTGCATTTCTATTTTAATTTCCCTAGAAAAGAACTGTTATTCCTAATTCCTATGTTTTTGCTTGAAAGCCCCTTGATTTCAAAATTCTAATTTGGAGGGAGAGGGTTTACATTCTCCATTTCAAAGAGAAGTTCCTGCCTTTTTCAGCAGACACCTGTCCTCCAAACTAAAACAGCAACTTTTCGTTCTTTGTCCATATATTACCTGCGCCTGATCACAAGCCACGCTTTGGGTTTGGACCAAAATTTTAGTCAAAATGGTGTGGCTTATAATCATGAAATTACTGTAATTTAAAATTTTAGTGAGTTTAGTGATAAATTGGATTGTCAAGTGAGCACTCTATGCTGCATACACTCAGGACACAGGCTGGCTCTAATACTGCTAGCCCTTTGTTCATGGTGTAGAAAATATGTTATCACACTGGAGAACAGATGTTTTAGTAGGTACAATATACTGTGTTCTGAAAAATATTTGGAAAAGTATGTACAGGCATTTGATACCAAAATCATTAAATATTGAGAACTAATAGGAGCTCAGTAAAACAAAGAGCTACTCCTTTTTTTAATTTCATAATGAAAAAATAACTCTCACAAAAACCCTTTACTTGACTGAAATATTTTATTATTGAAAGTCAGCCAATATAACCAGGTTGCTTAGCATATTATAGCTCTCTTTTTTTTTTTTTAACAGTGACATCCAAAGGAATGTGAAGAAGAAAATATGTGGTTAAAAATTCTGATGTTGATTTATAGTCACTACCCCTGATGTCTGCATGTAGGAGATGAGAGGAATTGTTGACTGGCTCGAGGCAGTCAGGGGGGAAACGGGTGAGGAAAGAGATGGGAGGAGCACCTTCTCCCACGGTGGTATAGTAAAACCTGACGCAGGCTCACCCTCTGTAGGAGACAATCAACTGCGCAGGACCCACCATAAATCCCGAAATGGTACCAGGAACATTCTGGCATTGTGTGAAGTGCAGGCACGAGACTTTGGCACTGCAATTAGTATAGACCAGCCTGAGGGGCCTGGAGTTGATAGAAGGTCAGCAAGATGTGTGCAGCATGATGTGCTCTGCTATCCTGGATTTGAAAGCTGCTGAGACCACACTGGTTCCTAAGATAGTGTTTTTTTCTTTTTCCTTCTCTGCTTCTGCATTCTTCTTGAAATATATTGTAATCCTGACTAATAAGTCTAGTCAAAACCATGCCAAGTGCATTGCTATATCTGGATATTCTAAAGTTTGCAAGTAGAAGTTGTTAGTTGTTGAACTTGCTTTGTTTCTCTCATGCACCTATCAGATTATATGCAGCTACTTTTCCCTAAACCTGTAAAGTGGGATGGTACATTACAGTGAATGTCCTAATTGTTAGCTCATACAACCTCTTGTATCCACCAGCGAAGTGGATAATCATTAAGTGGAATAACTTTTAGCAAACACAATATTCAGACAGCAAAAGGTATTCAAAAGAGATCCATAGTTAGAAACAAAGAGGACTTATGGTGTTCCAGGGTCCCTGAACCAATAGAATTCATTGGTGCTGCCTTTCTGAGATATCCTTCGCACTGGGCCCAGGACCCAATTTCATCACCATGAGACCCCTAAGTCCTGTCTCAGCGATGCTACAGCAGGGCAAGTCTCCATCTCCCTGCACCCCTGCCCTGCCTGGCCATGAGACCTAGTGATCACCACGCTCTTGGGAGCTCAGCTATTGTATTGACTCAGCAGAAAGCTATGCCCCCCGCACTCACCAGAATAGAAGCTCACACCAAAATCTGCAGCCATCCAGGTCTCTGTGAGATGCAGCCTTTAAATAGTAATGGATGGCAGGAGTTAGAACAGCTCTGTGAGTTGTGACCGAGTAGATGATCTGATCAGCCTGGTGACAGAACTACATGACAAGTAGAAATGCTGAGGATCAGCAGGGAGTCTAAGGAAAAGATTGACTGATGTAACCATTTTCTGCCTCTCCTGAGAAAGAAACAGGAATGAATACCAGAAAAAGGCATCTGCCCAAGAAACAGAAGGCTGTAGCTTCAAGGATAGGAATGAATGGAAGCAAGTTCACTCTTAGGGCAACAGGCAAATCTGAAGTCAAACTCTAAGTCAAAGGATCAATAAAAAAGATGTTTAAATGCATCCATGAAAAAAACCCCAAAAACCTCATGTAAGGCATCCCTAAAAGGACCTTATATCAAAAGAGAATCTTTCAAGGAGTTCTTGACAAGAAGCTAAAATCAGGTGAATGAGACAGGATGTATATTGCAAATAACCTTGCAAATGAAGTCTGACAGTTCATTTATCTGTCACTTCTGATAATTTTATAAGTTTATTGTGAATATTCAGTGTTTCAGTTGCAATTTATAACAATCACAGACAATGGATAGAACTGAAGGAAGAGTACTTTGCTTCCCAGATACTTGAATGAGACTAAAACACAGAATTAAAAAAAAAAAAGTAAGATTTTTCATAGAGCACGTGTTCCAAGCTAGTGCTCTTGTCACTTAGAAAAACACATCTTCTAACTAGATTCATGAAGATTTTAAGAATGATCAATCTTTGCAGACAGGGAGATATGTCAATATCAAAGAGCAGAAGTATCATTTAATATTCATTCATAACATCCAGCCATACAGCAATTATCTTTTTAGAATATAGGGACAAATGCAAAAGATGCGTATATTTTCTATGACGCTGTCTAATCAAAGATGATTAGATAATTGTTAAAGGGCTCCTAGATAATCATCTGGTTTATATGTCTTACATCCAGTATCAGTGATTTCTAATATAGTGGAATTTTTTTCTAATATTCCACAGCAGGGGAAAAAAAAAAAAAGTAGTGATATACTTGTACATCACCAAGTATTAGAGACCCTATTTGGATTAAGCTTTGCTAAAAGTCATAATTATAGAGCCACTTCAGCTCCGATGCTGGAGTACTTTTTCTTATATTGTGTCACACAAAGCTGCCCCCAGGACTGGAGGTGAGGCTGCCCCAGCTCAGAGCAGAGCAGGACAATCCCTGCCTTGCCTGGCTGATGATGTTGTGCCTGATGCCCCCAGGACAGGGTTTGCCCTCCTGGCTGCCAGGGCACTGCTGGCTCATGGTCAACATGCCATTGACCAGACCCCCAGTTCCTTTCCACAGCAGTGCTTTCCAGCATCTCATTCCCCAATTTATAGACACAATCGGGATTACCCTACTCCAAGTACAGAATCCAGTATTTTCTTTTGTTAAACTTCGTGTGGTTGGTGATTGCCCAGGCCACTGATTTATCAAGATCTCTTTGCAGGGCCTCTCGGCCCTGAAGTGACTCAACAGCTCCTCTGTTTTTGGTGTCATCAACTAAGTTGGTGCTCTTTCAAGTCCTGCACCCAGGTCTTTAATGAAGATGTTGAAGAGAACTGGTCTGAGGATGGAGCCCTGTGGAACCACACAAGTGATCTGCCACTCTGATGTTATCCCATATACTATAACTGTGATCCAGTTGTTCATCCATCACATAACATGTGACATTATGTCCAGAAAGATACTGTGAGAGACAGCATCCAAAGCCTTACTGAATTCCAAAAAGATTATATCAGCTGCCTTCCCTAGATCAACTAGGTGGGTTAACCTATCATACATAGAAATCATGTTTCATGGGCACAGTGAAGAAAGAAAAATAATTTAGAAATTCTTAATCTTCACCTGAGATACAACTTTCTTCTCTAAATTGATAACCCTTAAAATTCCTTGGCTTCCTGAAGATATTGATTTAAACTAACCCTAAAGTCTACAGTACAACTCAGTGTCAAACCCTTGAGTGCCCCAGTAGCTCCCATAGCTCCTAAAACCTTCATCCCCAAAATTTCATATGAACAAAGATATAACAATGGAATTAAACCAACTCAGATGAGAGTCAAGGTAGCCAAATGAGTTTAAATTTGACAAAGACCTGAGGTCAAACCAGGATGTCAAGTTTGCCAAGCAGGGTTTGAATTTAGGATCAGAGAGGTGTATGGCCAGGCACAGGCACCCTGAAATGAGCTTCAGTGGCCAGGACCTGAGGGTAAGGGCCTGAGGAGGGAGGAAGCCTCAGATGAACCTTCTCACATCTCCCAAAAGAAGAAATGCAATAAGGCTGGCTTTAAGCACAGGCAGCAAAACAGCTCAGACTAAGATTGAAAGATGATGGAGAGCCTCCTGCATGCAGAATCACACTGTTGGCAACAATCCTGCAAGTTCTTGTAAGAAGAATATCTAATATGAGCTAATGACTCAGTGATTTTCTTTGTTCTGATTCTCATTATCTCAATGTTTTCAAAGATTTATTATAAATAAACAAATTGCTAGTGCATACTTTTGGTAGCATACACTTATATTTAATAAATATAAGTGCCTGTTGCTGTCATTGCATAAAAATATGTTCAATTGTTATAGTGTAAAATTATGAGGAATTATAAGAAGTGAAAATAAAACATTTCATTTTGTACAGTTTTGATAATCATTTCCCTACTATAAAAAGTTTTCGTCTCCAGCTTGAAAATAAAGGGCATATCCACATCCATAAGCATATATATGTACAGAAATATTTTTCAATCAGTCTTCTCATTTTGCCTTTGAAAGTAATGGAAGTATGGAACATGCTCTAGAGTAAGAGACACAGAAATTCTTTTTAAAAGCTATTTGTTCTTAAGAGTAGACAAATAGACTAAATAAGATACTATTTTTTGTGTTCCAAACAAAAATTGTGTGTGTCTTAAAAGTTCAGATTCTTTTAAATGTGGCATTTTAAAGAAATATATCCAGTACAAATTATTTTTTCTTTTTTACTGTATTTAAATGAACTAAATCTTTTTGTGAGAATGCCATTAAAAAAAAATAATCTAAAGCGCAAGAATAGAATCAAAATGACTCTGCTGACTCAGTTAGCTCGCATCCATGACTAGTCAGCACTAAATACCAAGGCTCATTTGCACCAAACATTCATGCCAGCACTCACAGTGCCTCACATATATACACTTTTATGCTTTTCTGTGTTTTCTCTGTAAACATCCAAGGAATTTTCTTCATAAGCCACTGGAAGTTTCCTTCAATTGCTCCAGACTGCATCGCAGACTAGATGCCTCTTTCTAGATATGTGGTATGTTAACTGCTGGTGTCTCAATTCAGCTACTAATCTTATTTGTCAGTGTCTGCTTACATCAGAAATAAGGAATTAATTATGATCTATGTAGGTTAAAATAGATACACCCTCAAAGGAATATATAGTCATTAATGTATTTTTAGTTTGAAACACAAGCCCTCAAATGAACACATCATCAAATCTCTTTTGTGAGTGATTTAACATATTGCATTGAAATGGTTTTATTGAGCTGAATAGTATCTCAAAGATTTCTCAAGTGAATTTTATTTAAGGTTTTCAGTGACAAGCTGAAAGCTTTCAGCTCATATTTTATCACAAAAATAAATTAAGTTAAACTGAAGTCACTGAACACAGCACAAAAGTTTTATCTGAAACTTTGATGTCACATACATAGAAACATCATCTGATTTAAATAAATTATTGCCATTGCAAAGTGCTGGAGCAGGATATTCACAGAGATGGGCATTGCCTAACAACATAGAGTCTGCATTATGTTGAAGCATTCAATAATTTTTACTTGCTCATTCAAGTTTTATGCAAATGTAAAAGATTTGGATCACAGTTTGTATACTTTCCCTCTGACAGTGACTCTGTTATCTGTGCACCTTAAAAAATAAGAGTCTCAGTCCAAACACAGTCAAATTCTTCATGAGCACAGCTTTCAGTAGAATTATATTTTATTCCAAATTAAATTTACTTGAAAATATTTTATTCCCAAGGTCTGTCTATTCAATGATAAGTTATGCAACAGCTAAGATCCCAAATGAAGATTTAGATTGTCATAAATAACAATGATCTATCAAATTGAATATCTTCATTGTACAGAGCAAGTTCTAAACAATTAAGGAATCTGACTGAGGAAATCTGCTATCTAATTAATAATTGCATGGAAAGCAAACATTTCTATAGGACAACAAAACTGTAAGTTGTAACAGGAAAATGAACTTCCAGTTTCATTAGGATCAGTCAGGTTGTTCAAAGTCAGAAATTAAGTCAGGTACAACTATCAGACAAGCATTTGGGTGCTGTTTTATGAAAGTGAGAGCTCACAGATTCATTAGTGTCTACAAAGGTTCAAATATAAATATATGCATACACACAAGTAGATCGCAGTAGATAATTAAAGCTGAATTTAAAGGCACACAGTCAAATATTTATAATTTTATTTCCACAAAATTTTTTCTGTGCTTACCTGTAGCAATCAAGAAGCCAATTTATTTTATTGTACTTGGCTTTAAGCTGAATTATTTTTTCTTCCAAACTATTTGAAGGAAAAATAGTATTATATTTTTCAGCATTGCCAAAATAATTTCTTTAAATGTAGTTTCAAATAAGTTTTCTACATACCTTTAGAACAACATTTTATCTAAAGAAAATAGAATATTAAATAAAATCTGAAGCCATTAGGTGAATATTTCCTTGTTAAATTCGATTTTTTGCTGTAAATATGACTGTTCTTGTTCACTTTCTATGGTCATATTACTTACCAGGATAAGCTTTCTTATACTTCAGTACAAAATATGCTGTTAGAAAAATCAGAAGAAAAGTAATTTTTAATCTATTTGTATGTATGAACATTTTTTTTCCACACCAGATCATTACTAAAGAAAATTTAAGACAGAGAGACAGACAGAAAGACAGACAAAATTTTGTGTAAATATTAGTGAGATGTGAGGACTTAGCTGCGTTTGAAAAATTTCTGGTAGAGCTAAAATTTTTAACAGATCTGGAAAACTCTGTAATTTCTTATAAATTAAAAGAAAACCCAAACACTCCCCACCCTCAAATCTACCCATATGCAGATGTCAGAAGTTATAATATTAGAAACACAAGTAAGTAATAAAACATTGTACAAATGATATATGCATAAGAGATTATAGGAATTGTGGTTTAAAAAATATATTATTTACACTTTTTTACTTTTTTAAATGTTTGTGCTTTTCAATCTTGGATATTACATAAATTATGCCATAATTGACATTATGCCACAGTTATTCTTATAATTAATTATCATTCTCTACATGAGGAAATGCTTTTATGAAAAAAAAGGTAATGCAGCAACATTGTTTTAATACACATAATTTTGGGGTGATGAATACAGCATGAAGGCTCTCAATATTTCCTGTAATTTTCCTATAATGTTTGTGAAACAGCTCATTGGGATGCAATTCATGCCACTTTTGTGTGACAGATTATTTGTAATGAGAACTGGGAATCCTGGGAGTTGCTAAATGGCTAGTCGATTTTTAAACTTCAAAGCAAAGCTGAATTAAATGAATTTATTTTTATAATCTACCAGGTGCTCCCTTACCTTCATCTGCTACCACTGAGACTGTGAATCTCATATGTCTCCCCACAATGAATCTCTCTACCTAGACTAGGATCTTACAGCTCTCCTGCTGTTTTTCCAAATGAAAGGTGTTACACTTAATTTCATGAACTTGCTCCACTCTGTGGACACTGCTGCAGTATGTGGTACTGTAATTCACAGCCCTTGACTTCTCAGCTTGACTTCTCCCTACACAAAGCTCTGTTATATCTTGTGTCTGCCAAATTCTTCACTCTCTGATCTGTGATCTGGTCCTCACCCCGTGGATTTTATGCTTGTGAATATATTTGTCTTTTCAAGTGACTCACGTGCCCCATCTGAAAACATGAGCAGGTTGGACCTTCAAATGCTTGTATCTGTCTGAAAATATTTGTGCACCTCTACAGCTAGAGGAGGGCAAATTTACTTGAGGAAGATAACAGGGAGAGATAAGAAAAACCCTTCTACAATTTTTGTCTGTCTTGCAGTCTTGGCTACTAAGAAGTCAGTGCCAGATGTCTCAGAGGTTGGGATTTGAAAGCTAGAAATTAATGTTGTCCCATCCTGATGCTGGTGCAGCTTCTACAAATCTGTATTATATAGCAGTATGAAAAAAAGTCAAACAACACAACAGTTCAGATATTGTATGTTTATTTTTTGTGTGATCACTGAACAGTATGGATTATGATATTCATTAAAAAAAAAAAAAAAACAACAAACCAAAAACAACAAACAAACAAAAAACCGCAGAACTTCAAAAAGAATAATTTTTCTTTTGTTTGGATTCATGACTAAGTTAAGCTTGCTCATCATTATAAACATAACACAATGACACTTAGGACTTTTACTTTCATTGCATGTTCAGACACTGGAGTAAATCCATTTCTTTCGGAATAACAGGTGATAAAAGGTAAACTGGTTTGTTCCATAAACACAATGAATTAATTGCTTCTGAAAGCACTAGAAGTGAATGACCAAAGAATTGAGGAAAAAGAAGAAAAAGAAGCAGTATACAAGAAAAAAAAAAAGGAATTGCCAGTGTAGACACAATTTTTTTATTTCTCTGTAACTTAAGGATCAAATCAATCAAGTTCAATATGTGAAACAGATTAATCCCATATGAAAGTGACGTACTAATACAGAACTGCCCAAAATTTTATTCTATATTACCATTACAGAAATTAAACTCGCAAGGACTGAGAATACCTAAATAATTTGTGGAAGTTTAGTCAGAAAAAGAGCAACAGAAAAAGAATGCAACAAACAGCTATATGGAGAATAAAAAAAACCTTTCAAAATTAATATTTAACAAAACAAAAATATTAATATTTTAAACAACAAAGACTAAGAGAGAAAAAACTCAAATAAATTATCATCCATTTAGAGTACATTTGAGACCTGAAATTGAAATAAAAGGTGAGAGCACCATAATGTGAAAGTCCTGTAGATCTACATGATGTGAGAAAATTCTGTGTCATAAGACATGGCATTAGTAACATGCCATTAAATAACAGGCTGATGATATAATCAAGGCTTTTAAGGCTGAAATTTAGAGTGATTAAAATTATCTACATGAACTTGATGCTTCAAAGGGAATGGAAGTAAGGAGTGTGTTGCCACATAAGAATTTCATGTGATGCTACAGTGTGTGGGAAACAATGTCAGAAAAATACAGTCAAAAATAAAATACAATTATCAGACACTGGCATTTCCTGTTTAAAGGTAAATCTTAGGATGGAAGAAGAGGCAAATTCTTAAAATGGCTGATGTTGGTCTTTTCAAAGTCCCTATATCCTTTTTAGACATTTTTGTCTTTCAAAGAAAGTAAAAATATACTTTATGAGGAGAAATTTGTCCATATCAAATACATCTTGTCCATCCCAACTGGCCATATTTAAAGAAAATATCCCTGCAAAGTTGTACTAATTTTTTTGTAGAAATTTATTATCAAATAGTTTCCCACAATTTTCCTTTGTTTTCAAGAAACGTGAAAAATGGTGAATGTGTTTGTAGCTAGCAAATTGAAAAGGGTAACTGTTGTTTAAATGAGAATTCTCCTAGGGAAACAGACTGGCACTGTGTGGCCTGTTAGAAGGAGGATATTGTTACACAGGATACATCTATTACAGAGCCCTAGTTCAGATTAGAAGAATTAAATTTGTTTGACATGTAACTAAACTAAAGAGCAAGTAAAATACTCCAAATGGTGGCATCCTTCAGTTTTAATTGGAGCTAAAGCTACTCCAGAGGAACTGCTCCAGCTGTGTGTGTATATACATATATAAATATTTATATTTTTATATGTATCTATTTATATATATTATATAATATATTATATATTATATAATATATATTAATTATATTATATTATATTTTTATATTATAATATAATTATATTTAATTATATTATATTATATTATATTATATTATATTATATTATATTATATTATATTATACGTTATATGTTATATGTTATATATTTATATGTTATATATTATATATTTATATGCACACATATGTTTGCATATCATATATACACAGACAATACATATAGAAAGAGGATTTGGATGTTGGTCTTCAGTCCCTGTTTCACTCCTCAAGTTCATTCACAGTGAGCATGATACTCGTCATTAAAGTAGGTACAGACAGAAGCATTCAAATAGTTCTCTGGAACCCTGAAAGATGCTTCATCAGTCTGAACTTCCTTTTCAGCAAGTTTTAATGTCTGCAAGTGGAATATTTGTTGAATATTTTTTCCCCATATTTTTTCATCAAACTTATTTATTACCACAGCATTTACAGCCAGAATAATGCTGAGCCTCTGGATGCTTGAACAATATAATATGCTAGTACTGAGATTTCATATATAATATAGTCAGTACAGCTTTAAAGGAATATTGAAGTAGATCAATCAAATAAATATACAGTAATTTCACGAATACAAGCCGCAGTAATTAGACAAAAATTTTGGTGGAAACCCGGAAGTGCGGCTAATATTTGGGTGCGGCTAATCTATGAACAAAAATGTGATATCTGCCCTTACCTAGTATCATACCAGTCCAGTCCCGAGCCGAAACAGTTTGAAATCCATGGTTTCCCGTTGTTCCGACGATGAACCAATCAGAGAACAGCTTATTGCCTGCCTGTGGATGGCGGCGTTACTGAGGGGCGGGGGTTGTTATCGGGGTGAGTTACCTCGGCGAGTTACCTCGGCAGTTCGATAAAAGTGTGTGATATTTCTCTGTACTTTTTAAAGTGTTTTCAGTCTTGTGCGGCTACGGGGCTGGTTGGGCTCGCAGGGAGAGGGCTGGGGGAGCCGCTCAGCCCGCAGGGAGAGGGGTAGAACAGCCACTCGGCTCGCAGGGAGAGGGCTACAACAGCCGCTCACCCCGCGGGGCTGCGAGGGCCAGAGCGGCTGCTCCTGTGCCAGCACGGAGATGTGGCTCCGCTCGGAGCTCAGCTGCCTGCCCGCGTGGCTGAGCGGCTGTTTAAAGGCAACGCGGATCCATTGGGAATGCTCGCAAAATGACCACACTATTGTTCCTGTCTTTTTCGGCTTGTAAATAAGGGGTGTGTCTTTTTTCACTTGGAAACAATGTTTCCGAGGTCGGCAGTAAACCAGTAAGCCCCGGCGATCCCGCGATTGTGTTACTAAATGACGACTTTGTGAAAGTTCGCGGCGAACTAAAGTGCGGCTAATATTCCGGGTGCGGCTTATTTATTGACAAAGACATCAATGTTGCCAACACACCGGATATGCGGCTTATACTCCGTGCGGCTTGTATTCGTGAATTTACGGTAATAATGAAATGATGAGGAGTTTCTTTGACACCTCATATAAAATCTAAATTCAACCTTAAATTTCATTAAACACTTGTTTTTCTTTGAATTCAAGTTGGGCTATTTCAGGATGGTTAAAATGACCTTCATGTTCCTGTTACATTTATGTTCTATCCCATTGGGACTATTTCTAATACGGAGTGATTATTACTGCAGAAATAAAAATCTCTAAAATACAGATATACTTTCCAATTATGTCTCAACATTTTAAAAACTGTCTTTCACCTGTGTTCTAAACAGGCCCTGCCAGTCTTCCATATTCTCTGTGAATGATTGTGTTTTCTCACTAACGGAAGAACAAAAGAGTATGAGTATTTTATAACTTGTTTCTCTAGAAAATAAATTAGCCTCAATGAAAATTATATGTTAGCTGTAAGAAAACAAAGACACGCAGAATTATATCACAATCCAAAAGGCACCTCAAAGCTTTTTTAAGAGACCAAGAAGAAAAGAAATTTGTCACTTTTTCACTTGTAATGAAAGGTTAGAAAGAGCAAATATTTTCATGCGTCAAACTAAAGATTTGATTTTTAAAGCAAAATAAATATATAATTGAATTCATCAAGGGTCAGATTGGCAGTGATCCAGACATCCCTGGTCCCAAGATTAGAGGAATCCTTCAGATCGGTCTCTGTAATAAATAGGTACAAACTACTCATTGGGGAAATAAAATTGGAACAATTATTTTCCTAGGCTAAAAGCTGTGGAGAACAATCAAAGTAGGAAGACAAGAATAAAGTCTGTAGCTCTGCTTGTGGAAAACCAATTTATTAATCTGAAAAACAGAGTACAATCACATTTTATTAAAGCAGAAAAACCACAATTATGCAATTTAGTAAAATATAAAAATTCAGAAGAAAGTGTGACGTTTTCATTCAAGAATAAATGAAAGAATTACATTTAGCTCTAAAGGAAATGCACTGATTTCTAAAAGACTAATATATTTTTATTTTCAGCATTTTAAAATCCTCTAGAACTTACAAATATGTTACAAAGTAGAGAGATTTAGAAATAATGAAGCAGGTAATACTTACCAGTAATTTCACTGTATTGTTCTGTATCTGATTCTTTAAGTATCTGAAAATAGGTCAGAGCAGAATGGTCATCATGTCCAATCCTATAAGGTCCTCCTGCCTCTTGAAGCATTTTTCCAAGGAAACCCTAACTGAAATACATCTGTTCTTTAGAAATTTTGCACTGTTACCCAGTTTTTTTGCCAGTCTGTAGACAGGAATCCTGTGTTTTCTCTTATTTATGCAGTTATTTTCACTTATGCAGTTCCATAGATCTTATATGATTATGAACATAATGATAAAATATGGGACTGAATTCAAATTAAAATCTTGCTTGAAGATTGAAGCAATTACACTCTGCATTACAGAAAATAAATTCCACGAGTTTACATAGCTAAAAGCTCACTGGAATGACAATTAATTTACTTTGTTTTTTTCTTTTAGAAATTTGAGTTCTGGTTTAATGTTGATTAACATAATAAATGTGATGTCCCACGTATTATGGGACATCAATACTGAAATTCAAACAGCATCAATACCAATTAGTATAAATACATTTGCTTTTGTTATAGTAAACAAATTACAAATTCCATGTCAAATTATACACTTTGGGGATGACAATTTCAAGTTCTTAAAACAGTCAAAAAATAACAAAAGCTCTGAAGCAGAGAAACAGTCCAGTCAACAGTTATAGTTAAATAATATTGACAAAAACACCAGTGAAACAGAGCTGTCAAAAATCACTGTTGTAAGGACATGGATTAGGGATTGAGAAGATATGGAATATGTTCCAAATAGAAACACCAATTTATCAGATTCTGACAACCCTGAGTCTGCAGAAAATATTAAAAGGGAGGCCAGCCAAGGCTCAAAATGAGAAGTAATAATAAAAATAAAATAAGAAGCCAAAGAAAGCACTGAGTGGGAGGACAAAACCAGAAGAATGTTTTGCAGTGATGGAAAGTCCAGTCAAATACTAGTCAGTATAGAAAAGCATAAGGAAAGAACCATTAACACAGAATAATATGAGTAAAGAAAAAATCTTTTCTGTCATGAAGTAAATGTTTCCCTTTCAGGGCGTAATATGTTAAAGCAAAACAAATTATATACCTTGTTGATTTGCGGTTGGTTTGTTGGTTTTTGTGGGGGAGAAGTGATTTTTGGGGTTTGGGTTTTTTGTTGGTTTGTTCAGGATTTTTGTTGATTTGTGTTTGTTTTTTCTTACCATGTTTTGGTTTTTTAAATCGGCTCTGTGTGAATACTACCATAAACCGGGAATTTAATCTCTTAAAAACAACTTGGTGTATTTTTAAACATAATTTCAAATCACTTTCAATGGGCTTGAAACACATTCTGTGAACTCTGCTTATCTTTAAATTAATGTTTTTTACAGTAATTAATTTTATAAGCATGTTTTTAAGTGAAATATTGTATGTAGGCATTTAAACTGGGATACAGTGTAGGAATGTACAGACGTCTAGTCTTGTTACTGAGGGATGAAAAGAAGAGAAAGGAAAAATGCTGTTATGGAAAAAAGGGTTAGTGATGAGCATCTGTGCATATATCATCAATTCTACTGCAGGTGTTTCTGAATGCAGACACCCACTCATAGCCTGTGTTTGTGAGACACATAGCACTAAATTATGCACTTCTCATTCCAAATCCATTAAGGGTATTCTAAGGTTTCAAGTAATATCTGTAATCCAAGTCAATGTTTACATAATTTTACATCAATTGTTAGGAGTCTGCACTTAAAAAGGGCAAAATCAGAACCTAAAATTACAGCTAAATGGATAAGGAAACAATGAGGGGCCAGCCAATCATCTACAGAGCAAATTGAAAAAAAGCAGATCTAAAAAAAAACCCTGCTTTCCTGGCCAGTGTCAGATAGTTAAGGAACTTGAAAGCAAAATACTTGTCAATAGGAAAAAGTCTCAAAATAGGTAAAAATTTTAAATGGTCTACACTTCTCAGAAAAAAAAAAATTGGGTACCAACATCCCCTGAAACTCAGACATGAAATAGTGCTTGTGGTTGGTGGTTTGGTGATAAAAAAATTAAAAATTAAAAATATAGAGAATAAATTAATAGAATTATCAATATTGGCAATGACTTATGTTTTACATTTAAAAAAAATATTTAGATTAAACCTTTTGAGAGAATGTCATGAAAAATGAAGCCAGTGCTGCTAATTACTGCTGATTTGAATTTTTTTGCAGTACTGGACATTAAAAGTATGCTAGTTTTCTAATCAAGGGTATGCATGGTCCTGCCATGTGCCTTTCTTTACTCACTCCTTTCACAAGGCTGTTCTATCCCAGGCTAATAAAATCAGCTTCAGTATTGGGTGCTCTGTGTTATGCAGTCTATCCTCTATGATGAATGCAAGGATTCTGACTGACTGAAAATCAGCTCTTTTTAATATTCTGAAACCTTCCCTGAAAGTTCTGAAGCAAAAGAGTTTTTAAAAATCTTACCTACTTTAGTCTCTGAAATATTAGGCTGTTACTTTACCTAGGCATTTATCTGCAGGGGATTTTTTCTACATTGCATCCTTACTTAAAAAAAGATAGATTGTTTTCCAAAATAACTGTGTCTTATTTCTCATAAGGAAGGGCTATAGAAAGGAAGATGATCTAGAATTGGAACATTGGAACACTTTTTTCATCTAGCAGCACCTAGATAAAGGAAAGCCTCAAGGAACTTATCCTGCATGAAAATACCTAATCTCTCTAAAAAGTTTGGGTTGGGTTTTTTTGAGGTAGGATTTTTTTTTTTTTTTTTTTTTTTTTGTGGGGTGTGGGATGGGGGTGGGGTGAAGTGGGGAGAAGCTTTGTTTGTTTGGTTTATTGTTTTGTTTTTCCCAATAATGTTACTTAGGCTTTTGTCTGTTGGCAGGTGGGGGCAGGAAGGGTTAGGTTGTCCCACAGAAATAAATATTCATCTTTCTGCTTTGTTAGTTAAATTCCCTTTTTGACAGTCATAGCTTGACTACTTCAGAAATGCAGACAACAAAATAAATGAAATAACTGAAATTATCCATAATTATAATCCATAATTATGCCATCCATCCAGTGGACACAATTATGGAAAAAAACTTTGAGGAATTTGTGTATTTGTTCTGTAAGATGTGCTTGTGAGATTCCCTTTATTTTATTACTTGGAATTAAAGAGATTAATGTGCTTTTACTAGTGAAGCACACTTTCATTTAAAATAAAACTACCATGTCTGCCCTTCTTACTTATCACTTGCAGAATGGGCAATACGGCTGAACAACTAATAAAACATACCAACTAAATCAAAACTAGGTGTATTTCATATCTGTAAACACGTAAAAGAATTAAAACCTGTGTAAAAAAAGGTTATTTTAGAAATTTAGCAAAAGAATAGAAAACATCCATTCGTAAAGTGTCAGATGATAAACTAAGTTTTTTACAGTTCAATGGATATTTTATTGTTCATCTGTTCTCCTCCAATCTGCTTTGCTCTTTCTGCAGCTGCAACAATGAAAGAGGAGCCCTTGTTATTAGTTATTGAATTGAATACCAGGAGCTCTTAGAATTTAACCTCAAGCTTAGTGAGAAACTAATATATCACTTTTTTGACTGGCTTCTTTGTTACATCCTCTGTAAATAGGACCCAAGAGACAACTGAATAGGCATAATCATATCAAGCAAACATGCTGCAATACTGCATAAACATTACAACAAACTGGTCATCCTTATGAACATAACCAAAGGGACTTCCTAGCCCTTGCATCATTTTCAGAGGTACACATAAGAATAAGTTAAGGGGGAGTATAATTCTCCCTAAGACATGACTCCTGCTGTCTTCATGTACAAATCCTTGAGAAGCCAGAGCTTTAATTGGTTTGGAGTTTTGTGGTAAGGTCTGTCACATTTAATGGAGTGTATTCAAAAGTAGAGCTCAGGGCAGTCCAATACAAGCAGAAACATATGGCAACAAAGTCCTTCATTTTTTAAAAAACCTTGCTCAGTTGCTCCACAAAAGATCTCTTGTGACCTTACAGTAAGACTTGCTTTTGGAATTCAGAAGGATAAATTATAGAGAAGGTATAAGGTGGTCAAATAGACTGTAGAAAAATCTCAGAGGCATATTGTAACATTGATGTGCTCTTCTCCAAGTTCTGTTAGGTCATCTTCATGCTGGCATTAGTGAAATTTGAAAAGTAAGTTAGAGTTTATGGTCAAGAGAGAGACAGTGATGAGGAGTGTTATACAGAAAAAAAATATTGTTATTAAACCAAAGGAACTTCAGCACATAACAATGTTATTAAATCTTCCTTATGAGAAAATATGTCAATGAGTCTGAATTCTTAAAGTAAAGCATTAGAGTTACCTTTCATTATGTTTCTTTTCTTCCCTTAATAAAAAATAATGAGTCATCTCTGGACAGCTGGTGAAGTTACAAGATTCAGATAAATGCTTCCCAGGTTGCAACTTGGCTACAACAGAAGAACATGACATGAAAAATAAATGAGTGTACAAAAATGCGTAACACCACTTCTATGAAATCTAGCATACTTTTCTCTTCAGAACTTCTTCTTCTTTAAAATAAAATATAAGCTTGAAACATAAACTTAGAGAATATGAATTTAAAATTTATTTTATAGACTTTTTTTTACATTAAAAAATATGAACATTTGTGTTTTGGGTATATCTTCTTCCAAATGGAAAATCAATTAGAATATATTGGTGTTGTACCATTACTCAAGCCACGGTCTTCTGATTTCATGGATTAGATTGATTGTTGACTCATGAAAGTGGACCAATCCTGTTAGAATTAAAGGAAAGAGACTAAAAGTAGAGCTAAATTGCTAAACTAGCTTGAGAGTTCTTTGTTGCTAGTTGATACAATGAAGTATCTTTTCTTTCAATTGGTTTTGTGAGGAACTCACAGCAGAAAGGCTCAAAATACCACTTAGAACTAAGAGTCAAAGAACAGACGAGTTTAAACACATAAAAATAAAACAAGTCATTCCTGAATCAATACTGCTGCATCAAAGTATCTGGATGCAAAAAGGAATGGTTGGTTCTTAATATCAAAATCACAAATCACAGTTGGAAGTTCAGTAACTGGGAAATTATTTTACTGTCTGGATTGTATCTCAGACATCAGAATGCAATGGGTAGAAATGGATATAACATTTATTTAATATATGGCTAATTATTTTATTGCATATTTTAACAAAAGAAGTACATTCAGGTAATGAAGTAATGAATTTATCATGATAAATTGTGCAGAACAGAATAATTTCTCAATTATCACTGTTGTATTTATTTGATATCATTCTTAAAAATCTCTAAGTGATATTTCTTGTGTATGTATGTATCTTTTTAGACTGTATCCCATTTATATATCAAATGTACAATCCCTTCCACCAAAATATTGAAGAGACTTCAATGAGAGTTTTATATTATGCAAAAAATAATTTGATTTGAGGTCAACTTTCATTATATTTTAAAAGTTTAAAAGAATTCAGAATCTCAGGAAACCAGTTTTATATAAAAGAAATGGGTTTTGGTTAATTGATTTTTCTTTTACTTTCTCTTTCACTCTAATTTTAGAGAAAAAAAAATCCTTTAAAATGTTGCTGGAAACATTTTATTGCTCTTTTGAGACCCTCCAGTGAACTGAAAAATCCATTATTTACTCAGCACTTCTCTTCAGCTTTGCTTTTTTTTCACAGGTATTTGGCTGCCTGGGCTGCAGTGACCATGGAATGGTGGAGTTCAAAATCCTTAGGGCAGGAAGGAGGATGCTCAGTGAGCTCAGTACCCTGTATTTTAGGAGAGCAGACTTTGACCTCTTCAGGTTTCTGCTTGATAGAGTACTGTGGGATAAACACCTGGAAGGAAGAGGTAAACCAGAAAGCTGGTTGATATTTAAGGATTGCCTGCTCCAAGTTCAGGAGCAATGTATCCCAACAAAGAGGAAATCAGGCAAAAATGCCAGGAGTCCTGTGTGAATGAACAAGAAGTTCCTGGACAAACTCAAACACATACACACACACACACACAAAAAAAAAAAAAAAAAAAAAAAAAAAAAAATAGTTTACAGAGAGTGAAAGCAAGGATAGGCAGCCTGGGTGGAATACCAAAAAATTGTCTGAGCAGCTGGGGACCCATTTAGGAGGCTAAAGCCTTGATAGTATTAGACCTGTCCAGGGCAATCACAAGCAACAAAAACCACTTCTGTAGGTACAACAGTATTAAATAGAATACTAAGGAAAACATGAGCCCTGTAGAGAAGGAAAAAGGAGACCTGGTTACCTGGACATGGAGGAGGCTGCAGTACTCAATGACTTTTAAACCTTAGTGTTCACTGTCAAGTGTAGACACACTGCCTTAATCAGAGAAGGCAAAGGCAGGTACCGGGAATATGAATAGAAACCCGCTGCAAGAGAAAATCAAGTTTGATGACATCTAAGGAACTTGAAGGTACACAAGTCCATGGGACTTAATGTGATGCACCTGTGAATCCTGAGGTCTAAACCACTGCCCATAGTATTTGAGAAGTCATGGCAGCAAATGAAGTTCTCAGTCATTGGAAAGGGGGAAATCTAAGTACAATTTTTGAAAAGGAAAAAATGTAAGACCTTCCCCATTTTCCTATTTCTCTCTCTCCTGCTCTGTCTCACATATACAGTTGAATGATCCATACTACTGGCTTTGGCATATGGTCTTATTTGCACCTCAATTCAGCCAGAGACATATCTCTAATAATTTTAATAATGTTTTATCAGCTGTTAAACAGAGACCACAGGAAGGCAAAAAGCTAGGATTTCTTTCAGGTTGTTCTTATGATAACTTTAAATCAGCTAAGTGCTTTAATGTCAAATACTTGGGATGGAGTCATGATTGATGCATTGAGGAATTTAAAAAGTTAACAATATGCCCAATTATTTGCACTACTTATGGTTCTCTGACATTTTTATGCTGTTAGTCTCCAACCAGAATGTTTTTATTCTCTCAGAAGCTACATGTCAGTGGAGATTTTGAGTACTGACACATAATATTGACAAGAAACTACAAACTGTATCCCATAATAGCTTTTAAAACAAATTGTATGCCTCACTGTCTTGTTTCATATATCATTATTTCAGTAGTCTATCAGGAAGGAAAGAAAAGAGAGAATATTAAATACAGTCTTAAGGCATGGAATTTCAGGTGGAAAAAGAAGTGAAAATGTGGGAAATACAATGAGATGAATTAGATGACACAGAGTTACATAATGTTAGAAAACACCTCAAGTATTTTATCATGTTTCCTCAGCACTGGAAAGATATTTATTGGAGTGAATCCAGAAAAGAGCCATCAAATTGAGGAATGGAGAACCTCTCCTATGTGGAAAGGCTGAAAGAATTGGGATTGTTCAGCCTGGAAAAGAAAGTGGTTCAGGGTGCCCTAATTGAAGCCTTCTAGTTCCTGAAGGCAACTTACAGGAAAAATGGGCCAATACTATTTAGAGTATTTGCAATGGGTTTGAATTGAAAAAGAAAATGTTTCAATTAGATATTAGGAAAAAAATTATTTACTGTTAGGGTGATGGGACACTGGAACATGTTGTCCAGGGAAGTTGCATATGCCTCATCCCTGAAGGTGTTCACGGCCTGTTCTAGATTATGGTTTCCCCAGCTACAGCAGGGGGTTTGGAACTAGATAATCTTCAAGGTCCCTGTGCTGGGTAATCCAAAATATTATTGTATTCTATATCTACCTGTGCCCAAAATTGTTACTCTCTCTTTATGCACTGGTGCTACAGTTGAATATGGAATCACTGGGGCCCAGGTTTGCCAGTCCTGTGCAAGAGTTGAAATACTCAAGCCAAGTTCTCTTTTGCCTGGTGGCTTTATCTCAAGGCAGACACTTCATGTATTAGGGGTTTTTTTCCATTGTTTCTCCCTTGCATTTTGGACTGACTCAAGGTAGATTCCAAGAGTTCCTGCCTGAAGTCTTGGCCCCATGCCTGGAAAAATTGAGTGCCTGCTTCATGTCCAGGTGCCTGGAGTTCTCCAGCAAGGAGAGACAGCACCAAGTCTTTCCAGCCCAGCTGCTTTGCCTTGCCTTTCCTTGTCTTGCCATCTTCTGCCAAGAGAAAGAAGTCTCTTCATGAGTCCTATCCTTCACTAAATACCAGCCACCAGAGTGTTCCAGCCACCTTTCTCAACAGAACTGCTGCTTCCAGGTGAGGGGGAAGGTTGATGCCCTTTTCCCTTTGTCTCCCTTCATATGGCTGCCCATGGCAGCCACCACCATAGGAGGGGTCACTCTGCCATTTTAAGTTTCTGTTTGTTCCTGTGGGGAGGAGTTTGTGAGATCTAGCAGTTTTCTATCAAGTGATAGATCTGTTGGTTTTTTTGACTGTTGCTGTTTTGCTTCTTAGTAGCAAGTATAACTCACTTGCTAAACATTCTTTACTCTGATACTGTCTTTTTTAAATTAAAGATACTGGATACAGAATAAATGCCTCTTTCCAAAACAGGTCTAATATCTTTTGCTGCTAAACTACTGTAATTTTTTTTTTCTACTGGACATCTTGATAGAATACTGGAAAAGAACAAGCAATAGTATATAATGCCATATATCCGCGAAAGTGCTTATTTACAATGCAAACAAACTAGTAGTGATATGATATTTTAATATCTTTTGTTGTTAGTACTTTCCCAACACAGATCTTTTCTACATACAAACTGACACTTTTATTTTCATTCTGAAGTCAAGTCATAATCTGAATGTCTGACAATATAAGTATCCAGATTGTCAATAGATTTAGCAAGGAGTAGACAGTTACAAAGAAACCTTGTATTTCTCAAAAACATGCTCATGTTCTCAGATGGGGAAGAGAAAATGCTTATGTCATTTGAATGGATTCACTTCAAAAAGTACACTTTTAGAAAAGAAATCTGGCACTGTGTAGGAATTATCACATATGAATATGTATGACAATCTGCATTGTGATACACATGTGCATGCCACCAAGTGATATATAACATAGGAATTTATAATTAAGATATTGAAAAGTATGATTCTTCTGTGTCTAGGACCTGAAATTCACATCTTACTTTGATCTACTGAAATACCTAATTAATTTGGCCTATTTAAATAATCTCAGTGAATTTAGTTGAAATTCTAAGATTTAAAAAAAAAAAAAAGAAAAAAAGCAGTTGCACATGTAGGAAAATAATCTAAGAATGGTTTAGATTGGAAAAGATATTGAAGATCATTGCATTTAGCCATTAACCCAATACTCCCAAGTCCACAGCTAAACCATGACTGCTAAACCAGAACTGTCACTTCTACAGATCTATGTATTCCCAGGGATGGTTATCCAACCACTCTCCTGATCAGCTTGTTCCAGAGAATGACAATCCTTTCAGTGAAGAAATTTTCCTAATATTCATTATAAACCTTCCTAGTGCAACTTGAAGCCACTTCTTCTTGTCTTGTCAATTGCTACTTGGTAGAAGAACCCAAACCCCACACGGCTACACCCTCTTTTCAGGGTGTTGAGGAGAGTGATAAGGTCCTCTCTGAGCCTTCATTTCTCCAGGCTGAACAACCCCAGCTCCCTCAGCAGTTCTTTTTCAGACTTGTGCTCCAGACCCTTCATGAGCTTTGCTGTCCTTCACTGGACAAGCTCCAGCCCCTCACTGTCTTTCATGTAATGAGGGGCTTAAATCAACTCAAGATTCAAGGTGTGATCTCACTAGGGCCCTGTACATTAGAAAATCATTTCCCTGATCCTACTGGATGCTCTTTTCTGATACAGACCATGATATCATTGGCCTTCTTGAGCACCCGGCTGGCTCATGTTCAACTGTCTGTCGTGATTTAACTCCAGCCAGCAATCAGACACCACATAGTCATCCTCACCACCCCCAGCAGGATGGGCAAGACAAATGGAAGGGTAAAAGTTAGAAAACTCATGGGTCAATATGAAGACAGTTAATTAGGTAAAGCAAAACACACACACGCACACACACACACACAGACACACAAGCAAAGCAACACAAGGCCTTCATTCACCACTTCCCATCAGCACATCTCCACCTTCCTCCTTATTCCCCCCTCTCAATATACTGAGCATGATATCCTAGAGCCTGGAATATCTGTTTGGCCTATTGGGGTCTATTTTCTTGGCTATGTCTCCACTCAGCTTCCCACTCACTCCCTACCTTCTTGCCAGTGTGGCAGTATAAAAAGCAGAAAAGACTTTGACATTGCGCAAATGCTCATCACCAATAACAAAACCATTTCTATCATTTGCACTGTTTTCAGTCCTTTTAAGACACAGATAGTAAATTATTAGAGATACTTCTGCCTGAAATTAAGGTGCAAACAAGACCATATGTTGAAATCAATAGTATGGATTTTTATTTAAGAGTAAATGTGAGGTAGAGATAAATTGAAAGAAATAGGGAAAAGAAAAAAGGAATAAGAGTAGAAAACTGTATAATCTCCATGACAAGACTTGATTGCTGCAATTTCAATGTCTGTTGCTCAAAGATGGTCACTGTGTCAATCCATCAGAGTGGAGAAAAGGCACCAAAACAGCATGTTCCCTGGGTTATATTCACTCAAGTTCAGGTACCTCCCCTGGGGCAGGGAGTTTCACACTTACTGATGTAACACTGTGGATCACAGGACAATTTGTGAGTCTTTGACAATTTCTAAGTCCTCAGAGTTGCCTATTAGGTCAGTGCAGTTGAGTCAATTATAGCCTATTATGTCCCATCATCAGAGATGAATACCTTCAAGCTACAGTGTGAATGTCCCAGTACTTCCTGGCAAGGGAGTTATCACAGCTGAGGTCACTTGTGAAAGGACAAAGAGGCAGTACAGGGTTTGCCTCTTTCCTTATAGCTTTTCTTATTTCATTCAATGCCCAGCAGTAGTCGAGGTGATGTGTGTGCTCATCCTCTGCACCTGGTGGTTAAGAGGTCGGTCGTTTGAGTCCTTAACCAGTCCCCAAGCCCAAATCCAAAACATAGCCCCATACTAGAAGAATTTCTAGTACCACTGTGAAGAAAATTATCTCAGCCAAAACCAACTCACTGTACCAGCATCCCCAGGTCCTTTGATGGGCAGCTTTCCAGCTACTCTTCCCCCAGCCTGCAGCACTGCAGGGAGTTGTTATGATCAAGTGTGGGACACAGCACTTCAGTTTGTTAAACCTCACACCACATGCTTTAGCCTAGCAATCCAGCTGTCCCAGATCCCTTTGAAGAACCTTCCTGTCCTCCAGCAGATCAAGCTCTCACCCAGCTTGGTGTAGTCTACAAACTGACTGAGGATGCACTCAATCCCCTCGTCTAGATCACTGATAAAGACATTAAACAGGACTGGCCCCAGTACTGAGCCCTGGGAGACACCACTTGTGATTGGTCACCAGCTGCATGTAACTTCCTCCACCACCCAGCTCTGGGCCCAGTTATTCAGCCAGTTTTGTACCCAATGAACAGTGCATGTATTCAAGCCATGTCCCAAAGGATGCTGTGCAAAATGGTGTCAAAGGCTTTAATAAAGTCCAGGTTGACACATCCAGAGCCTTCCCCTCATCTGCTAAGTGGGTCACCTTGATATAGAGGGAGATCTGGTTAGTTGAGAAAGACAGTAAGGGTGGGTAGATAATTTTTCTCTCTGTCAGCAAAGTTCATGAAAGCTTTGAACACAGAACAGACTAGCAGTCTATACAGATCCACAATCCTTGGGTGAAATACTCTATTTGCTAGTCAATTTTATGGGCTCTCTTTCAATGATAATTTTCTCTCACTCTATGAGAGTAAGATACAGTCAATATGGTAGAAGATCCAATAACTACTCCACTATTTTTCTTGATATATCGTAATCAGCAGCAGGCTGAAATGGTTGTCGGACTTACAATAAATCAAAAAGACATGACTTATACCTGAAGTATTTTTTATTTCAAAGGTTTTCTGAAAAATGTAACCAAAAGTGATTCCACTGTCACTCATTTATAAACTGTTCTGATGACACTCAGGAAACTATAACCATGACCCATTACTTATTGATAATTTTGAATTAGTGATAACCCCATTAGTGATAGAGATTACTTTATGCCCATAGTGCTTACTTTATACTGAACACCTGGATTCTTGCAGGATTTAAAATGGAAAACTATATTTTAAAACACCTGAATTGTTCAAAGCCTTAAAAAATGACAGCAACTTAGCAGCCAAAAATACATTTGTAGAGTGATGCAGTGGTTTAAAAGAAAGTCAACCCATAGAAGTGTAAACTCAAGTAGGACAGCACAAATGAGACAACATACCCATTTGTGGCACAGTTGCTAAACCACTGGTGGAACAACTGAGAAGTATGCTGAAAATAATAAACTACATCTACAATTTGTCTCATGATGAAAGTCTGTGGAGGCTGAATTGGAGCCTAATGTTCTACTACTCTGCAGTGACAGCACTAAATAGATTACATTCTTGTTAATTCAGCACTCCAGCACAATTTTGTCATTAGATTGAGTTGCTTTTGGCAAGAAGTTTTTAGCTTCCACCTGGGATATTTCACATGCACATCACAAATTACACGTCTTTTTCTCTCATCATACTGTTCACTGTGGCTTTTTTTATCATTAATCACTATGATCAACAAAAATGGGAAGACTAAATTGGTAATAAAAATGTTTATGCCAGTACAATCAATTTTACATGCAAATACTCAGCCTTGCACTCAGTAGGAAGCTATGGAAATACCTGGAATATGGTCAAGATGTTTGATAAAACTATAGTTTATGCATTCTTAATAGCTAAGACTATTTTTTCCCCCCCAACAAATGATAATTTTAACCTTGAAAGGGGGTCAAGCATGACTAAATTGCAATTTTCTTTTACTTTGAGGGTTATTAAACACTGGAATATCTCACCCTGGTCATGCTGCAGAATTTACACTGGTAAACATTTAAGCCACAGATTAGATATAGTACAAAAAGTACAGCATAATGATGTAAGTATTAACCTCTATGACTGGCTATTCTGAAATAGACATGGATAATTTTGTGTTTTGGCCTTAAAGTTTGTGAATCTATCAAAATGTTGTTAGGAAGATTTCTGTAAAGCAATTGTTGTAAGCTATTTGAATAGAGAACTCTACACAGCCAGAGAAATCAAGTAGACCTGTGATTTACACATAAGAAAAAATGTAAGAATATTATCCTAGAATAAAATATCTGGTTTAAAAGGAGGACGCTTTACAGTACAGTACAAAGACCATGAATTTTAACAAAATCTGTAAGAAGTGAATTTAAGTGGTGATTAATCAAGGCCACACACCAGGGTATTTCACACTTTATAATCTTGTTCTGTTCCATTTAGGAAAGACAGTGAAAGCATACATCAGGTAATGCTAATTACAGGGGTACTAGCTTTGAAATTTATGGGAAAAAGGAATGTGAAAAAAAATTGCATTTAACTCCTGTTCATTTTGCTTCACTTGGTGTGCACGTACATAGCAGACTGCCATGAAATTACTCCAGTGTAGTTTCAAATGAGGACACATGTGTTCTACAGAAATCTATTTCTTATTTGATCTTGGGTTAATTTACCATCAAGACATAGTTACTTATCATCAAGACAGTGAGCACTTCCACTAAACACATTTCTACCTGTCAGATCCTTTTGAAGGCACAGGGAGGTTGTTCAAAGACTGAATTGATACACTGAACACTTGAACTTTTAATACTGAGAATACAGATAGCAGAATAATGAATCTACCTTGCTAAAGTTAATTTTCTAAACCATCCTTGACCAGTAAAGCTCCAGGCTCAATGTTTATGTATTTTTACTTGAAAAACTTCATTTTCAGAAATTCTGACTCTGTAAACCCCACTAAAGCTAATGACAAGCAGTTTTAAAAGCAACTACTAATTAGAAATATTTCAAGAACCTTTGTTCTATGTGGACCTACGTCATTACATAAAATATCTACTTTGAAGGAACAGCATCAAGAGACTATCTTGTGAATTTCCCTAGAAAGCATAGGGTTTGCAGCCTTTATGGCAAACATTTACAATTTAAGTGAGCATTAGATTTGTATAAACAAATGTATCTCATTTATTTACATTCTAATATCAAAATTAATTTGATAGTTTTTAGTGAATTATGGAACCTCTTCTAAATAATGCAAGTAAAATTCTAGTCACTTTACCCTAAATTCTACAGTCTCATCTGCTGGATAGATTATTTGGTCTCTCTAGTTCCTTTCAGTCTATTGTGAAGCATAGAAATTAACATGCTAAATTAAGCTAAAATGAAGGTTGTTAGTCCTAAACTCAGAAAGATGATTCCGAGATTTCCTAACATGAAATCAGTTTATGTAATTCACAGGTAAAATTAAAAGAGTTTAGTCATCTTTAAATCTAGTAAAACAAATATGTTGCTGTTGCTATTGTAATATACTGTGTGTATATATATATATAAACCAAATATTGTTATTGCTCTAAAATGATTAGAATGTTTTTTCATACACAACATTTTTTTTCAAACAGTTATTCTAAAAACATATATTTTAATTTGCGTAAGAAAACATGACTGAGGTTAGTATAAAAAAAAAAAAGTGCATTTCCCCTAAAACTTTAATTTTATTCTGTAAACCTGCACTTTTAAAAAAGCAATTTATTCTTTAGTTGAATGTTTTTCCTTATTATAGTTTTATATCTGCAGTTCCTCTAGGAGGAAAAACAAACCTTGCTTACAGGGAAAAAGCTGCAGGTCAAGAGACAGCATCACCAGTATGTTCAGTACATTAATCTTAGCATTTCAGGAAAGCTTTGTTAGTTCTGGCAGCCAGTCATTAAAAGCAGAACTGCATAATGCTCAAGATAACCATATGCCTTATTTTCTCTGAAGGGAACGTAATGTCATAGGTTTCTTCTTTCCAGTTGTGGGAGGATTTTAAATTCTTTTTTCGTAGAAATGGCTGTATTTACAACATCACATTAGGCGTCTTCTAATGCCAGATTTCATTCATAACAATGTCCCAGAAGATCTGTCTCTTCCATTGTTCTTCTCTCCATAACCATTTTGTTAAATACCACTCTTGTGAGCGTTCCCTTTCTAGAAACATCTATGCTTTCTCCAGATCCCTTGGACACTCTCCCATTTGTTCCTCTTCCAACTGAAATTGAAATCATAAGTACTATAGCACATGTAATTTTGACTTAGAAAAAATAACTCATTATGGTTTTTATCACTTTTTCTTTTCTCCCTCATTTCCCTGTCCTAAATTATAAATTTATTAATTATAAATTTATTAATTACACTGGAAAAATTGGGATTCTGTTATTTCACTTCACTTTATAAATATATATATATATATATATATATATATATATATATATATATATATAAAATGAATTAAGCTTTATGATGTAGATCTCTTGGGCTGGATACCTTAATTATTTTCATCTGTGTCAATTCCATCTATGTGAACTGGGTGCAAACTGGTGAATTAATGAATCTTTACATCCTCTTTGTTCTAATGTAAAGAAATAAAACAGATAACAATGAAAAATAGGACATCTGATGTGGAACCTATCTTACAGTTCACTTCATAATAAAAAAACATGACACAGGCAAAACTGAGGCATGGAAAGTGGAAGAGATATTCCATATAGTGTGAGAAGTTTTACCACAACAACTGTCATGAAAAGCTCTTAGAACTATTTCTGAACGGCTGAATTTTTGGAACTATCTTTACAGTATTCTACTCTTAAAATGCCACATTTTATTGCTCTCTAACTGGCTTATTCATTTACACTGATGCGGAGTGCCCCCAGGGCTCACCTGTGGCCTGAACAACAACAGATGTTAAGACAGAAATGTGAATATACACAATGTGTGTCAATGGGAATCCCAAAGTTCTTTGTGAGGGTGTTTGCCCTCGTCGTGTGAAAGAAGAAGATGACCATCAATCAGATTAAAAAGTAATTAGGGATTCACAGAATCATTTGAAGCAAAGACTTCAGCTTGAAAGGAGATGTAAAGAAACATGAATATTTCTTAACAGTTGAGAGAGACCTTGGGCTGAAAGCACCAGAACCTGCTGCCCCCCACCAAAATTCTGTAAACTGTCAACTAATGTGAAGTGCCTATCCCCAGATACTGCAGTATCAAAGTGGGGTGTGGTGTGGCACACAAAGACCAACCCTCAGAGGATGTGAACCTCAGCTTGTGGAGTGCTTTCTCACTGGTATGGAGACCAATAAGGTGTTTGGATATGCATAGCTTTGCCTAAAGCTGGAGTACCCTCAGGAATAGTGTTCAAGTAAGGACAGTAATTTTGTGTGCCTCTGAGAAAAACTTTTCAGGATTAGCAACACAAGGATGTTGAGAAAATTGTGGGTAAATATTCCAGAAGAACCTAGTGAGTGATTTTCCTTTTGAATTGCAGATAATAGTGTTGAATATATAGTTCACTGATTGCTGATTAATTATATGTCATTAGTAAATCAATAAAGCACTTGGTATAGTTTAAACTAGGGAGAGACTATATTGGGTGGGGAGAGAGAGAGAAGGGGGGAATATTTGGGGTAATGGCAGTTTTCTTCTCAATTCACTGTTATGCATGATGGATCCCTGCTTTCCTGGGAATGACTAAATACTTGCTGGCCCAAGGGAAGCAGTGAATGCATTTGCAGTGGACACTGTCTACCTTGACTTCAGCAAGGCTTTTGCCACTGTGTCTCATGAAATCCTCACAGGCAAATTCAGGAAGTGTGGGCTGCATGAGTGGACAGTGTGATGGATGGGACAGCAAACTGGCTGAATGGCAGGTCCCAGGGGGCTGTGATCAGTGGTACAGTGTCTAGCTTGAGGCCTGTCTCTAGTGGTGTCCCTCAGAGTTCTATACTGGGCTCAGCATTGTTTAATTTGATCATCAATGATTTTGATGAAGGAGTAGAGTGCCTCCTCAGCAAGTCGAGGGATGATAAAACTGTGAGGGGTGGCTGATATCTGAGAGGTCAGTGCAGCCCTTCAGAGGTACCTTGATATGTTGGAGGGATAGGCAGAGAAGAACCTTCTGAAATTCAACAGAGGCAAATGCAGTTTCCTGCACCTGGGGAAGAATAACTCCATGGACCAGTACAGGCTGGAGGCTGACCTGCTGGGAAGCAGATCTGTGGAGAAGAACATGAGGTCTTGGCGGAAAACACATTGTCCACAAGCCAGCAGTGGCCAAGAAGGTCAAAGTATTCCTGGGATCCATTAGGAAGACCACTGCCAGTAAGCTGAGGAAGGTGAACCTGTCCCTCTGCTCAGCCATGGTGAGGCACATCTGGAGTGCTGTGCACAGTTCTGGGCTCCTCAGTGAAAAAGAGAGACATGGAGCTCCTGCACCAGGTACAGCAGACAACTACTAAGTTGGCCAAGGATCTGGAGAATCTCTCTTGTGAGGACAGGCTGAGGGAGCTGGGCCTGCTCAGTCTTGAGGCTTTGGAGAGGGGATCTAATCAATGTCTGCAAGTATCTGAAGGAGGGGTATCGAGAGAATGAAGCCAGGCTCTTCTCAGTGGTACCAACCAATAAAACAAGAGGATACCAGCAGAAACTGATGCACAGGAAGTTCCATCTGAACATGAGAAAGATCTTCACTGTGAAGGTGACATGTACTAGAACAGATTTCCTAGAGAGGTTTTAGAATTTCCCTCCTTGGGAACCTTCAAGAACCTTCTGGATGCAATCCTGTGCCATGTGCTCTAAGAGGCTCCTGTTCGAGCAGGGAGCTTGAGCCAGATGAGCCACTGTGGTCCTTGACTGATTCTGTGAATTATTCATTTTTCTTTGCTTGTGTACAGGACCTTTGCTTTCCCTATTCAATTGTCTTTATCTCTACCCATGGGTTTTCTCACTTTTACTCTTCTGATTCTCTCCTCAGTCCTGTTAGTGGGGGGAGTGAGTGAACTGAAACATTTATGAAGGTACATGCTAACAGAATGAGTGAAAAACTTAGGTTTCAGTCTCAAGTATTAAAAAAAATCATAGTTTTTCTACCCATTGCTGTTAAAATCTGTCAGCTTACTTATCACCTCTTCCAATCTGACCACTTTCCCACAAAATGGGCAAAAATAACTAGAGAGCAAGTGATTATTAAAGAATGCCAAATGTAATGCTGAAAAAGAATGTCTATCACTTTATTCTAACTTCAAATAAACATTTAATGTTTGTGACCATTACTGAACCCAAAAAATAGCACTAAGATTTGAAATTTCAGTATGAGGTTTACATCTCATATAGGATAGATTGTTATTCTACATTAGCTTCCTTAAACCATAAGTTAACTGTTGCTTAACAAGAGGGTTGCTTTAAAAATACCATAAAAATCAAATGTGAGCAAGAAGAACATGTGAAAAGTGTAATGTTGATGGTAACATTTAACACCTTATCACTGTACAACTAGCTTAAAGGAGGTTGTAACAAGGTAGGAGACAGTCTCTTCTCCTAGGTAACAAGTGACAGGACCTGAAAAAAATGGTCTTGAGCACCAGGTGAGGTTTAGATAGGATATCAGGAAATGTTTCTTCAATGAATTGCTGGTCAGACAAGAAATAGGCTGCCCATCCTTGAAAGTGCTCAAAAGGTGTGTGTAGGACTAGGGGATATAGTTAGTGATGAATGGAGTGGTGCTGGGTTTATGCTTGGACTCGTTAATCTTGGAGGGCTTTTCCAATCTTAAATATTCTATGAGCCTATGTTTGATCCTCCAAAGGGAAAGCGCAAACCTACGAATGGGTTATGTTCCTTTTGCATTGACAAATAGTACAGGCAGCACAGACTGCACTCCTTCATTGCCTGTCCACAGTGCCTGACATCCGTGGAGCCCTCCCCTACCCATGTACAGGACTGAAAATAGTTTTTCTGTATTGACTCCACATAAAATACTGGATCTTACAAGCAGGATCATCATCTTTAGCTACTTTCTTTTCAGAACCAAATGCTCTACTGAAGGATATAGAGTCCATTCAGTATTAATTGCATATTTATTTCTGAAAGCTTAACCATTTTTTAAATAGGCATTAATTCTATCTGCAGTTTAGCCTCTACTCAAGTTTTTTTAGAAAAGGGAAAAAAATTGCCTAAGACCTTCAAGAAAAGACTAGCAAGAAAGAAGACCGATCAGTGGGCTGTGATCCCTGAACCTCCCTAGCAAAATTCAGGCTGAAAAACCTCTGTCACAATCAAGACATTTCCCATGTTTCACAAAATTCTTAACCATCCTGATTAACCATCTATTCTTAAGCATCTAAATTCTGCATACAAATATTGTTATTGCTGACATCTATAGAATCCATTTATCTCCATGCATGTATCTGCAGCTGGGACATTCTTAATGTCAACAAAAAAAAAAGCTTGAACTGGGATCCTCCAGGAAGTATTTCTGAAGATTGATTCACGTTGAAAGAAGATGCTGAAGCAAGTACATATCTTGTGGCTTAAAAATAACAACAAACTTCAGAACAGAATATGCATAGAATAGTTACCTATGCTGTTTTTCACAGCATGAAAGAAATTGCTTAAAATCTAAGCATGTAAAGCCTTCACTAATGACATGTTTTGGCCAATTTAAGTGTTTGCTGACATATATTTTAGAAATTACAGCTTTTTCTCTGTATCAACTGAATGAACTCTTGCAAGATTACAAAATATATAAGGATTCCTAACATAGTGTCTCTATAAATCTTCTTAACATAGTGTCTCTTGAAGCTCAATCTGCCATTTAAATAAACTGTCCAGGTGAAAAGAAGCACTCTTCATTGATATCACCTAGCTTGTTTAGAAGGCAATCTTAGTGGCTCTAGTATTCAGTGGACATAATTTTTCAAATGCATTCATCTGGAAAAATTCTCATATTTATATTAATAGAATTCCGTTATTCTATTATTCTATTATTCAACATACTGCAAAAAAGTATAAAAATTCTCCATTGACAATGTAAAAGAAATAAATGTGAACCAGTAAATATTAAAATTAATTATGCCTTTGTATCTTAGAAAAGTCAAATTAGCATCTTAGCAATAATGGTAATAGCATGTTTTCTATTACACATGAGTTTATCACCTTTTCCACAAAGCATAAAAAAAAGTCAAACACAAATTTGCTGATTTCAATGGCTCTTAGAAGATAATTGTGATAAGAAATTTCATTTTCAAGAAAGTACTGGAGGGTCAATGATAATTACTCATAAAGCTGTCAGAGAGTTCTTCAAGGACATTGCACAGCTGAAACTACAATAGAGTAAAACTCCAGACACTGCAAGTCTAATTGGGTAGACAGGTTAATTCCACCTTACAATCAGAGCAAAATTCTTGGCCCATACCTAGTTTTTATCTTTTCTTTCTGTAATGAAATCAGAGGAAGAAAAGTACCCAATAGTGTTTTAGGTACAAGACAGTTACATTTAAAAAGGTTAGCTATGTGCAGAGTGCAGCTAAGTGTGTGCCAAGTAGAACCCATATTTACCTAGTGTTGTGGACATATCTCTTTCTGAGCTAGATCAGTCACTGAAAAGGTGGTGTTTGTATTTTTTGGGAGGTTGGTGGCAGATCTTTTTTTCTTTTTTCTCTTTTAGTTCCAATGATTTCCTCTAGCATTTGACCTTCTGTCTGCAAATAGGTCTGATATAGCAAAGATCTGAAAGATTCATTAAGACATTATCTTTAGTTTTTTAATGTTTTTTTTCCCTAATAATAGTCTTAATACTTTCATCATCATAACAAGATCCAAATAATGGGCAAATGCACAAAGAGTGCCAGAAATTAAATCGATTTAAGTATGTTTTCTCAATGTATGACTTTTCTGTCATTCCACTAATAGGAAGAAATACCACTGTAAACAGAGCTTTCTGAGTCTAGGTACCCAAGGGAAAGTGCTGACTAATGCTGCTGTTTAAAGTGGGGTTAATTAATTGTGATAAAGACTAATTAATCTCTATCCTTCTCTCTCTCTGAAAATAATTTTTATGATGAGACCATGACAACTATTAATCTATATTAAATTTATAAATGTAGAAATAGTGAAGGGGAAAAGGTAGAGGAGGATTTCAAGAACATCATCTTAGAAAAAAAGGAACTGATCTAAAATAAAGGCAAATTCTACTTTGCTTTACTGTGATCTGTTGGTTTATCTGGCACTTTTAGAAGGAAGCTTGGAACATGACTAATGTCTGTAATAGCAGGTATATCTACAAGTCTGTGATCTCCAGTCTGTTCAGAAAAGTCTTATTGCTAGCAGTAGTGACTCACTTTAAAATAAGTTGAAGGCACTAGTCATTTAAGTGGAAGCTGCTTGGCTAGTCTAAGATGACTGAGGCAGAGCTCCTCCTCTACTGTTTAAGCTCTTTGCAACCTATATATCCTAGAAGACATACAAAGGGCATGGCTAATGGAATGAATAATTGCACCAGTAGTACTGTTAATTACAGAATCAAAGTGTCTTGCAATAATTGGATGGCAGGAAGACAGAAAGAATTAGCTCAAAGAAATTACAGAAAGAAGAAAATGCAAAACCAAAACCAGAATTAAAAGAAAAAAAACCCCACAAAAACTATAACACAACAAACCCACAAAACAAACAAAAAACCAACCCCACCAAATTTATATATGTTCCACATCATGCCTTAAATGGAGTTGTTCCCATATATACACTTGAAGACTGACCACCTATGGTATGACCTGTCACTAGAATAATACAATTATATCTGGGAAAAGTAGCCCAACTCCATGCACTTGAATATTTAGACCAGTAAAAATGGGTTTTTTTGTGTTTTTTTTCCTATGCATAGCAGTTATGACCATATATTTTTCATATATACTCATAGGATGCTTAGCAAATCTTCTTCCCTGCTCAAAAGCTGCAGTAAAAATCCCACCAAATCCATACTCACATCCCTCTCACCCTAAAAAACTCCAAAACAAACCACAAAACCCAAGCTCAAACTTTTGGAAATAAAATGTGAAAATTAATGTAGAGTAATTATTATTTTACATGTTTTAATTTTAATCTATTATTTAATGTAATAAAGAGTGGTCAAGCATAACTTGAACATTTTTGAAACTATATTATAATTACATAGTTTAAACAACCTGGGAATTCTCAAACTCTGATACTTGCTACTACTTAGAACTACCTGAATCAGCCTATGACACTTCAGGCTTGAGAAGAAAGCAACAACCTTAACTAACAGCAATTCAAATATGTTCTCAGTGAAAAATAAATCATTCTGTTTAGAATATGGTGCACGTTTTTGACACCTTGTTAGACAGTACTGGTATCTCTTTAATATTAAATAAACAACAATGAAAATTCTATATAAAAAAAGTACTCAAACGAAATTTCAGGAATTTGTATTTTAAAAAACACGTTCAAAGATTAATATATTTTAAACAGTTATATTAATTTGACTAAAAACATAATTAGAATCTATGACTAAAATTTATATTTCCCAAGCAGCTCCATAATATCTTTGAAATTTTATTTTTGTGTCCTCTGTACAGCTGAGCAGCAGGTTGCCAGGGCTCAGTGAGGACAAGTGCTCCCAGGGAAAGACACAGTGGGACCTCAGGGTCTGTCCCACCATCCCAGCCAGGAGCAGGCAGTGGGCACTGGGGTGACCCAGCCCCAGGATTCAGGCCCCTCCTTGCAGATTCAGATGTTCTGAGGTCAGGCAAGGATGTGGGTTCAGCAGAGCCCATGGGTGAGGCAGGGGCTGAGGACCCTGGGGGACTGGCAGGGGATCTTGAACCTCAGACCATGTGAGGGAGTCCTGGGCTGGGCAGGGACAGGTAGGCCAGGCAGTACTTTTGGTATTCATAAATCCATCATGCGACAAATAAATTCATAAACTTCATACCTTTTAGAATTTTGATTATAGAACTTTTTACCCTTCTTAAAAACAAAGAATATGCATATTAAGAAATAATGGATCTTCTAGACAGCCATTTGTCAAAAACCACCAAGAAACCCTGTACAAAAGTGGGACACAGATGTGCTGCCAGATGCTGCAAGGCCTTTTTGTTTGTCAAAAGGAGAACTTTTCCATGTTCAGTATGCTCACATTTTTTTGCATAGTCAGAAGGTGAACTAGAGAAAAATATCAGGAGCCCTAAGAATTCTTTCTAATTTACATGTACAGTGTTTGATTCAGAAGAAATGCAATTGTATTATATATATGCATATATACACACTCGTATGAATATACTCCAAGTCTTATTTCAAGTTGTTCTAAAGAGAAGAATGGAGAGTTCTTCTCTGGAGCCAACAACCATATGGTAGAGTGAATTTAAAGTATCTACCAAGTAGCTGACATTTATAAATTCTCCAGGCATATGTAAAAACAATATTTTAAATATTAGTTTTGTATACATCCTTGCAATAAGTGGACTGCACACTCCTGGTCTCTGCTCTCTTAGTGACATCAACATATCAAAAAGTTCATGGCATCAATCCAATCCAGAGCCCACGATCCTTCCTCAATATCAGATTTCTATTTTTATTAACTCTTATTAAAAGAATTAAACAGATTTTTGGGTGTTTCACAAACATACAAATTTCTTTACTAAAATACATTAAACCAACTTTTTAAACTGCTCAAATCATGTTAATTTGCCTTCTTGGTGGAAAGACAATTTGCATTTTAATATTTTCATGATGAATTTCACTTTTTGATTGCTCAAGAAAAGTTTTTGATTTCATGTTCAATTACTGACCTTCCTGGTAAAAATATCTCAGGATGAAATCTTTTGCATGTGCACAGCAACATAGGAATACTTCCTTTATTAGAGATTGTAGGAATACAGGCCTTGTTATTGTTTGTGCACAGAGTAAGACATGGGTCATTTATGCACAAAAAAAAAAAAAAAGAGATAACAGTCTGCTATTGAACAACAATATGTCTATTATTTTAGAGATATAAAGCAGAAATAGCTCTTTAAGCCCATTTAAAATAATTTTAATGGATATAATTATATTTCTATGCATCTCTTTCAAGTTGTAGTGGTTCTGCACTACAAAACATTAGCATTTGGCTGTGTTGAGGATGACATTTAAAATTAACTTTTTATTCTTTTAATTGGCTTCATTTTTCTTTTGATAAGATGAATTCTCATCACTTAATTACTTCAAGTGCACCAGCTGCAAAAATACTTGACTTTACCAGAGGGCCCAAAAAAATAATCCAGACACATATTCCATTTAGGAAAGAAAGAAAATCCTCTTTATGTATAATTTTGGTGATTTTTTTTTTTCAATAGACAATGACTTAAAAAGGAAAAATATTTTTCTTAAAGCTCTGCGATATAATCAAGTTCCCAAATTCAATATACACAGAATACTGCTTCAATCTAATGAAAGTCAGCTGTTAGCATTTAAATAATTACTTATTGCTCATAAACTGGAGAAAAGTTACATATTACCAAATGTTGGATTTCAGACTGGGAAAAAAATCTAGCGACCTACATTCAACTTTGTTTTCTGGAGCTACACAGCTCCAATTGTATAAACTGTAACCTAAAGATCTCTTCTTTGGCTACTTCTTACTAATTTTAAACAAAATGTCTCTACAATTTCTACTGTTGCTCTGACAAATTCTTTTATGAAAAATGTGCATGTCTGAATTTGGTACAGTACCTAAGAAGGGGACAAAAATTTGTAGCCAAGATCATGGGAATAAAGTACTCCGTGCAAAAAACCCCATAGCATTTTCAGTCAGTAGAAACTGGTAAATTAATTGTTAGAAATGTAAGGTTATTAAAAAATCATATTTAACTTTTCATGCCAGATAGGAAATTTAAACCATCTGACAGGAACAACATTTACTGGACTGTGTAATTAACCATAATTAAATTACCAGATGGATCAATGTCCTACAGCTCTGCTTGCAAAATGTGTGCTTGGACTACAGACCAACTGCAGTGACAATATACTCTCCATATGTCCTGATATCCTAGTATATTGATCATTCATACTGAGATATGCATTGGTGCACCTCACTACATGCAGTTAATTTGCTTTGAAAAATAACCTGAATATGAAGAGCAGGTGGGAAATAATTCTGCCTACTCCTCATCTGAACTCATCAGTTCATAACACTTCTAAAATAAACAGGTCAGAGTGTTTTAAATTATTACTCTGCAATGTAGGTGCTTTCTTTCTTCATCCTCTCTTCTTTCAAGAAACTTAAGGAGGTTAATTATACTTTTTCTTTCTACCAGTGATAAATGAAAATTTCAAAATTATAACTTCACGACTTTCAGACAAATTATATTATATGGAGTGGTGGTAAGCCAAAAAATCATCTTTGAGAATGATTCGTGTAGTCTATTGGATAGCCAAGAGTTATATTTTGATTCCAAGCTGGTACGGGAGATGGGCAAAAAAATACCCCATCTCCAAAAACATTGCATTCATGGCACAAGATGACAGAGAAATACTATCAGTACCTTATTTCAAATGAACCATGCAAACATCCACATGACATGATTATCTGATCTGTGTTTAGGACAAAGAGTCAAGTTGGGTAATGATGTTATGCCTACTATATGGGTACAAATGCTATAATAAATTATATCCTGTCAGTGAAAGTGTGCATACTTATGTAAATCATCCTGAAGCGATTACTGAGTGGTGTTTTACAACTCACTCTAAATGGTCTGTTTTACCTCTGAGTGCAGTATGTCAATACTGAGTAAGTGATTACAGTAGGGTATTAAACTGGTAGTATTCTATTTGTTTATAAAGCACTTTGTGATCCACTAGCATAAAGCACAAAATGCTATCAGATGTTTAGATGCTTCTTACTAAATAAAAATAAGGGCATGAATTACATATTGTGCAGTTCCTGTCAGTTTATGAGAAAGTTTTAGGACAAAAACCCTTCTGAGACAGTGGTAGATGTCTATATAAGTCACAACAAAATAAACAGAATGCTACTGTGTGCAATGGAAGATTTCCCTTGAGTGAAATATCTTCAGAAAAAAAGGACAAAAACAACCAACCAACTAACCAAAAAACCTCAACAGGTTTTCTTTGGAAGAAAAAATTACAGTAATTTCACGAGTATAAGGCGCACCGGAGTATAAGACACTTCCAAGTGTTGGGAAATTTCCAAACTTTGTCCATATATAGGGCGCACTGGCGTATAAGGCGCACTTCCAGGTTCGGACCAAAATTTTAGTCAAAAGGGTGTGCCTTATACGTGTGAAATTACTGCACTTGAAAAGAGAACTTGAGCGGAAATGAAGATTTTAATTTATCAAAAGCAGAAGTCTGGCAGAGGCAGACAAAAATCTAAATTATACAGCAGAAGCGACTTACTTTTAGCTATATATAATAAGGGAAAACAAAATACTCCCCAAACTCTCTAAAGTAGCAGAGAATTAATACAGTTTATAATTGATGGCACTCTGTTCTGAATTAAGGAAGAAGCCCATACTGCAGGCAATACTTCATAATCTTCTGCTCATTTAGAGACACTATTGAGACAGTTGTGAGAGTCTTAGACACACATTATTTAGTTTCTCTTGTACTTAGCTATTGCAAGGAAATTCAGTTCTATCCTTGTAAAGTCAGTGAGAGTTACCCTTGACTGCCACGGTAACAGCATCGGGAGTACAGATCACAGAACCACCGAGCCATTTGGGTTGGAAAACACCTCTTGGATCATTAAGTGCAACCTTTGACTAACCACCACTTTGCCAACTAGACATGGCACTAAGTACCACATTCAGTCATTTCTTGTACACCTTCAGGGATGGAGATTCCACCACTTTCCTGGGCTGTCCTTTTCAATGTTTAATAATCCTTTCCATGAAGAAATTCCTCCTTCTGTCCAGCCTGAATCTCCCCTGGCACAGCTTGAGGCCATTTCCTCTTGTCCTGTCACTGGTTGCTTGGAAGAAGAGACCAACCCCCACCTAGTTACACCCTCCTTTCAGGGAGTTGTAGAGGGTAATAAACTCTCCCCTGAGCCTTCTTTTCTCCAGGCTAAAAAACCCCAGTTTCCTTCTGGGGAGATATGCGTTTGATCCTGCTACAACTGGCGAGTAATGACGTAGTTTCAAGAAAATTTGAATAAAATTTTTAAGGTCACATTACCTCTTTGATGTCTTATCTTACTATTCCTCAGTGGAAAAAAAAAATAGATTGTGGAGTGAATCTTGATCTTTGTAGAAATTTCTAATATCATTCCTTGCCCTCCTAATATATAGATAATTCTAAAAAAAAAAAACCAGGGATAGCCTGTTTATTTCTATAGGTGCCCTCATAGAAATAAAGGTATCACAACATTTTCTAAGAAAATAGTTTACATTACAATAAACAATCCATGGTCATGTACACTAATAATAACTATAAAATCACAAATATCCTTATTCTTTTGCTTATTACTCTACATATGCTGTCTTATAAGCAGACAGATAAATCTCTAACTTAAAAATAGATATCTATTTAATTCTGAGCCACACCTGCTTCTTTTCACAACACTAAGAATGCTAAAGGATCATTATGTCCATAAAAGAATTTGGTTTGTTTGGTTATTTTAACTATTTTGTATTTCTCCCATATGCTGAAGTAATCTCCAATCAACAATGTGTCCTCCTGACCCAAGCTCAGGCTTTTCTCATCTTCATGATTTAAAGAAAACCATCTATGAACAGCTGCTCCCACAGTACTTCAGTAAGAGGACTCTGAAACAAACTACTTTTGTGCGCTCAGAACACCTACAAAGAGGGGAGAGGGTAAGTAAAAATCTTGTGAATTCTGAAATTGCCTTTACAATATTTTATAGCTATTTTGATATAAATGCAGGAGCATGCAAAATGGAACAGACTTAGGAAGGAAATCTTGTACTTTAAAAAGTAATATTTAAAGACTAGTATTTTCACCAAAAGTTATGTTGTTTCCAACAGTATCACCAAGTTAAATCTCATTTAGAAGACGTATGAGGTACACCTCTCTGCCTTTTACTTTGTCTGCCTGTGAAGGGGACATTTAACATGCAGGTCTTGCACTCCTTACAGCATGGTTGAGAATGAGTAAGAAGTGAGCATCTAAGGAAGATGACAAGCTGTATGCATTCTACATACAGCTGCAGCTGAAATGAAATGACATGGAATCTGAAGCCTGTTCATATAAAGTTCTTGCTTTACTGAGCAATGTTTCAGGCAAAAGGAATGTTGCAACAGGGTTCAGAGATCTCAAATCATAACTATTTTTATTAGAACTGAAAATCAGAAAAAAAAAAAAAAATAACTATATCTTTTTTTCCTCTTGACTGGTATCCTGGAACACTACATCTTACATCCTTAAAAAGGACTAGCTATCCTAGTCCTAACATTATTTTGAAGAAAGTTATCTATAGCAGTGTTTTTACCACAAATTATTCTTGGGTTTCTGTTTCACTTTCTTTCTGATGAAGTTTTGATAAATTTATCTTTTCTACTTTTTTCTGCAGAGGGAAACACAGCCAGTATTTTCTCTGAAACATGTAATTGCAGCATTTCACAGTACTGAATTGCAATCCAGCTCTTTAAGCATTGTATGTCTCTCTCTTTGATGTCTCATAAAGAGAAAAATGTTTGGCCTAATAACAAATGGATTCGTTCTAGACTATCAAGCCACCTGTGAGTTTCAGCCACACAACACACTTCAATAAGTTTTTTTCCAGGATATCTGGAAATGCTTTGAGAAAAATTGAGTAATACACAGATGGTGTATTATGGTTTCATTCATACCCGTTATCAAGATAGAACAGTTAGTTACAGTCATATTTTACCTCAGCTTAGAATCACTGATTTTATATGAGGAATCTCAATCATAAATTTGCACAAGGTTAACAAATATATACAATGATGCTTTAAAAGACAAGATTCAATTAATCAAAGTCATGTCATAATGCATACATAAAGGGGAAAATGTTAGGGTTTTTAAACCCTAAAAGAAAGAGGAGGAAAAGATAAAATAAATTTATTGCTGAGTTGTTGGCTTTAAGGACTGTGAAAGATGGCATCAAATCTACCAAAGAGGTGAGAGAGATGGCAAGAGATTCTCCAAATAAAGTAAAAGGGAAGTAATTTTTAGAAGAGAAAGACAGAACCTTGTACTCTTTTATTTTTTCAAAATAACAGAATGATTTAAAAAGTTAACATCCTTCAACATATGGATTTTTTTCAGACAAATGTAGCTTGAGAGACAGGGTGCCCAGAGAGAATCAATGACAGAAAAAGGCTCCACAAAAGGTCTGCTAAATTAAGTATTTAGGTTTAACTTTTGTAGGTTGTTTTTTTCTTTTATCATCCATGCCACCTATAAACACTTGAAGTTTCACTGAAATGCTTGAAGTTTCACTTTCTCCATCAGTTGTTGAAAGCTAAAATTTTTACTAGAATTTTGACTTGTTCTGAAAAATATACAACTATTCATCTTCACAATGACTGTGCATACCTAGCTGGGTAAATCCTCTTTAGCTCCTCACTCCAAAATACTTTCCTTGATTACACAAAGAAAAAGCAAGAACTGAGGAATATAAATCCTCAGTATTTTGCCAAATGACTCAATTTTCAGGTAAAAAAAAATACAAAGACTTTGATACAGGACAGTTTCGTGATTTAGGAACGGTATTCCCAAATCTAGTTCTCCCACTGAGACCTCCTACCAAACCACATTGTTGCTTGCTCGCTCCATATCTTCCCTCTTCTCCCTTCTCCATCCCCTCTCCCACCCTCCTGCACCCCTGAACATGGCTGGAGAAGAGCATTGCAGGCACAAAAGGCAAAGATTACAGGTTGAGATAAGAAAACAAACAGTAACAGCAGCAATATTATTAACAGAAGTATACAAAAAGACAGAACAGGTTTCCCCAGCTGTCAGGCTTTGTTACCCAAGGAAGGGATGCCTCTCCTTCCCAGAAGTGAGAAAGCCCATCTTCCCCACTCCAGCAATGATGTAATGAGGTATTGAATAACAAAATGTCTTGGCCATGCTTCCTCTCACTGATCTGGGCCAGAACTAGGACTGGAAGTAAATTTTAAATTCCTAGTTTAGGGAAAACGGTACATGTTAAAGCAACCAGCTCTGATTTTAAGTAAAGTTGTATTTAACTACAAGTAGTACACAGTTCAATAATGTTCTGAACAGTTTTCCATTATTCTGTCAAGTTTGTCCAATCACAGATATGATCCTGCAATTTTAGGTAATAAAAGACAGCAGCATTGCAGGTCTGGAGAAAAGGGCAAGGTTGGCACTTGATGGATATTAGACACTGACAAAATGAAAAATGTATCAAAATTTTACAAAGTAATCTGCTTAGCTAATTTTCCCAGTCCAAAGAATTGCTTTTTATATGTAAAATAAAAATCTGTAATTTTCAATTAATTTGATTTATCAGGGGGGTGTCATATCCTGGAACTGGTTTGTTAGTGATGAAACTCCACTGACCTTTATCCCAGGCAAGGAGGAGAATATATGACTGTCAGAGAGCTGATGCATCATTTCCATTACTGAAGATGTCCCTCAATACTAATCTTCATTTCCACTAACATTTTGAAATGCTGAGGAGTTAAAACCCACATAGTAAGGTATTTGATTTATTGTTGCTAGCCACTTCATAAAGAGAATTCAGAATTTTCTGCCATAATCTAATCTAATCTAATCTAATCTAATCTAATTTAATCTAATCTAATCTATTAATTATACTTTCCTTCAAAAGGATTAGACTGAAAAACAAAACTGAAACAAAACAAGAAAATAGCAAAAACAACCAAAAATCACCACTCAAATCCCCAAATACAAAAAAAATCAGAGATTTTCTTTAATTAAGAAAAACTGCATTATATAATAAATGGATTACCTCTAGTGCTAATACAGTGAAATATCACCATTTTCTTGAGACTGAAAAAGAGTAAGAAATGATATAAGTAACACCAAAAAGCATTTACAACCACCACTAAATTCTCTTCAGCATCTTCATGTAATTCTTCCCACTCCTATAGATACAAAATATAAACAGACTTTTTTCTGCAACTAACAGATTTAGCCTACTGCTTATGAATTGAGAAGCCAAAGGTCTTTATCTAGAAGTCCACTGGAATTAGCAAAAAGGACTACATATCAATTCCAAAAGGAGGAAAAGCAATGTGCCTTCTCTCTGATTTTCCAACATGAAAGAGCAAGGGGTACTAAGGAAACCAAATACACATTATTATCATCATTATTTTTATAAATTATTAATTATTATTATTGTTGTTGCTAATTTTCAGGTCCTATTCTAAACAATTTTATGTTAGCAGCAGGAACAGTATTCTGTAAACATAATAATTTATTGGATACCCTTTTAATTCTTACAGAAATCACATGATTGCACTCGGCAGTCTCATTTTGTCTTATACTTTACAGGCTTGGAACATAACACAGTATAGTGGGATGTACTTTTAATCAGCTGGAACATCTGCATCCAAATCATTGCACTGACAATTTCTAGTATTCAGCACACAAAATAATTTAGTTTTAATGGATAAAAAAAAAATAGTTCGATTTTTTTACATCAAAATACATCTAGATATAGAAAATACTGACATTTAATACCGTAGTCAAAAACTTGTAAATTCAAATTATTTTTATGCAATAGAAGAGCTTGATCTGAAATGCATTTTAAAATAACACATTTTTTCTCAGGGTAAAAACCTGGAATAAAGAAAATAATTAATACTCTAGTAAGCTATTATGAAGAATGGGCATTTGCCAGAGGATAAATTAAAGTGGGAGACCATTTCTGAGGCATGTCATGAAACATAGATGTAGAAAGACAGCTCATCAAAAGTGAAGGGAGTGAAAGAGAAAGACAAGAGTCTATACTGTTGTTTGACCATAAGTTATTTATAAATCTTATTATATAATAAAGCTGAAAGACTAATCAGGGATGCTAAATAATATGCATTTTTAACTGAATAAAGTTAAGGTTACTTTTGATTTTTTTCTCTGTTATTTCTCATGTTGCTAGTGCCTTACACAATTAATAATGAATTTACACTCTTCAAGTTAACAAAATTATTTTTTTACAAAAAATTACAAAGGTCCCCTTTAAAGACATCTATGTACTATTTATTTTAAATTATGAAGTAACTATATTATGTTTTTCCATTAGCTCCTACTTTTTCCATAAACTCTCAGCAGTGGTCTTTTTAGATCCCTTTTTGCTTTCTATTTATACATCTTACATGGCTGAGATTCAGTCATGGCAGCAAAAATGTAGTACTCTAGTCACTGAGGAAGAATATAGGAAGACATTATACTATTCTTTAAGTCTAATAAGGTATTCTGCCTCTAACCCATCTGTTGTTTTTCTGTTGTCCCCCCACCCACCCCCCCACTCCTTGAAGGAAACAGAAATATCAAAAAAACAAAGAGTCAGTTCACAACTGTTTTGGGAGATAAGATGAAAAAAATAAATAGTTTTTTGTTGAAGAACTGAACTGGAACTTGGAATGTGTGAGTGTAGTCTTTGCTTTAGTAAGCCATCCATTAACTTCCAGCATGACAAGGTACTCTATACTCCAATTCCAGCCATCTTCCTTGACCAATTTTAGGCCATTAGGAAAGACTTCCTTATAAAGTAGACATAATTGAACTTTCCAGAGAACCATTGTAATAACCAATAAAAATTCATCTACTTATGAGATATGAAACCAACACCCGAGTGACAGGAGGTGTTTAAAAAACCAAGAATGAGATGAGGGGAAGAGAAACAGAAACTGAACATCACCTAACATTATAATATTTTTGTCCCAATTAATGTAAATCAATACGTGACTCATTCCTAATTTAATTCTTTTAAACTGAAACAGCTTCAACCTGAATGACTTTATAATGATTTATAGTTAAAGCCATAAATCTTACAGGTGGAGTAGAAAACTCATATATGTATCCTCTTTGACACTGTAACCCTCAAAAACATTTTGTCGGCAAATATGGGAATATGATTTTCATGAGACATCAAAAATTTACTACTAGTCTCCTTAAATTTTTAAAGGCAAATTCATAATTAATTTACACTATTTCATATGGTTAGTCTGGTTAAGAAGATACCAAAATTCATAGTCTAAATTATGTAAATAATTTAGACCAAATCTTATTATTAATACACTTAAAATTTATATATATATAAAATTTCTAGTTCTCCCTTTTGTCTGCTGTCAATCCCTACACTGTTTCCCTGCTCACCTCCTGGAGACAGTAATGTTAGTAATGGAATTTATTTTGCTTTGCCAGGAAGAAATATGCTATTGATTCTGATGGTTTCTTCTCTATTGTGGTTCCACTTCAGATTATTTTTCTTTATTCTATATATTGGTATAGGTAATACTTTTTAAAATAATATATTTCTATATTTGAGATAATCACTCTTTTTTCTTTTAACTGCTGTAAACTCTCTTCTGTCCAGCTCTCAAATCTACACCACAATACCTCACCACTGTTGAATTTTTCATAGCTTCAATCTTAAGTGTATATTTTTTAATCATTTTATTCTTATACTTCTCTGCACCATGGAAGTCTCAGTCTCACTTTTATTTTCAAGGCCTCATACTTCATTCTCTGCATAAAATTTACTCCTTATTACTTCATAAAAAATTCTGGTTATACTATAAAAAGATAAGCAAAAGCACTTTTAAAAAATAAAAAAAGAGTAAAAAAATACTGCTGCGGGCAAAGAAACTAAAAAAAAAAACCAACAAAAAACCCCAAAAAACCAGTGCCTGTTGCTAGTAGTGGCAATGCTGTATATACTGGTCTGCAGGCTATAAGCCTGAGTATTATAGTTGGAGTTACATCCAAAAAGAATACCCCTTCCTTGTGCTTTGAAAAGAAAGCAGAATCATCACTGTGTTTTTCAGAAGATTTGGTCCTGGTGTCATGCTTTGACATGATCCTAGAAAACCCTGTAGACTGAAATCTTTCAGGAAAAATAAGTGGTGCAGCAAATAGTACCTAAATCCTGACTGGTCTTAATGCAAGCTATATTCTGAGCCATCCAGCTCTGTCAAGATATGGTGTCAGTTGTCAAAAATCTTCACAGGAGAAGGGAAGGCTATGGACTGTAGGTTCACCTCAAGGGCATAAAAATGTTTTAGAGAAGGAGACAGATATTTTGAATTTCGGTTGTGAATACAGTTGAAAATATTGCACAATCCACACAGTAGGTCTATATGAACTGAGAGAGGTATAACAAAGAAATGAGAAACACAAATGAGTAACACCTAAAATGAAAAATTGAAAAACTACAGAGAACACATTATTTAAAATATTTTGACCAAAGCCAAATATTCTAATACACAAAAGGACATGTTTTGTCATCTATTTTTCACCTCTACGCCATGCACACTGGGATATCGTGTAATCAATAAAATAAAATAAAGCATTATGAAATATATTAAAAAGAGCATTTTTTCCCCCTCATCTTAGCTCTAGACATACAGGACTAGTGCTATATGAATGAATGCATTTCAGTCAGAAGACTTCTCATCTTACAAATCTTGTTCTGTTCTTACTGTAGCCCTACATTTGACATCACTGTTTTGAAAGCAAAGCTATTGATGCTTACAACTAAGGAAATTGTGATCAAGCTTAGAAACTGATGAGTTTGGGAAATATAACAGTCTAAAAGGTGTAGAAAATAATTAGTTGGGGAAGATTTATCCAAACTGTATGCATAAGGATTTCTGCTTTCTGAAATAAGGCACACAAAAATTATTAGGAATGGTTGAGATAAAATATTAAATATAATGTTTGCTGCTTAAACATTATGTCAATAAGCAAGCCAAAATATAGACAAGTGTGTTTCCACACCAATATTAAATGTCTAAGGGAATAAGGTGTCTGAGGAAACAAGAAACAGAAAAAACAATGTGAAATATCTTGCCCTAGATGAAAACAATGAAATATTTTCACCAGAAATTTATTGACAGCCACTGGGATAGTAAATGCAAAGATGAATGTGAGAGCCTAGTATGACAAGAAAGAGAACTTAAATTTAAACAGATGAACATATTCAGAAGAGAATTTTAATGGACCAAAGCACCAATCTTAAATGACAATATACATTCAGGTAGCTGTGAGAGACTGTCTGACCACGATAATGATACTGATTAGCAGATTCTCAGACAAGAAAGTGAGAACAGGCAATAAAGGTTTTCTGGATGGCATCAGCATCCTCCTATCGATTAGTCAAATGTCACTGTGGGAAATTAAGCAGATAACATTTTAAAAAACTAAAATTATACTTGTTCTAGGATCAGCTAATCAGGAAATCCCTCCAGTAACAAAGTTACTACTGATTTGATGCAAAACAATGATACTGTGCAAAATCCTATAGAAGTACACAATTTTGTAATTGTGGTGATTCACATAGATTCAAGAGCTCTACAGAAGAATAAATAACAAAAAGATGCTTGTAAACAAAGTCAAAAGTAGGAAGAAATTTCAATAAGCAGTTGAATAAGAGGCAGGGAAAAGGAGCTAAGAATAAATTTTCAGTTGTTCATCCAGCATTGACAGTAACCAGAAGTCTTCCACTTGGGTTTATGTAATTCAGCATAGACGTGAACCACTAAAACAGATTCTGTGAGGACAAAAAAAATTATGACTTTAACAGTGCATACACTTCTGAGTCACTGGTCAATGATATAGCAGGTGAAATTCAAGGTCTATGAAGGAGAACAAAAAAAAAAGCAAAACGTGTTTTGCATACATGTAAAAAACAGTGTGACCCAAGTACAACCACTCAGGAGCAAAGTTCTTGGCTGTTAAGCCAACCTGAAGAACAAGTCAAAAATAGAAAATAAATTGTTAAGAAACCTTGAGAAATAAATCAGGGTAGAAGAAAACGTCATTATGCCACTATTTAAACACATAACTTATTCTCAGCTAACAGCACTGTTCTTCAGGGGTTGATGCTAGGTCTGATACTGTTTGACAGCACTGCTGATCTCCATGGTGAAGAAATGCAGACACTCAGATTTACAGATAATACCAAACCAAGAAGAGTGGTTATGTTTTAGAGTCTGCTATTCAGAGGAATTTCATCAAGCTGTGGAAATAGGATGACATCTGAAGTTCAAAATTGGCAAATGTAAAGCCTGGGCCCTGACTGGCTGGGGAGCAGCTTTACAGAGAAGGAAAGAAGGGCTCTTGAACAAGCTGTGCATGAGGAAGCTGTGTGTCCTTGCACTTGTTAACACTAAAATGAAGGGGAGAGAAAAAGGCAGTGATGCTCCTTTAAAGGCTGTAGGTATTCCTATTCAATGTAAGGTGACACAGTTATTAAAGAAATATCATAGTCCTAATTTTGCCTTTCTTTTCTTCACAAGTTTATGAACACACCAATCTACAACTGAAAAAAAATACTGAGAGTGGCTCAGGGGAAAGAGTCAGAACAACTCACTTTTTAAGACTCTAAGCTGCTTTGAAGGAATAGCAAACAACAGCCATGGATTATCTCACCTCCAGCACTTTTTAAAGAAGTAGGAAAATGAGAGATAAATGAGAGCTGATTTTTCTCCAAACTTATTAAAAAGGGTGCATAAACTAATATTGTTACCAGAATAACCTAAAGAATTTCTGTGTGACTAGAAATGATTTTTACAAAGTATAAATTAGGACATCTATTCCACTTGCTATGTAGAAGCACATAGTGAGTGCTCAGCAACATCATCAGGATAATTTAAACTGGAAGATTTACTATGATTTTTTTCCTTTTGTGTGTTACTGTTGAATTTTTTCTTAAAGACAAGCAGTTTTTATTGGAAGAATAATCAGTGTGATTTTAACTGAGATTAAATCCTCATCTCAGGTCTTCTAGAAAACATTTGGACTAAGAAAGGGAGTGTCATCTCTATTGAAGCACACACGTACAAGAGACAACCATCTACCTGCAGTAATTATATAATAATCAATTGCATATCTTAGTATCTGAAATCACCTAAATTCCAGACTGACTACAATCTCCTCCTGGTAGTTTTAGTGACTGAAGATAAAAACACCTTGTGGTGGTGTGTCCTGCATCCTTCTCCCTGCCATTTTTCTGTGTATGCTTTGTCTATGTACTGGGCTATAGAATGAACTTACCAGTGAATTCTGTTAAATCACACTTTCACAGGTTTATATTAAAACCTGCTTTTTTACCTATGCCTTTTGGCAGTGATTATTTAATTGACTGCACCACTCATTTACAAAAAAAAACCATTATATACATCAAAAATACAAGGGGCTCTGGATATATATAAAAGAAGTTTAAAGGAAATATAAATTATGTTGTTTTCATCACTGCTCTATCACAAACCTAAGGTATTTCAAAAGTGCAGGCAAAAGTTAAGTTCCACAGGTTTTTCAGTATCTGAAACATTAAAAACTAAACTGGTGATATGGCCTAAAGTAAGGTGAAAATTCCTTTTCAAGATGTAGACTTTCTGTATAGAATAATAGGTGTAAGTGTACATGATTCTTATTGAATAATAAGAAATCAGATTATTTGTAAAGCTTTAAAGTAGAACTAAAAAGAATTATCAGCTTTGAGGAAAAACTAGTCAAACCATATATCCTTAGGGTTAAAGTTAGCATAAGACTGTAAATAATATTCAGTCTTATTCACTGAACAAGAAATATAAGTCACAGAGGATATTTAACCATGATTATTATTTTTCTACTAGATACTGCATAATTATGTGTAGTTAAAAGCACAATATATGTAAGAAATCACTTGATCAAAACTAAATTGAGGTCAAGAAGAACTGTCTGTTAAATAATTGCTGACATTTTCTTTGCTTGAGAATGACAGGTCACAAACAGAAACCGAAATTTACAAAGAAACAAAAATATTAAACAGAACCTGACTAACCTGAAGTTTCACTTTATTTGACTTAGTAAGAGAAAGTGCCTTGTGTCATACTTTTGCTGACAAAAAATGACTAAACTGTGATCTGAAAAAAATCATAAAGATGTTCAGTCCCATAAATATGTCAGAGTCAAAGAACCTTAAGATAGTACTGGACTTTCTTATCACTTGTGTAAAGAGAATACAAGCTTCTGAGCCACTTGATTTAAAGAAATCATATGGGAATGGACAGAAATACAAGAAAAACCTTTTGAAGAAGTAAAGAGAATAATTTCAAATTCTCCATTAATAAATTTTATAACGCAAAGGAAAGTCCAGTCTTAGAAAGTGACACATTACCGAGTAGTCAGGGAAACACATTAATGCAGAAATAATGTCTAAAAGCACTTATGAACTGTTATTTCCTGGTTAATGAATGAAAAAGAATTAGCACTAGACCTTTACAAAACTGCCTAGAATTTTTCACAAGCTCTGTCGGGATGAAAAAAGCTGTACAGTGTCATGTCCCCTCAACTTTGCTTATGTTTTAAATGTCTGAAAGCATTAATTTAAATGAAGAATGTTAAATTGGTTCATCAGCATGCACATCTAACAGGGTCTGGCGCAGTTAGGATCTCTGCAATGCTTTGCCAAACCCTGTGACAATGCAATTGTGAGACCTGTTCCTTCCACAGAGTTAGTGTCCCCCATAATCAGAAATTAAACCTGGAAAGTCATCTTGCATTTTTCTCATACAAATAATAATGTCACCTTTTCTCTTGAGAGCGTCTTCAGTTCCTATATACTTTTTCACCCAAAACAATCTGTACTCCAAAAAACCCGTGTTAAGCAAACCTAATCTGAATACTCACCACTTTCCATACAACTGCATTTCCAGAGTTAGGTTGGACTTTAACACATTTCACTTTTAAATTCTTGAAGTCAGGATGCCTCATGGGACAGCTGCTCTCTGGGGTTTGGGGACAGCAGGGACTGCCCAAGTCAGCAGAGCAGGACAGGATTTGGCAGCCTGGTCCATTCCTGCCATCCCAGCCAGAGGCAAGGCAGCTGGGGAGCACTGAGGCAGCCCCAGCCCAGCATGTCCTTGGGCACAGGATGAAACTAGGCAGGGGTGTCAGCCCACATGCAGGGGTCAGGAACAGGCCCTGTGAGGGATACCAGGGTCAGACACAGTCCCTAACTGGCCAGGAAGGGCATTTGCGAGAGGGTTAGGTTTGGTTATGCTCGCTCAGCACTTGGTCACAGACACAATAGATATTTCTGAACAAAAGCTTTTCTGCACACCCAAAAATAGTTTTTTCTCTGGGTGTTCCCAAGAAATCTCTCATCATTGGGAGATCGGAAGTAACAACTGAGCACCCAGCTGCTGGCTCGGTGGGGACAGAGATATTCAACATGATTCTGCTTAAATCTCAAATCTCAAATCTAACAGATGCTCTCAAAATCTGACTGATAAGTCTCCAATTAACAGGACCTGGTGAGTAGCCATGTTGAATATGGTGACTGAGTCACAGAGCAGCAGAAGAGTTTCCACTGTGTGATAACAAAACGGCACCGGATACACTGGTTGATTGGTGAGAACTCAATCAAAGACATACAGAATTTTAAAAGTATTTTTGTGAGATAGAGAAGATCTTAATTATAACATCTTCTAGGTAACACATGTCTATGTAAAATACAGTTTCTGTTTGTTTTCAAAGTCAGACTTTAGCCTTTTACCGACAGAATTAGTTTCATTTGTGGGGATATTTTCTTTTATTGACTCAGAACAGTGTAATTTTGAATAGTTAAGAAGACAAAAGGAGAAGGATCAATTTAGTCTTTCAAAAATTCCAGGTAAAATTTTGCCTTTGTATAGCTATTGCTCAGGAAAATCACTCAGATCATAAAGGATTCAAATCTTGAGACCAAGCCAAAATACACAATGGATTCAGTGTGTCTGTAATCCTATTTGATTTTGTGTCTAGAATTGTTGCCCCGAAGGTCCTTCCAGGAAGAAGTCTGAACCATCTTCTCAGTTCACAGATGGCCACCTAGAGTAGTTATAAACAAACAAACAAAAAAAAAAAAGGTGTGGCCAAGCAAACGAAAAAAAAAGAAGTGTGGTAGCCTGGTATATAATGCCATGAAACGCACACATTTCACAGCAGTGGATACCTGCACTCTTGAAAAATTTGAGTTCATTTTTATCTGTATCTAAATGTGCTTGCTGTCTGAGGTTTCCCTTCATGTCCAAAGCAGTGCAATCTTTTATGAGAGTTAAACATAGATTGCACCAGCCTTAAATAAGAATGAGGAAAGCTGGAAAGTCTGGTATTGAGACCTCAATATCACTCCTGCACTGTATTCCTAATTAGGTTCACCAAAACTTGATTTTAACAAATAATGTTCCAACTTCTGAACACTTAATACCGGGTGACATTATTTAATAAGAACTTTTTCATTTCTTATTCAGTATTTAGCTAATCCAAAAGCAAGCAGGACATACGCAATGCCAAAAGTAATGCAGGAAAAATGTTGAAACAGTTTATTTCTTAATGAATATTCATGAAATTATTTTGGAAAAACAGAACTTTTTGTGATTGCTTTGTTATAATCTACCTTAGCACTAAACACATTACAAAATAGATATTTTCAAGCAGATAAGGATAGATAAAGTAATTTTTTAGGAATATTGTCAGTTACCAAGGAAAACCTTCTCTGACAACTTTAAACATGAAAATAAAGCATAAGAACTGAGGAGAACTAAGAAGTTTTCCAGCTATTTAAAATTAGATGTCTTCTCTGTATTAAACCCCAAGAGATTTTAAGCATTGAAAATCAGCAATTTTAAGTGCAGTAACTTTTAGTACAGGAGTACATTAAGGTGGCAGAAAGATGTAAGCTAGAAAAAAAAATTAAATTGTTTCACCTAACTACTCATAATACTGGAGCCAAACTCAGCAGAAGCTGCTAAATCAATTTGAGCAGCTAGTACATATGGTGCCTTATTTTTCTATAGATACAATAATGACAGCACCACCCTTACACAAGTCCTTTGGACTGCAGGGTAGGCACATTATTAGAGTTGCAACCCACATACAAACATTCATCTGCTTACTAGTGACAACTGAGTTCTGATTATGTTATATGTCTGAACGAAAGACAAAGAACTTCAGGCATTGAATAGCTAACAGAATAATTCATTTTTCAGAAGAATATTGAATGTGACAAATAATAGGTTTCAAATGTACCTTAGACATATTTTTGCATATTCCCAAAGCTAGAAAATTCCACATGACAAAATTTGTGGTTAACAACTCCTTGAGTTTGCCTGCAAGCACTTACATTGTCATCTTTGAGCACAGTAAGAACAACTGAAAAATCAACAGAGTTGCCCATGATTTTCTGAGAAAATGACACACTGGAGAAAATAGACTTTGATTGTGCTTTAAAATCCCAGAAACTCTCAACCAAAGGCCGCAGAATGGAAACAAAAAATTCCCCAATGCATTCAATGACTGTATCCAAACATCTAAAAAAAAAACTGATGTAAGAATATCTCCTTTATTCTAACAAAGATATTATTTAAAAATCCTTGTACAGTAATATACACTTGGCAGAACCTCTGCATAATTGTCTTATTGTACTTGCATAAAATTTCAAAATTTGGCATCAAATCAAATTTTGAGAGGCCATTGTTTCCTTTCCACTGAATTTGATGGCTTACTGATATTCTATTAGACAGCAATATAAAATCAAAGCAACAGTTAGAAAATTAGAGAGGCACTTGTCAAAGGCTGTTAGCATAGGGAAAATTAGTATAACAAATAGCTTTAAGAGCTGCTCTTTAAAATTCCAAATTTCAATTCTCATTTAGCATTATAGATGAATTACCTTATGGAACACCTACCAGACTTGCTGAGCACAGCAAGGACAGATGAGCACCTGAAAACTTGGGCTGGAGTTTATGTGAGTGACATATGTTGATTGGATCTCTTAATCCTGAGTAGCCTTTTTGTTGTGTACCTAAATACGGACATAAGTATCTAATTTAAAGCCTAAGGGTCTGAAGGGCAGTTAAATATGTTTCTGCTCGAAAATGACACTTTGTATATCAATAATAATCCAGAAAGTTGAGATCTGCAAGACAAAAAAACAAACAAAAAAAAATACCTGGTCTTGTTGAATATATTGATATCTCCAGATTTGCTTTAGGACTAGAGCCCTCACATAACAATATTCTACAGATGATGAAGTGATGCTTTGCCAACAGACACCAGATGGTTGCTAAATGACAGATGAGAGTCTACATTTGATAGAGTCAACAAACCAGGCTTTAACATATGTAAAACTAGTATTCCGTATGCATGTTTCAGGGAGTAAGAGCTCACTGGTGATTATAAAAAGTTAGTTCAAAATCATTCAGTTTTCAAGATTTACCTTGCCTCAACATCTTCCTGGTTAAAACCATGTCGTTATCACTTATCTTCAAGTGTAAATGCCAATAGCCTCATGTTTGATGAGAGAGCGAACTGAGTGGTCTGAAAGGAAATGCTTTCTCTTTTAACCGAATGTTATCCTCTCAGTAAAAGAAAAGAGAATCATCCTATTGACTCACATGGGCATTCTGTTTGATATTGAAGAGATGAGAGATCAACATTCTCATGTGGCTGGTAATCAGAATAAGGCACAGAATCACAATATCAGGGCACTACAGCACAGTGTTGCTCTGATCTGCTGCTTCATGGGTTGTTGGTAAAAGAAGAAACAGAAACAGTATTTTCATTTTTAAAGTATATATTTCTTGCAGGTATTTGTGTAAAGAAAAGAAAATCTGTCTTCATTTTCATAGCCAAACAACATTTTATCTAATTAAGTTGCTCTAGTAGCAGGAGATCCTACCTAGGAAGATGTGTTTCTTTTTCTGCAAGGGGTAAATTCTGGTATTAGTTAAAAGTTATTTTGCAGAAATTAAGACCCAATAAGGAGCAGAAAAAATGTCAAGGAAAAATTTTCCCACTGTGAGAAAGTATTTGGGTTGTTTTTTCTCTTTTCTCATCACTAGGAGGTTATAAAAACTGTTTCCTTTCTCAGCATTCTGAATATGATATATTCTTTTAACTACTGCTGAAGTCTTTATCTGAAAAAAAAGCTAGTGAAATTTCTTATTTTTCAGTTACATCTTTCAGCTTTGCTCTGGGCTTTAAAATACCAGCTGAAGCACAACTCAAAAATCTGTGCATACAGATTGGTTTCTAATATTCCAGAGATTAATATCTATGTTCCATTTCAACAGAAGATTAAAAAGGCTGCTAAAGATTACCTTGACTAAAGAAAGCATGTGAGTAATTAATTGTTTCTGCCAGAACCCTGGTAAATGAAGAGAACATGACTGACAATATTGCAGAGAATATGAAAATCATATACTGGTTTTGACAGTGGAACCCTCAGGCCTTTTCTGTTTTATTTCCTGATTGATTTAAAGTCCATTGAGTTTTGATTTACTTTTTTTTTATTGTGTACAGGGGTATGCAAGATAGTTTTGTTTGTATAGGTTATTAATACTGACTGAATTTTACACATGCATGTGAGTACATGAATTTGATGTAGGATATAGCTTTAGAGTGCTTTTCAACTTTGTATTAATGTTGAATTCTTTTAGAGCCTTTTTTTATAAAGTGCTCATGCATGAAAATAGAATTTCTTGCTGTTCTTTCGTTTATCCCTGATAGTATTTCTTATCTGTTCTGGGCCCAAGAAGCTTGGTACACTCCTGTAGGGAGGACAGAATAATGATCCCAATTAATAATAGATAAGAAAAAGATAATAAAGAACAGGTTCAGAGCATGCCACTGCCCTTAATCCTTAGACTGCAAGGTGACCTCTCTCCACATCAAGTGAAAGCACTCAAAGAATATAAGCCTGTAGATTTTGTGTCGTGTTTTCTGAATTATGTTAGTAAACCGGAACAGAACAATTTAGGATCACAAGAACTGGAAGAGGATGAGAATTTAGATAAGTATTGTATAGCTTTCTTTGTCACTGCCCAGCTTTGTTGTTGTCATAGTTGCCCTCACCCCCTGGGGAGTAGGTAGTGTCACCAGCACATGCCGCAGTTTCCGAACAAGAGATGAGTAAGGAAATGCCTTAAATTCTCATGCACCTTTGCAAATGTAAAGATGAGTCATGTATGGCAGGGCCCAAGAGGAAACCTGGACACACATAAGGTGAGACTGATGCTAACGCTTTTCCTTCTGGCTATATGATATAAAGCTTCTGTGGCTGGTATAAGTATACACAGAACATTTAAATTCAATGTGTCTATAAACATACATGTTCCAGATCTAACTTTCAGTATGAGAGAAAATGTGGCTTCGGAAAATGAAACAAACAAACTATGTATAGAAAAATTCTAGGAGAGTTCTGGGAGGCATGAAGAAAAGGATTTTGGGAAGACTGTCTACTGCACTCTGGTAAAAAAACTGAGAAATCTTGGATCCTTATGGCAGCTTTCAGAGTGAATACCAATGACTTGGGCAAAACTCACAAGAATATCTTACCACAGAAGTGTGGCCAATACTTCAGCACAGGCTGAAATGCATGCTCAGTATTACCCTGGTCAAGGAAGCTACACATCTATTTGCTTCTGAAACTCTGCTTTACAACCTGTAAGATGCATGTCTCAGTAAATGATCTCACTCATAATTTGTCTCATCATGACAACAAAAATAAGCAAGGCAGAAGTATCTAAATGTGTATTTCCTTTAACATTAAAAAAAAAAAAAGGTCTTGTATTAATAGCATAAACCTTTTGATTGCTTGATTTTTATATAAGATCTTAATGGAAAGTCAAAATTACGTTTTCATTTGCTTTCAACTTGACTTCTAAAAAGGTTTAATGTGACTTTGAATATCCACATAATTAGAAATGCACCACTAACTGATATTGGCAGAGATCATGAAAAGTGACAAACCTCATTTAAAGAACATGAAGTTTGCAAAGCCCTGCATTCAGAAATGAGAAAAAGTCTTCACCTCAGCTCAAAAGTGAGTATATATAATCATGCTCTTTGTTTACCCCTCTGTACTTCAGCTGAACACTCCCTCCATTTTCAGCTGTGTTGCCTGAGCAAGGCAGGGTGCTGGGAACACCAGTGCTCTCCATCTCCTGGTTTATGCATGATGCTGCATGCCAGGCAGAAACAGCAGTTCAGAAAAAAGCTGATTTGCTAATGCTCCACCAAGAATAGAACACACCAAGGATAAATCAGCTGCTTATAAATACTCAGAAAAATGAAATATGCAACTGCATTTTTAGATGGCCACAACCTGGTCAAATGTAACTAGATTTTGTATAAGCAAATATAATTTTCTTCTACTATGCACCATTTCTTTGAATGCCAGCCAGGCATGCAAGCACCCATTTCAAGCATGTACCCAAAGAATCCATCAGAAATCTTGTAATGTTTCTTTTGCATGGGAAAATTTGCCCCAAATTCAATCTAACTGAACAGCGTTTGCTGAAATTATGAAAATTAAATTTATATTCAGAAAAATGTATATCCCACTGAAATTCTATCCTGAAATGTAGCAGAGTTCTTATCAGCTGAAGAAATGTCTGACAATTGAAGGTATCAGCAATTTCCTGCTGTCCTTATCATAAACACAATTAAGTAATGTTGCAGGCCTTGAAATGTCAGTGTTTGCAAAATACAAGGGAGCATGTTGCAAGTACAAATCCTGATAGTCATCTACCAACTACCACTGCTATCAGGTAGTTGCAGCATGAAACTGCAAATGGGTTATTACACTTACAAGATACCACCCAAAGTCAGGTAGGCACAGTATAGATAAAACAGAAATAAAAACATTTCCTGGTTTAACCGCAATTTTTTCAAGATATATCATATAATTTTCATGTCTTCTAGTTTAAGCAGAGAACATATGAAGATATGTGTCTTCCATAATAAAAAGTTTTCTTTGTTCGTGGTTGCTATTAGTTCATCCCTGATAATCTGAAGGAAAATTGCAGAGGGCAAATTCAGGTTGAATGCTATATCCCTCAGATCATAGTGTTCTGACTGGGAAATGTGACAAAAATGTAGTTTTTGAAAACAGAAAAAGGTAGCTGCTTTTTTTTCATTTTGAACTCATGAAAAAGTGCCTTTGTTTAGCATTTTTCTGAACAAAGGTCATGATATTTTAAACTGTTAAAGTGTTTGGAGTTTTTTCCCTTTATACCACTTATTCCTAAAATCACTACAGTCCCTGGGTGCTAAATCATCATCTCAAAAAAAGTCCCAAACCCCAACAACCCAAAAGCTTAATCCTGCATAGAGTTTCTAAGATGCCTCCCATCAGAACAGATATATGATTTAATAAATAATATGTCATATATGATTCAACAAATCATATATAATATATGTTGGATAAGGGTTTAATAGACTGCAACCTCTTTTGGAGGTTTAGATTTTTAGTTAAATTTTCCTGTTTGATTAAACAGAGAGTTCTATTTCACTGCAAAAAAAAAATACATTTATGAGTTTATTAATTAAATAATTTATTTTAAAAGTTATTAATTTTATAATGAAAATTATTTTATTACAAAATTTTTTGGTCTTGTTTGGTTATTTTTTGAGAAGCATCAGTTTCTCACTTTCTTGCACATATCTTCAGCAGTTGTTTATTTATAATGGATGGATCACAAGTTTTATACCTCAGACAGAAGAGCAGGCATATTTACAGCAGCACAAATCTTACCATGAATTCATTAATACACAATACTCTAAATATTCTTTATTTTATAAAACATGTAAATTAATACTACAAAAAATTGAATTCTTGCTTTGAGGAAAAGAAACTAAATTTCAGACAATGAAAGAAAACATTAATATGTCAAGTAAATACTAATGTAAAGAAGATATTTAGGAAAACGTAAGTTTTAGAGAATAGTGTTAAAATATGCCATATTATTCCCCCAGAGCTTTATTTAATATATGTCACTTGCATTTTGTTTATTATAGTATTGTCAAATAATTCCTCTTGTCATAATGCAACTACTACAGAGCATTCCCCAAATTATTAGATGTAAATATTGAGTATTTCATTTTATTCATTAGTTTAATTTGCTGTTTAAAAAATAAGTCTGTAGCATACATCTAAAGAAATCAGTAAATTAATAGACAAGAAACACACACACAAATGACTTCAATAATTTTTTTAAGTTTTTCAGAAAAAAATTCTATACTAAATTTTAAAGAGATCACTTAAAAATAATTCTGAAAAATGTGTACTATGAATTATTGTGTGAGAAATATCCAATAATTAAAAATTTTAACCAATATGTAATTTAAGTATTTATGTTATTATCTTGTCAAAAAATAATAACATTCTAGTAGAATTCTGTTCTAAGAATTTATGTGACAAACACTGGTGTCACAGAATTATTCAGTGTGTAGCATAGTATTCTAATATACTTCACTGGAATACGCCCCTCCACTTGAATTCCACTTTTAGCTTATATTTTTGTAATCCAAGTGTGGAGAGTTAGGGACTGCGAGCGGAAGATATCGGGCTGTAGGGTCAGACAGGGCCCCCTCCCCTCTGCAGCCAGACCTCTGCTCTGCAGCTGGCTGCACCCAGCCGGATGTGAGCAGAAGGAAATGACACTGACTGCCCAAGTTATAAAAACCCCTGTAACCCTTTAACAAAGGCCATTTGCTGTCCACCACATTGGTGTTTGGGAACATATGGACCGAGTGACCCTGGGGTGGGTCGCTGTGCCGGACTAAGGACCAGGTTCCCACGCCGAGAAGGTAACATCAAAGTCAAAAACCAAAGACCATAATCTATGAGTTTTTAGGGCTTTTTTCAGAGGAAGAGAATAGTTTAAACGTCCTTCCTAAAACTTCTTGCTTTGATCAATTTCACTTTAATGTTACTTTAACTCTACTTTTCTTAAAGCATTGTAAATCACAGAATTATTCCAGATATATTTCTAGTAAATTCCAAATCACCTTTTATACTCTTGCTGCTTCAATGTCTGATCAATTTTATACACAAGTTTAAGGACTTAACAGAAGTAAGATTATTTTGTTGTTTGGTAGAGCTAGAGGGAAAGACAACAGATCTTCAGAAATATATGGCTTTGATGCAGGTGGCAGGTGTTCAGATAACACTTCAGAACTCAGCACAAGAGACTAATTCAATGTTCAGAAGACTTCGAGGAAGACATCAGAGAGCAGTTCTTGTAATTTTCTTATTCTACTTTTATGACAATGTGAAATGAATAGCTATGAGTTGAGAACATCTTCTAAAAATTAAAGCTATTTACATGGGTAGCTTTTAAATAATTGATTGAGGGATCAAAACACTACATATATAAGCTTCTAAAATAAATATCAACTGGATTCAAGATGCAAGTTTTAAAATTAGGAATTTTCTATAGTGAATCATTGAATAATAGAATATCCTGAGTTGGAAGTGACCCACAAGATCATGAATGTCCAATTCCTGGCCCTGCGCAGCACTATCCCCATGAGTCACTTCATTCACCTGAGAATGTTGTCTAAACTCTTCCTGAACTGTCTCAAGCTTGGTGCTGTGACCACTTCCCTGGGGAGGCTCTTTCAGTGTCCAACTCCCCTCTGGGGGCATAATCTTTCCCTAATATCCAACCTAAACTTCCCCTGACATAGCTTTAATGAGAATCCCTAACCCTGAGATATACCATCTTCTCCAAAGTCTCCAAAGTCCTGACTAAAGATCTAGTCTAACTTTAGCACTGAAAAATATTACATGACAGCACTTTGCTGGGGACTTAAGACTGTTGATTATGTCTTATTTATATATTGAGCCAGGAATTGCAGGGTTTATTTTTTTGACTTTTCAGCTATTCATGGGATTTTTTTCATGGAAGAGAGGGAGGAGTTCTGCCCAGAAATTTATCTTTCAGTGGAGCTTCAATATTTGATTGTTTTCCATGTACTAGAAGGACTTATATATTTTTCTCCTGTGCAGATGAGTAAAAGCAGGATATTGTCCTTGCAAGATATCACCTCTTCTGAATGCTATATCAACATTGTCATTTTCCTTTCCTATGATAAAAGCGGTTAATGCAGTGGTTTGTCAGGAAACTGCCAAAATTGCTTGTGAATAGAAAAGAAAATAGCTTTGTTATTTGTAGTACTGTCTTGCACATTAGAATGATGTCCTCTTCAGCCTCTGTTGCCTTGCTTATATTTTTTTTTCCATTTTCTTTCTTTTCCTAAACATTACACTTTTCTGGATGACATTAATTCTTGTTTTACGGCTTTCTTGTCATAAGGATAAGATTAATAGTTGCTTCTATACTCATTAAGTGATCCACTTCCATTCCAAGTTTTTGGAAGTAACATATAGACAATTTTCAAGGAAGAGTCTTACATTAAGTTTTGGAGAATGGAAATAATATTTATTTTCTTTCCTCCCACCCATCTTGCTACTGAAAAAAAATCACGTTGAAGAATTCTATAAAAATAAGTTCTAGAAAGAAAACAAATGAGAAAGCAAATGGAAAAGATAGCACTTAAAATTATATCCTAGGCTTTAAGTAATCATCAGGCAGCAGTTAATCAAGAGAAGAAGAATGATCAAAATTAGAACTAGATTTTGTTGTATCATTCTCTGTAAAAAAAATATTTAAAAATGAAGAAAAACTCCCAAGCAAATAAAACAAAACAAAACCACAGTAGAATTCCATGTGAACACTTTAAAACTTTCTGGGCTATTATGGATAGATAAAATATGATGTAAAAGAGTATTGCAATTTATTAATTCTAATTATATTCAACAAAACTAGAAAACCCCAACAAAATAAACAAGAGAATAAACACATAAAGAAATAAACAACACAATGGAAAAAGTTAAATTAAAACAAAAGGGGATTTACCCCAACATTTCTATCTCAAAAATAAAATAAAACCTCACACGATTTTCATCATTAATGAGAAAAAGTGTTTTCTAAACTCTAAAATGTAAGTATTGTAGCTCAGATATGCTTATTTCTGTAAGTAAAAATGCAAGCTGAAGACACTGCTTGGGATGAAGGCAACTGCTAGTGAATTCCACTCATAAATACTATGAAATAATATCTCAAATTATTCTTATAATTATTCTAATTATAAATTAGCCTCTGATTATTATAGGATGCAGATTTTTTGAAGCTTTTTTTTTAATTCATCTCTTTACAAGATGACAATTTTTTGTGGAGCATAATTCACATCATCCATTGACACAATAAAGTATTTAAATTCTTCTGAAAATGTGTGTATATTGTGCTGTCAAAGAATTATTCACTTCCTGCTCATGAATGTCTGAAGACTCAAGGTTCTGTCTGAAAAATATTTATTTTAAATAAAAATTTCTATTTATAAAAATGACAGTTGCTAGAAATTCCCCATGTACATGAAGGTAGTAATTTATATTGCAAAAAGACCATGGTTCTTCTCTTGAGTAAAAGTAACCCATAACAGCCAAAATAGACACCATCATTGTCATGGTCTTTTAAAAATCCAGAAGAGAGAAATAAACAATGAAAATATATTGTTGCCTTTTAAAGTGTTTGGTCGAAGTAAAAAAGCAATGAGAAGCTTCTGTCTTCACTGAGTCATGTAATCTGCTTGCTAGATAAAAGGTTTAATATCTGTTTATTATAATAATTACTATTGTTAGATAGGATGTTACAAGTCATTGTGATGTACTAATGAAGGTATTAATCTATCAGAAGAGCAAAGACTTACAGATGGGATTGATATATCTCTCTTATTCTAGATAGATCTGCTAGTTGACTTGTCTGTTTTTCAGAAATGCTTTGATTTGACACTACAGTATTTTTTAAGCAATGAAAGTACAATATGATTGCCACAAACTTGATGAAACACTAAAAAATACAAAATGAGTATGATGCCAGAAAAATGAGTGATACTGTGCTGGAAGCAAATTGCTAATGGAATTGGGTAAGTACCCATGTGATATTGTCATCATTCACCTTGCCGCAAAAGATAGAATCTTCTCAAAACAGTTACGGAAAATAAATAAAATAATAATAAAAAGAACCCAAAACACAGAAGATGAGGGTCCCATGTTTAAAAGAAACAAGGATGAAAATTCAGTATCTGAATTCAGATGAAGTATAAAGAATATGTTGTATTGGAATTAAATAGATATTAAATATTTCTTATACTGTATTTTGTAAACATCTTTATCTCATGATAGCTTTTGATGTATTAGCCTAGACCAAAATTCTTTTCAAAAACAGTAAAAATCAAATTTCATTATGCATATTATTTAAACTGCTATGAATAATGTAGGTGTAGGGTTTTTAAAATGTTTTGTAGATCTCAATATAAGCATGAAATATTAACACTCAAGGCTGAGGTATCAAACTCAGTGCTTCCTAATACCATATCCCATAATATGATTTCATGTGAAACAAGTAGCCACATTAAGGGCAGCCAATCAGCTCACTCGTCTCCAAACCTACATACCCACACATGGCAAGGAGCATTTTTGTCTAGCACTTCTAGCAGAATTTATTATCTCTATTGCGTAATTTGTATATCCCCTTTAATATTACAGAAGTCTTCTGTGTGTCCCTATGTATCCCTTCCATCTTCTTCTGAAAAATAGCTGTTTGTTGGTTTTGGAAAGAAAACACAAGTCAGCAATTAAGTTTAGGATAGGATGAGCTCTCAAACTGTGTAACAACCAGCAATTTTTGTCATCAGCCTGGAGGTCACATTTCAGACCAGTTTTAAGTAGCTCTGAAGAGGCATCTCTGGAAGAGAGCTACCTCTGGGGTAGGGAAAAGCTGAGAAAACTCCAAAGTTGTGGCTTCACTTAAGCCAACCCCCTTCATGCATTCAGCCTCCTGAAAAGTGATTGTTCTGATCACGTGTTTAATCCTAGTGCAATGTGCCTTTTCAGAACAATGTTTTGAGCTTCAGAGGGAAACCTGAACAGTAAATGTTACTCAAGATACACAGTATGTTGAAGATCAAAATACCTACCAGTTTACTTCAAGATCTGCTAGTCATGTCTTGCCTGATACCTCCCAACAAGAAGAGTTAAACAGTCTTGTAGCGGAGTGGCCGCATACTGAAACACACATTAACAGGAATTTCAGTCAGTTATCCACCTCCATAAATCTTTCTAGAATATTTCCAGACTACTGTTAGGCTAAATTTGATCTCTTATATTCTAACTTATATAACTCTAAATACTTTATGTAAAACTCAGATCTAGTAAAAATGCTTTCATATGAGTAAATGTCACAGACATTCTTTCTAGAGGTAGCAAGGACACATTTAGCTATCCAAAGCACTTGCAGGGAAAACTGTTACCTTCTATTTGGACTCTTAAAATTTTTCAATGTCCTTCATTCTTGAATTAAATCCATACTGTCAATAGTGCTCAAAAGGTTATCTTGTTGTTATGCCCTCTGTATTTTAGCTTGATGGCTTTATTGTTTGTTTACTGATTTATTTTGGGGTGAGGTTTTTTTTATATTTACTTAATTCTACAATCAGTTCCTTTTTCTTTTTTTCCCTTAGAGGTTCAACAATCTGGATTGATGGAGCTGATTCCCTTCTTGTGCCTACATGAGCTCTGACACTACAACCCCACAGGCTGCAGGGCATTTCCAGGGGAAAGGTTGAACTCTGCAATGGTTCCTGTGAAGTGACAGCAGCAGCAGTGAAGGCAAAGCACACAGAAATATTCTCTGTGCTGATCAATCTGTCGTTTGTACTTCTGCAGCAATTTGTGGATGAAAAAAAGTGTAAGGATGCCATTAATCACAAACGCAAATATTTTCTACCCCCTACCTCTCAGCAATCAGTTCAGTATTCATAAAGCAGAATCCATGAAACTTGTTCCTGAGGGAACTGGCTGATATTGTTGCCAAGTCACTCTTCACCATTTTGTTAAAGACATGGTGATATTTAAAAGGGGGAGTAAGGAAAATCCAGGGAACCACAGGCCTGTGAGCCCCACCACTGTGCCTGGGAATATCATGGAACAGATGATGGCTTTGCTAAGGGTAAATTGTACCTGACCGACCTGGCGGCTCACTGTGATGGAGCAATGGCAATGGTTGACAAAGGAAGATTGATTGATACAATGTAGCTAGAATTCTGTAAAGTTTTTGATAAGATTTAATGTGGCATACTTGTCTCAATATTCTAGTGACATGGATTCAATTTATAATGAATTGGTTTGATGGATGTAGCCAGAGAGTTGTGGTCAATGGGTCTATGTCCAGCTGGAGATATGCACCAAGTGGTGTCCTGGGACCAGTGCTTTTCACTGCTTTCATCAAGAACACAGACAGTGAGACCAAGTCACCCACAGCAAGTTTGCAGACGACACAAGACTGAGTAGTATAACCCCAAGTACAGGGTGCTAAGCCTGGGCTGGGGCAGCCCCAAACATGAGTACAGACTGACAGTTTAGTCATTGCTTTTTAAGCATTCCTTTTGTTTCAATAATTGCATTAAAAAATTGCAAGATATGGAAAGAGAGGCTTGTACATTCCAGGTGATAAATATCTTAAATAAAAAGGTATTCCATTTTGAATTGAATATTAACTACAAAGTTAACTACTGAAATAATTCTTTTCTCTGTGTGTGAATAAATGTAGCTATAGAAAAACAATGTCCTTCTAAAGGAAAGTAAATACAGTGTCTATTCATCTGTGGAAATTTTTGCATGTAGTGTATATGTTTGTACAGTCACATCTGTACATTACAAGGACAGCATATATTTTCCCATTCTAGACTATTTAACTTCTATACAGCTGTTAAACACTGGATCTCTATTTTAATAAAGCCATGGGACACTTATCAATAATGAAGAATAGAAATTTATGGACTTATGACTGTACACTTCATAGTTTCATAGGGCTCCAAAATTTTGAATGCTTATTTGAGAGGTTCCATGTCTTAAGTATTTTTTTACTACAATCTGAAAAGAGTCATCCTGCCTGACAGTATTTGAGATATTAAGAAAGATTTATGTTCACCTACTTTAAAACATAATATATTCCTACTTATTATGGAAATAAGATTCTTTTGTATAATTCTAGTAAAAATATTTTCATAGAAAGTGATAACTAGATAAATTCTATTTGAAAAATGTGACTTTCATTTCATGGACTAAGTAATAAAAGAAATAATGTGACTATATTTTTACATTTGCAGTAATTTAAGATGATGATTTCAGGGCCTTCTTTTATTTTGAAGCTGTCTCAGAATCTAACTCAATTGTTAAGATGAGACATATTGTTGTATAATTCGAGAGGCAGAGATAATTCCAATTAATTATCATATGGGTTCATTAGGAGAATGTATGTGATTCTGAATATATAAAATCCAACTCATTTTAAATCCAAAGAATATTTTTTGTTATAATATATATGTATATACATGCTATTTATTCCTAAGAGCATTTATGATTATGCCAAAAGTATGAGAATATTTATATTGTTATAGTTCCAGTCAAAATCAAATGCCAGCTATACTAGGTACTGCTAAAAATCACAAGTTCACCAAATGACAGCCTGAGATCTCAAAGTGAAGCAGTTACCTTTCTGGTGGCAGTAAAAATATTTGACACTTTGTGGAGCAATGACACTATCACAATCTATGATAACTGCGTTATGATTTAAAAAGCCTGAGTGGACATTGAGGCTTCAATGCCTTTGTTCCTAGATATTGCAACTAACTGGTCCTGAGTCTTCTTCCTTTCTTGTTTTGCTCTGTTTGTTTGCTTGTAGTGTGCCTGATCCACACATAATCTAAATTATCTGTGCCTCATGTAAGTAAATTGCTAAAACTTAGGTATTTGACATGTAGGAAAACATAGCTGTGTTTAAGGTATTTTTATGCTTGTGTTTCTTTCTGATCTTTCTCTATTCCTTTTCTCCCCAATTATAAAAGAAAAAATAAGACAATTATAAAAAAAAAAGGATCTAAATGGCTTCACAAACAAGAGAAGTCACAAATAAGACATTTTTCACCAAAATAAAACATTTAAATTAATTCAGGATGTGATTTTATGTGAGAGGGAGATTAAGTTACATTTTGTACTTTGTACTCTTTGTCTTTTATCACTGCTGATTATTTGACATTTTGCTTTCACTGTGCTATATCAATGATGAAGTGTTGGAGACAGTAACTGCATCCAGACCTTACCCTGAAATACTCCCTGGTTCAAAATGCCCTTTGAGTTCAATGGCATTCCCAAACACCAATACAAATATTTAGCAAGAGCCCAAATATTTAACTGATAGATATAATATCCTTTTTTTCTTAGAAAAAATTAGAAATGCAATACTGCTGCATGAATGCTATCTGGGATACCTCTGCTCTCTGTTCAAGCAGACTACTTCTAGGTAGACAAAAGCAGATGTACAGAATAAAGGGAAGGGAAAAGTATAGTGCTACCCTGAGCCTCAGTAGGGTTTTCAGATTATTTTTAAACTGCCTCTTGAAGTTTCATGCTGTATCAAGGCACACTTAACCTTTTTTTTCCTGAATATAAGTTGTTCTTCTCTCTCTTTTTCTTTTTGGGTTTTTTTTTTGTTTTTTTTTTTTGTTCTCCTTTTCCCTGTAGTCTCTAACAGTATTTTAAGTTTTCAGGGGACATATCTGGTCTAACAGTAACAGAGAAAGAATGTAGAAAAACTGCATTATTGTGCTTTGGACAGATACATTAAGACTTTCAACTATGCTTGTTTAGGACAAGGCAACTGTGTTCCATTCTATTCATCTTATGTTTATTAGTTCCTTTTAAAATTTCTTTTAAAGTGATAATACATTTCTTGACACTGTGGTGGCACTGAGTGCTGCTTCTTGTCCATTCCTCAAACAGAATTCCTTCAGAAGAACTATGCCCTCATCATTCCAGCAACTCCTTATTTTCTGGCACAAATAAGAAATAAGTTTTTCATAGATGTAGTGTAAAGATTCACTAATTATGAGCACTCTTAAGCCATAGACCCTTTAGATATTCAGAGAACTTCATCAAAGCTTATTCTTTAAAAGTGAAAAATAAAATTGCTGGCTACCTGCTGTGTGAAAACCAAACTAGAAGGAGGCCTTGGAGATATATATGACTCTGAGGAGAGATGTCACCAGATGTGGGTTTGGTACACAAGCCTTCATAAGGTCCACACTTCTCCTTAGAAAACAAGGAATAACAAATTCCAGGAAAACAAGCTCAACTGAAATACTTCATATTTATAATCTAAATGGCAGTGGTAATAATACTGTAATAAAAATAACATAATATTAAGTAAACCCTTTACTCCCCATAGGAAAACAGCTAGAAGCACCATAGTATAATCTGCTTTTCTCTGTAAGCTTCACGTGTCTTTTCCAGATGGGAAATGCTGTAGGATAGGTTGTGGTGATGCAGGGCAGTGGTGGTGATTGCTGTGGGGTGTGGTTTCTTGTTGTTGTGGTGGTGGTGGGATTTTTTGTCACTTTTGGTTGGGGTTTATGTTTTTTTGGTTGCTGTTGTTCTGGAAATAATGGAGCAATAGAGCCACCTACTGGTATTTTTTAAATATTGAAAATTAATAAGTCTCTTGGGAAAACACTAAAATATTTAGTGTATATTATACTATTTTGCTTCCTATTATAAGTTCTGAGATTTTAAAAAAAAAGAACAAGAATACAGGGAATAAAAATGTCACTGTTCACATTGAATTCATAATGTTCTAGATATGCAATGTCCTCCTGAAATTCCTATTTTTTTATCAGAATATATTCAAGAATTCTTAATGAATTTAGACTTTACATTAAGACAATATAATCATTTTATTTCCTAATATATAATTTAAATGGCAGGTGACCAAATATATACTGAGCATAGTGTGGAATAAACTCATTATAATGCCCTTAGACTCTTTTGGACACCTACTGCATTTTCCATCTTTTCCAGTTACTGACTTAATTTTTGAAACTAGTAGTAAAATCCTGTATTCTCCTTTCATTCTTGGAAAAAATAGCGCACTTAAATAATTAGTGTCTGCTTCTCTTTCATGATGTTACTGACAGTTCTTGAGGGAAAGAGCTCAGTTTTTACAACTTCAACTTTTTGAAAGATGTGGATAAATACCATACTGAAAGTGCCTGAAAAAAAATGTTAGATGTTTCATAAGCAACTGGTGGCTTTTATTTAACAGACAGAAGGCCAGTTTGATTACTGTTCTCATTTTTCTGTTTTTTAAAGTTCAAGAACAAAAACATTTTACTTTATGGTTCTTGGCTACCTGGCTTTTACTCAATTAAAACCACAAACTGATTATGTACTAATTATGATTCAGAACATTTCCCAGAGGGAGTACTGACAGAAATCTGATCTAATATGGTGTGACAGCTGGCTGCTATTCCTTTCTTATTATTAACGTCAGTTCTCAAGATGGTCTGTGCCATTGCTTGTTTTATCTGGGGAAAAAACACTGGGAAAATTTGGAGAAAATGTAATATCCTTGAATTGACCAGAGTCCTAATCCTACATCAGGGATAGCTGGATATAACTCAAATTATTATGCTACATTCTCAGAGTGCAGATAACTTGTTAAATCCTCATCTTCATAACCAGCTCCAAATAAACTCAATTTTACAGAAAATAATTTTATAAAGAATGTTTTATTTGTGATTGTCTCCTTGTATTTGACGCTGGTGCGACTTTATCTCAGGTACTGGGTTCAGTTTTGGGCCCTTCACATTTTGGTGCTGAAGGGTGTCCAGAAAAGGGCAATGAAGCTGGTAAAATGTCTGGAGCACAAGTCCTGCGAGGAGCAGCCAAGGGAGCTGGAATTGTTTATGCTGGAGGATGCTCAGGGGACACCTTATCACTCTACATTTCCCTGAGAGGAGGCTGTGCTGAGGTGGGGGTCAGACACTTCTCTCAGGTGATAAGTGATGTGACAAGAGGAAATTGCCTCAATTTGCACCAGGGGAGATTTAGATTTGATATTAGGAAAAATTTATTCACTGAAAAGATTGTCAAGCATTGGAACAGGCTGCCCAGGGAATTCACCATATCTGGAGATATTTAAAAGACATGTCAATGTGGCACTTAAAGACATGGCTCAGTGGTAGAGTTGACAGTGCTGGGTCAATGGTTGAATTCTGTGATATCTTTTCTAACCTAAATGATTCTAGCTGGGTCAATGGCTTAAACTCTATGATCTCTTTTCCAACCTAAATGATTCTATTATTCGATGATAAAAAAACTGTGACTAGGGATTACACTAATTTAAGTGAATCTTAATAACTCCTTCATGTTCTGAATATTTTCAGGTTTCTAAGAGGCATTGACCTCAACTTGAAGTTTTCCCAGTAGTTCACTTTGTATTGTAACTGTACTTGATTATTTATTTCAAGAAATAAATTCAGGAATTGAATTTTCATGAAAATCTCTATGAAAGTTGTATATGAAAATTGAGAGATAAGAGAATACAGCATGTCATATGAGTTCCTTGCATGTTTTCTACAGAAAGTGTTCCCAGTATGAAAAATAGCGATGTCCAAACTCATCAGAGATAATATTTTAATATTTTCTGTGGCAAATTGGTCATATAATATAGTACTTAATTAACGGTTTCTCCGGCATCTGATATGGTCCTCCTGGGGTCCTAAGAAATAATCTGTGTACACATGTACATGTGTACAGTATCTGAAATAAGGGAAAATCTCTGTTGCAGCCCCTCAGAGTAACTCACAGGACAGGGTAATATTTTGCTGCCTATCACATGAAGGCAAAAAAGAGACTGGTACTTCAACTGCTGAAACAGAACAAGAGAGCTCTTTAGGGTAAAGACATACTGTGGATACTGTTTGCTTGGAGAACCCTCAGGTCTGCATCATCTCCAGAAGCATCGTGATGACTTATTTTGAAGGAAAATGGTTGGCTGGTACCAAAAGGAGATAAGACGTAGCATTATATAATATAGGCAAATGAAGAAGGAGTGAGCTAGGTAGCTAAATAATCACATGTGTAGATGCCATATAACTAATGTGAGAAGTTATAAATTTAGTCCCTCTACAACATGGGCATAACAGTCTGAAACAATAGAACTTCTGACAGTTTCCATAGAACTCTTGTTTTCATGCCTTAGGTCTTTAGCTGCTGTGAGTAGGACACTTATTCCGGTGGTTTCCATATTATTTGCTTTGATTTTCTTGATGCTCAGTAAAGTCACTGAATGTTCTTAAGTACCGATTCTGGACATACTGAAGTCTGAGTCAAAAAGTTTGTGGAAGGAAGATAGACTTTCAAACAGGAAAAAGGGTTTAGTGGGACAGGGAATGGATTTTTGTATCTCCTTTGTTCATTTAACTTGGCGATCAAAGATCACCAAACAGCTGTTGGCAGAAAATGCTGCATTTCATCTTGTGATCTCTTAAGGAGTCAGTTACTCCTAACAAAACTACATCCTTGCATCCCAGCTTTGCCCCACAGTATGCCAATTAGAGTATTTCTAGAAACTTTGTGATCCATCTTCATCATTTTCCTTCTTACAAGTGAGAAACAGCATCATCTGCCTGTGGGATAGAAAATCAGAGGTTGCATCTTAGCCTGTTTATAATTTCGTTTCACTCTTGCTTTCATCTATTAATACCAGGGAATATTAGATAACAAAGAGGAAAATTTTCCAGGATTTTTCAGACCTGAAATCTCAACTGAAGAATTGGAAGAAAGATGAAGACTTTGTAGAATACTGGCCATAGCCTTTTGTCAAACACTGTTTAGAAACATGGTACATCATCATCATCATTATTTATGCATATGCATATTATAGCTATTAGTTTTATATATATATATATATATAGCTATTAGGATGTCTCACAATTGTTTTGTTGTCAAAATCAATGATTCAGCACACAGAGAACCATAAAATTTCCTTTTCCCATCAGATTTCTGTCTTCTACAAACACATTTCTTCCTGGAAAAATCTGTATAATCCTACAATATTGAATTTGCAGCAGTTATACTTAGCAGTTATATTTATACAATTTGAATATTGGTGGCTAAAACAGAATAAAAAATAATACTGTCGCATGTTCAATCATTATTCCTCTTTTGTGAAATGATAATTTCTGAAGACATTTAGATGCATTTTTACCCTATTCTGTGAAAAAAAGTATTTTTCAGGAAATCACATATAGAATTATACCTGAAATTTTTAGAAGATATGGTCTGCAAGTCCCATTAATCTAGTGCTACTGATGTTTTATATCATCTCTTCAAAACAAGAGAAATACAACTTTTTGTTCTCAACTGATGCATGTTGTCTATGAGAACATTCATATATATCATTCAGTTGTCTAAGCAGTGGTCTATGAACTACCTAGGGCATGAGCAAAAAATTGCCATTTCATATCAACTCCTTTATACCACAAGGTTATTTGCATTAAATGGAACATTTTAGGACATTGACAATAAATAAAATAGGAAAAAAATTATAACTCTTCAATTAAAGATTTCTTCCTAATTTCTGGGGCATTATTCTTTATGCGTCAGCCATTTGACGTTGCTTCTGTGTTCTGCATTACCTGCAGTAAACTGATCTATTTTACAATTAGAAATAAGGACTGGGAAGAAAGGGTTACAAGGGAGTCTCTCAGATAATAAAATCTAGTCTATTTCATTAGAAGTAACCAAAAAAACAAGAATTTTGTTAAGAATGTTCTCCAGAATGCACAGTATAGATGCTCCCACCTTTCTTGCTGCATAAAAACACTCTGTACCCTGCAGGCAAATGAAAGACCTACAGTAAAGCACCAGAAACCACACCAAGCTAGAGGAAGAGAGCAGAAACTCTGTGAGTCTCAGAGTTATCCTATCTCAGAATGGAATCTCTTCACAAAAACTCCAAGGCGATTTTAGGATACTACAAAATCTATACTACAGAAGAGGGTGAAGCAGCATCCAAACGGTAAGCTGAGGATTAAAAACTTTCTTTTATCTCAGAAAAGCAATCCACTGAAGATAGCAATCAGATCAGACCTATACATATTTTTATTAAGCATGGCTAATAACCAGTGTCTGGAGAAGAAGGAAAATAAAACATGCAACAATTAGAAAAAAAAAAGTAGTCTTAGAGTGGAAGAACTCAAGAACTCCTTTTCTTCCCAATTAATACTGGCAATCACACTGATAGATACTTTGAGATTTAGGGTTAGTGTATAATTGAAAAGATATAGTGTCTTTTTCAAACCATAGGGATATTACAGTCACTGGATATCTGAAAATTGAAAGACGAAACTCTTAGTTTGTTCCCCCATTTATTGAAATATTATTTCAGGAATACATTCCATATATTTATCAGGAGTGTTCCTGCCATAATTTTGTGCCCATATCTATTTGTTTCTTTCAGACTGCTTTCATAGTTAACAATTTCCTTCTAAATTCTGCAACTTACTCTTCCAAAAATAGAAAAAATTATAATACAGCTTCTGAAGCTTTAGAGAATACTCTAACTCTTATCAAGGTCAAAGTATAAAAGTTTTTGATTTCTTATCTAACCCTTTTTGCTTTTATATGTCACAGAGACACAGGAACCCACACAAAATTTCAAGAGAGATGCTTCTAGTCAAAGAAATGAATGCTATGTTTTAAATGGTGTGTGTAGAATCTCTTTCAGAGCTACTGGATGTATTGGATGTGGTAGATTTTGAGGCCAGGTATTTTTTTAAATTTAATTTTATTTTTTGCTTCAGTAAAAGGAAGGTGATTATTTCAAAGCCACTAATATTAATAACAAGAAACTAACAGGTAGTTAACTTCCTTAATTTAAATTAAATACCTATTTGTCCCTCAGCTTCTTTACACATGGCTTTATATGTACAAATAACATCAAACAGCATAATACAATCAAGCAGAAGTACCTGAAGCCTGGATTATTTGATGATGCAGGTAATGATGACGATTAAAAGTAAAGACACAGCTGTCACTTGAAGAATGGCTCGAATTTTCGAGACTTCTACTATGTAGTTCATGTAGCCTCACAAACTTACCATATGGTTACCTCGTGGGGCATGTCTACACTAATTGGTTTATCTAAAACTGAGATGCATTGAAGCAAAAGCTGCAGTGTAACTGCTCTGATGCAATTGCATCTGAGATAACTGCCAAAGCATGCTACTTCTCAAATTATTACTTCTACATGAGGGAAATTTATCTCAAAGCATGTGCTCAACCATGGTGCATACATTTGTTATGTTTTTTGAACTGCTGCCTAGTCCTGTGACTGTGTGATTTTTGCTGCAGAGAAGGAAGAATGCTCCAATTACACTAGTCTCTCAGATAGGAATCATATTACCATCCTTATTCATGCCATAGGCCTAAAAATTCATAAAGGAGAAGACTTCTTTACAGAGTTCTCATAGGAGTGTGTAGGACAGCTGAGGAATACAACAAAATTTTCAGGAAATGTGTTTTTTAGAACATGGAGAAGAGGGGATAAGGATTTCTTTCTCTTAGAATTCTCTACCATGTGTGCTGCAGCACACTTGGTATCTGATTAACAGATAGATTTGAGTAATGAACAAACCAGTAGCTGTGGGGTGACGGTGCAGTGTACCTTCAGGAGATGATTATCTAGCAGGCAGCTAGACAGTGGCCAGAATTAGTGCTCAATACAATAACTATTAGAGGAAAACTGAAGACTTTGCTGAAATCTGGGAGACAGAGACCAAAAAATGTGACTATCCTGGGAGTAGCTTGCCTGTATGTGACATCTCCTGAGGGCACACTATCTTCTATGTTTTTTACTCCATTGAAGAGTGAGTATTTTGTCTATAGGAAGGTACATTTGTATGCTGTACCTGTCTTTATGACTTTTAAAATTTAGATAACAGATTAACAACAAATTTTTCAGGGAGGTCAGTAGATCTTCAGAATTTGTTTCTCAGTATCACTGAGGGATCTTTTGTAGGTTTAGACAGATCTCAAGTCTATGTGAAGGGCTGTTATTAATTTCACATGAAACATTCTTGTATCATAGGAGAAATCATAGGCTTCCTGTCAGGAAAAGAGACTTTGACTTTCAATTTAAAAAAAAAATCATAAAAACCCAACCCAAAACCTAAAATCAACAAATGTAAATAAACCAAGTTGTAATTATTAATATTTTTCCAAATAAGATGTTTACACAAAAAGTAAGTCCTCTTAGAGATTTTAGAAGAATGATACATTTTTTTCTAGGTGCAGGTAGGTTCCATGCTTGTGCTAAGCAGGAAACACAGTACCTTATCCAGTTAAATTTCTGTAAGAAAAAAAACTGAATTGAAAAGATCAGAAACCGGAGTTAAGGAATCACTTCCCTAAATAAACTGACAATTAAAGCAGTATTAAAATATGCAGGCAGTCTGTGTAGTCTGGCATAAGTTAGAGGGCTCAAATGTGTATGTTTTGCCTTGTAAACTATTTTCTTTGTCAGGTAGGACTCTGGAGACCAAAGCCTGATTCCGTTCTGTTGGACCCACACAAGTAGTATAGGAAGAGCTGAAGTAAGAAAAGACAGATGATGGATAAAAATGTTGAACATACATTTCAGGTCTACCTGTGTTTTTATCCTGATCAATCAGCATCTGCCAGTCAGGATGTGCCTAATTAAAATGGGGTCTTATTTTGTCAGATGCAGGTAAAATTTAATTCCAGTCTTAATGTTGGAATGTATATCCTTGTCCCACAAAATGAAAAGGCAAAGGTATCTCTAGAGGGTTATTTTGACAGGGACAGAACCATCTGTTTGGAAGCTAGTGAAAGACAGTTTCAGCCTGCTATTTAAGAATGTTTGGTAACACTTGCTAAATTTGGAATTCCATTTTTCATTCCTCTTATTCTTTATTACAGATTTTTCAATTTTATGGCTGTAATTTCATAATGAGATAGAGGCATGTATGAAGGGCAGCAATAAGCTCAATATGCTTTCTGTGCTTTTGGTTTCCCTGCCTGTTTATTCTGTAGATAATGCTCATATTCATTTCATTGCAAGATTAGAAATAACATTGCTAAGGCTTTATGGATAATGACCTTGAATATTTATTATTTTGTTACATGTATACCTTTGTTGATTTTGAAAGACTCAATATTTTAGTGGGAAATCACTAAATTTTCTCTAGTTTCTTGAATTAATAGCCATTGCTACCAAAATTTATTACTTATTTTGTTGAACAGTTATGTTAAAGAGTCTGCTTTACTACTGTTTCACATCTAAAGAAATACTCTACGCTCAAACTTGTATGTTTTTAACTGTGTCTGCCTTGTTAATGTCTTCAGACTGATAATACTGAAATAATAATACTACATTTTGAATTCATCAAATGAAATGAGGAAGCTCACGAGAAGGACTGGAAAAGGACAGCAATGTCTTCAGACATGTTCTGGATGTATCCTCATGGTTGGTGATAACTGATCTGGTAACTGATAACTTTACTCAGGTATAAAGCATTGCAAGTATGATGTTAGAATCCAAGAGTGACAGAAGAATTCCGTCTTAGATTGAAAAACATCTTTTGAGAGGTTAAAATTGTCATATGCAATTTATTCTAGTGTAATCTGCTGTTGAAGAGGGAATTTTGCTGTCTTCTAACTGCCTAAAGGGCATGATATCTGGAGACTTAGTCTGGGTAATTTTGAAAGTAATAATTTAAAACCAGTTTTCTGTTGAATTAAGAATCTTAGTATCAGTGAGTATGCAGAGTTGGAAGGGAACTCTCGGAGTATCATGGGGTGCAGCTTCTGTCTTGTCTTGCTCACCCACTCTTCTTTGATCCAACAAAAGTGATAGGATTGAGATGTGCAATCTAATTGTGAATCACGAGCGGTTTGCATCTTTTGAAAAATTTAATCAGCTTTTCATAAAATTTTCCTGGATCATATTTGGACTTGAGATGAAAATATGGAATAGAATAGAATAGAATAGAATAGAATAGAATAGAATAGAATAGAATAGAATAGAATAGAATAGAATAGAATAGAATAGAATAGAATAGAATAGAATACAATAGACCCTTCCAGTTGGGAGGGACTTTCAGTTGAAAGATCTAATTCAAGTGCCTGACTGATTATAAAAATGTTAAGGCATATTATCAAGAGTATTGACCAAATGCCTCTTAATCACTGACTAGTTTGGGAATTTGACTGACCATTTCTAGGGAAAATCTGTTCACTTCAAACTGAGGTAGCACCAAAAATGAATACAGCAGCTTAATCACCCCTTTTGATCTGCTGGTCACGCTGTATTTGATACACTCCAGGATGCAGTTTGCTCTCTGGGCTGCCAGGGCACAGTTCTGACTTCTATTGAGCTTCCTGGATCCAGCACTCTCCAGTCAGATCACTCTCTCCAGGGTTGCTCCCCAGTGTCCCAGTTTATACCTGTGTCCAGTGTTACTTCCTCCCAAGTTCAGAATCCACTATCCTGAAAATATCATGGAATTAATTTCCACTATTCACAATTCATTGCTCCAAACTATTTAGATCCTTCTTCAAGTCCTTTTGTCTCTCAAGAGGGACAGGAGCACATCCCAGTGTAGTATTATCAGCAAACTCATTAACGGTGCCTTCAATGCCTAAGCCCTGCTGCTCAGTTAGTTCTTCACTGAGTGCACCATGTAGCAGCTCATCCTGTAGTTCGACTAGAAGAATGCTGTCAAGGTCAGTATTAGAAAGCCTTACTGAAATCCAGAAAAACTATTCATGCTGCTATGTCCATGTTTGACCTTATAGAACAATATCAAGTGTAGGTACAATTTTTTCTAGATCACATCCTTCTTGTACTTAAAGAAACCCCTATTATCTGGCACAACACTGGTCAGTCTCAACCCTGACCCTTTCATGTCCTCTCCCTGCATAATGAATCACAGCTCCTCTGAACTCTTCCTGTGAAACCTTGCCTTTCTTCCCTTGCTTCCTGAGATCACACAGTTTCTTCTTTCCCTTGAGCTTCAAGACTCTCCTGGCCTGCCAACCTGTTCTTGAGCTCTGCTTGTTTGACTTATGACACAAAGAAATTGACTGCTCCCATGCCTCTAAAAAGGGTTCTTAAAGACCAGCATTTGTGGATTCCTGAGACCTCAAAAGCATACGCCCAGGATACTCTCTTAAACAGCTTCCTGAATAACAACAGCTTAAAATTTGCTCTACTGAAGTTCAGAGTAGCAGCTCTGCTACCCTGGAAGGGAGTGGAAATTTCCTATTTTGGCAGATAAAATGAATATTTCAGCCAAAATTGACCATACAAGAATAGACGGGTACTAAGCACAATCAGTGAGAATATCTGCAATTATATGTCAGATATTTTTAAAATATCTGACATAAATGATCACATACTTTTTAAAAAGTGATCACATATTCTGTCTGGCAATAAAATGACCAAAAAACAAACTGGCAACACTTGCAGTCAGCACTTTGTCTTCTTAGGATTTGGTACTTTCTTGCTAATCAGCACCAAGAGGAAGCATTTCATAGTTATGACATATTTATCTTACTTTTACTATGTATTTTTTTATTATTTATCTATACAGTCTTGTGAAAAAGGCTGAGACATATGATAGGTAACTGAAAAATAGATACCCTGCTCAGAAGTCATAGGAGCCAAATTAAAGTTCTGCAAAGACCAAGAAATGAAAGTCTTTATGGAGTAGAAGTTTTGATGGGAACATACACCACCAGCAGGAAAGAACTGTCACTACATACATTTCTTCTGACCAAGGATGGCTTTTTTTTGCTAGTCTGTGTATTACCTTCCAGGTAAAGTTAATAGCTGAATGCTACAATTAATTGGAAAGTATGACAGTGATTAGCACCACTTTAGTAGTGGGATCTCACTTATATAAAATTACCACTATGGTAATATGTGCCAAATTCCTACTCACTAAGAAAATTAAAGAAAAAGAATTGTGGTAAGATAAAAATAAGCTATCTATTTTCCGCTAAAACCTTTTAGCATGAACAGGGTCAGATAAACTATTTTTGAAATAATACCCATTGAGAAAATTCTTATTAAGGTACCTAAAATATTATTTTATACAAGAAAATTCTTCAAAGTTAATATCAAATACTAATTTAATTACTACTAAGCAAAACCAAGTGAACAAGAACAATATTGTTCTAATTTTAGTTGGATCATATCTCTCACCTTAAGATTTGTGTTGCTGTTTTCTTAAATGCAATGGCATTAAATTGAAAAATGGTGCACAGATCAAAGTAAGAGTTCATCTTTCTTTAAATATATGCTGCAGGGTTTTGTTCCACCCCATGAAGCCTACCAAAAACTCAGTGAGCAGTAACATTTAACCTTTAAAATAAATTATCATTGAATTACATTAATATTAAAAATGCCTTTTATGTGCAAGAAAGGTACTTGGAATTCAGATTTTAAAAAGCACTGGAAGCACAAAAGAAAATCAAGAAATAATCTATAACCATACTTGCTTTGCAAATTAAGTAAAATAACAAAAACCCTGGTAATATTGAATGTATGATATTTTTCTCCATTTAAAAATATGCTAATGTACCATATCTAACAAAATTAGAATACAAATGTTATAAGTTTCAATGCAGAGTTTTTAAAATATAGAATTGCTTTAAAAATTGTTTTAGGTGAAGCATATCCTTAGATTAAGTTTTAGAGACTTTACTTTCTTTGTTTTCACTTGAATAGCCTGTACTTTGGGAAAAATGTTCTGGCCCCGCTGAAGTCAATGTGAGCTTTTGGAAAGCAACGGGAGCTCCTACCCTACAGCTCTGTAATGAGTTCAGTGCAGCTGAAACTCTGCATCTCCCTGAGACTCACTCAGGTCAGCGGCACTTCAGGTCAATGCAATGGACCACTGGTACAAAGGATATTTCAAGATAATTCCCAAAACATCATTCCTGCAGAGAAACTCAGGTATACTTAACTTTAATGCTGACTTCAACAAGACAAAGAATATTTATAAGCTTGCATGACTTTGCTTGAGTTTCAGGAGAGAAAATAGAGCATCTATAAGAAACTCTGTTTTTGCAATTCATAATCTAAAAATTTTTGAAGTAAGGAAATGTATATTCAATGACTCTCTAGTGTTTTACTACATATTTAGGCCAACCAGACAGGCCATACAAACACATATTTAGTTAAAATTTAATTAAGATAAAAATTATTTGCGTGAGTATAAAATCTTGAATTCCTAATTCTGATGTCTCACACTACCACTCCCACAAGAGAAAGAACAAAAAAAATCTAACCAAATATAAACAAAACCCCAATCACCTGATACTTCAAAATGCTTAGTTTTGGATTTAGGTAAAAAGGCAAAAATTGTACTCACTGTTGTGTTATGTTTTAGCTAACTTAAAAGTAGCAATTTTTTCACATTAAACTGTCATTTTTGTAAAACCTGAGCATATAAAAGATTAATGTGTTCCAGGACTGTACTATGAAATATAACCATATTTGTAGCATGTCTTTCATGTTTCATATTAGTGCATTTAACACCCTGACCTAGTCATAACTGCTTTTGTATGAAATGTCATCATATATGTCCTAGTATAATGAGTGCATCTTGCCAAACCATGATGAGGTAGTATGACAGCTAATGATGCTGAGCATAGCACTCATTTTTGGCTTCCAAGTGAGATATATAATTTAAAATTTTCACCTCTGTCAGCTCCCTCTACAGTCAGCAGAGATATGGTCAACTCCAGATGGTGATATAGCATGTCTGTTCCCATTCTCCAGCTGCACTCATCTTCTGAAGTTAGTTGGTGTGAAGCTCTTCCCTCATCTCTGAGTGGCAGCTTCTTCTGAAAAAGAGAGTGACTGTAGGTCTATCTTGTATTTAATGTAGCAAACAATAAACAAAACAATTTTTAAAAGGTGGATCATTTTGTCATGATTATTTTTAATTTACCAAGTTGTCTATGTGTTTGTTTTCTTGTAACAGCTGATTTGACCACAAAGATACTGGTTCAGGTCTACCTAGAAAGTTTAGGTTGTGGTTTTTCTTGTTTGTTTGTGTTTATTTTTTGTTTTGGGGTTTCTGTTTGTTTGGATTTTTTGTTTTGTGGTTTTGGTTTTTGTTTATTTTTAAATTTCTCTTTCAGTAGTCATTGATCTGCTGGCTTCTATGCTTAAAAGAAAAAGTTATTGTGAACAGCTTTGTTTTCCAGACTGAGTTTTACATGAGAAATTTCACTGTAAGCCAAAATCAACGCCTACTCAGGGAGCTGTACAGATGTCAGGATAGTCAGTAAGATAGTTTTGTCAAATTTTGAGTTTTGTTAAGAGAGTAATTTCAATAAAGCTAACATGCATGGGACTATCAATACAGTACACTTTGCAGACATGTAGGTATCTACTAAGAACAATTTAATTCTGGAGCATTGTTTTCAAATGTTTGAACATGGCACCTATCACCATCTGGTCTAAAGAAATTTGTGAGATGTGCACCTGTAAGCTATCCTTTCTTATCATGGTCTGAAAGCATGGCCCTTGGAACTTTATTTACGCTAGCCTGATCTTAGTGGAGAGCTAGACTGAAGGGGTGCTGCAGGAGGCAATCTTCTCCAATGACTCACAGCTGTACTGATTACCAAGGAGTGGAAACACCTGAGTCTGCCCAATCAGTTTGGGGGATAGAAAAATGGGTTAGCTGACCACTAGCTACAGGTACCTTGCAGTTTGAGGTGGAATATGAGCCTTAGAGTCTGCTGGAGTAACAGAAGGAGGCTGCTGACCATGCTGTGGGGAGGTAAGGGACATATGGCTATGCAAGGGACAGCTATGGTGCGAAGATGCTGTGTGAGGGACAATCAGCGTTAGGTGGCTTGGAAAGGGACAGCATGGAGTTAGCCAGTCATGCAGAGTGAAAAGAGGAGTCAGAGCAATGTGGAACTTCCTGTAAGACAAGAAATCAGTACTGGGTGAAGCTGCCTATAAGAAAAGGAGTCAGAGTTACCTGAGCGAGGTCTCTGAAAGAAGGCATGAGAGTTGCTTGAAAAAAATTCATTAAGAGAAGAAGGTATGTGAAGTTTGTAATTAAAGGACTGGTGTTGATGCCAGCTGTGCCAGTCTCAACACAACTGCAACAGGTCTTGGAATGTGAAAAAAAGCAAAAAACCTACCACACAGAAGGAGCACCAGGTTAAAGGGAAATGTTTTAAAATGTAAGAGCACCTTTTGTCAGTAAAACTTTGGTTTGCATTTGACAACTGATTGTAAATTTGGTACATTGTTATAACCATACTATTAAAAAACTGTAGAGCTAGAATATACACAAACCCTGATATAATATACCTTTATATATTAGTTGTAGAAATTCCTGCAGAAAAACATAAACTTGAGAAAAAACTAAGTACAGTAATTTCATGATTACAAGCCGCACTGACTATAAGCCGCATTGCTGGGTGTTGGTAAACATCTCGTTCTTTGTCCATAAATTAGCCGCACACAATTATAAGCCGCTCTGTCATTCGCAGCGAGGACCTGCCTGCAACAAAATTGCCAAATACTAACAGAATCGCGGGATTGGGGAGGGGGGGGTTTACTGGCTCGGCTTGGGCCGTGAGGGCTCGGCCCGCTTGGGGTGGCCCAGCTCGGCGGGGCCGCTAAAGGCCGGCTGCCGCCTCTGGGCTCGCTCACCCTGGCCCGGCGCTGCCCCGCTGTGCCAGCAGGGCATGGAGCGCGGCGGTGGCAGGAGGGGAAGGAGCGCTCCCACGGCGGCAGGCAGGAGGGAGGCCCCTGCCTCCCTCCCGAGACACGGGGATGACAGCATGGAGCTCCTGCCTCCCCCAGGCTGCGGGAGAGGAGGGAAGGAGGGAGCTCCCCTGCCTCCCTCCCCCTCCTGCGCTGCCAGCAGGGATCCCGGCTCCACCCACCCGCTGCGTGACACAGTAACCAATTTGTAACAATCATGTTAATCCGGGTTTTACTGGCTGGTGCTTGGCTCAGCACCTCGGTTTGCACTTCTGGGGTTGGAAATGTCAGAAAATTATCCACATATTAGCCGCCCCTGAGTGTAAGCCGCATTTCTGGTGTGGGAGCAAGATTTTAGTCAAAATGGTGCGGTTTGTAATCGTGAAATTACTGTATTTTTTAAATGGTATATGGAGTGAAATTAATGCTTTCAGAAATGGGTTTATTTTTGCATATAGATTAAGAAAGATGTAGAATTTAAATATACATAAGCATATACATGCACATGCAGTTATTTTCATAAGAGAATGATACTGGAGTTATGCAAACTTAAACTAGTTTATAATTTTGTCCTCTAGGCTCATCATACATTGACACTTATGCAAAAAAAGTTTCATTCATATGTTTGGGTTTACTCCCAGTTTATATTTCTGCTAGTGAAAAGAGAATCGGATCCATTGATTTTTGTGACAAACTGCTATTATTAACAGTTTTTTAAAGGTGTCCTTTTAAATGAATGTAAGGGTTGATTGCTTTCATACTACATACTTACTGCTTCTGTCTGTCCTTGACCTTTATCTGAGAGGCAAAATTTCAGGTTGACTTAGCAAGAAAAACCGAAACTTTTTTCAGAAAAACTTGAACCTGGTATTCTGTAATTTTCTTTGATATATATTTCCCAGGGGAAAATTAAAAGAGAAAAAAACAAAGGTGAGTAGATCAATGGTATTAATTTTACATATATATGTATGTTCAATCTGTTTCAATACATGTCCACATAAAAATGGATGAATGGGAAGTGTTTAATTCAGTAAAACTTGCTTTATATGATGCGTCAGTTTTTTTCCCTAAGGATTATAAATATGTCACTGCAATGTTTTTTTGTTTGTTTGTTTTTAAAGCCTTCTCTCTTGTCTGATTTGCCCAATTACATTGAATATTTTAACAGTATAAACAAGGGAAGATGGTTTTCAAAGTCCACTAGTGTTTTTATAGCTGTACATTTTCAAATTTGTAATCCCATTCATAGTATTGGGGCTTATATCGTACAGAGAGTTATGGCAACCTGGAATTTGTCAGAAGAGTCACAAGGAGAATCAGAGAGTGCACAGTGCCCATGCAATGCAAAATCTCTTACTGGAAGGAAAAATTAAGGACTCAAGTTTCAGGCTTGTCTGCTTGTGGCAATATGCAAGTCAGCAACCACTCATCTGCAGGTCTGTCCATCTCTCTCCAAGATTTCTGATCACTTAACTCTGCTTTACTTAGGCAAAGCTATTTCTTCTTCTGTTCTATTAGCTCCAACCTCTAGGAATGAATTGCCATTAATTTTACAGTCTTGTTTTTTAAAACTTGCCCCTAAAAGTCAGGAGAAAATGTTCCTTAGAATCCCTGTATGTTTTCCCAAAATATTTTCCTTTCTTTCAATATTTTTAAAAGTAAAATTTAACCTTCATCCAGACAGCTATAAATCTTTGTACGTTTAAATATGCAATCAGTTGTTGCATTTTAAAGAATTACCTGTGAGCTTGATTTCTTTTTGCAAGAACATAGCTTTGTGTTGTAAATATACTATGAACTTTCCTCATGAATGAATGTGTAAACTAATTAAAGGTTAATCACTTCACTCAAGAAATACATCAAGTCTTTTAAGTAAAATTGCTCTATAGAGGAACATTTGAAATACATAGTTTTTAGTGGAAAAAGGTGTAGCTATATCAAATTGGTCAAGTGTGATTTCCCCTTGAGGACTCCATCTTGATGACCTTATTTTCTACCACATATGTTGTGGTATTCTGCAGCATGACCTGTTTCATCAAGTTTCCAGGGGTGGAGGTGAGGCTGACTGGCCAGTGGTTTCTTTCGTCATCCTTCTAGTTTACATACATTGCTGACCAATGTATGATTGAGTTCCTACCCTAGAAACTTGCTGTTACAGTCTTATTTCTCTTCCGGTCTTTGCTGAAAATGCTTGTAATGACCAAAGTCTTTCTCCAGCCAACGTCTCTAAACAATATTCCATGCAAACATATTCTTAATATTTCTGCTAAAATTCTGAGCCTAAGACTGGCAAGTCAAGACCAATATGTTCTATTCATTTTTCTGTATCTGTTTTATGAAAGCCTTTTAGATTTTTAGCTGAAATAATGTTTTAGATATTATGTATGATGATTCTACATGAAGGTGTCAAAATATTCTGCAGGTTAATCATTTATTGCATTTCTTTCACCATGGCATTAAGAAATCATGTGAAGGAACAAATCATGTGGGACAATAAAGGCACAAGGGGATAAAAAAGTTCTGGCCATCTGTAAACAGTGTTCTGGCCAGAATTCTTGTCTGACTGTGCCCTGCCCTCATTAGTGTAGTCTGCTCTGTTCCCAGATTAAACATAATTTCTAACTCATTTCCTGAGACAAGTCTCTTTACTGTGCACTTGACCATATATGGAGTCTGTAGAGGGATCGGCCTGTTGTGTCCAACGTGTCAGCAGCTGGAGCGAGTGGGGCTGCAGAAGTCAGGCTGTGACTGCTAACAGATCAGGCAGGTAACTCAGCAAAAAGGTGACATGACCTTGGAGCCAGGGCTGTGAGAACATCTCTTGGAATGAAGGACCTGGACCACAGGGGTCCAGCCCAACTGCCAGAGTGACAATGGAATCTGGGGGTGGGTGGAGAGACCTGTTCACATGTGTCTGTAAATCGTAAACTCCCTCAAAGCACTGCTACAGACTGTCCTTTTTTTAAACATGATCCTTTAACTGCTGTACGTGTCTCTTGACAACTGTGGAGAGAGATAATCTCCTGTCAAGATAAACCACAAGAACATGCTTCCATATTCCCTTGGGTGGATCGTCTGACTTAAATTTGGAGGACCACATCTAGTAAACTCCCTAAGGAGGTTTTTACCACAGCTACTTTGTAATGTGGTTAGATTTGGAATACATTAGACATTAAGGCAATAAGAGTTTCAGAATATTATAAAGTAGAGGGGGGAAAAATGCAGTAGCTTTATGTGATACAAGGAGAATTTGCAATGAGGAAAAACATCCTAGAAATGTCAATTAATGATGAGTCCTTCTTTCAGATTCAAAGATTTATCAGACCTTAAGAGACTTGTTGGTATGAATTTGACTTTCTATATTCCAGATGAATATTTTAATCATCAAGATATGATCTCAAGCTCTCTGGAGTAAAATTCATGCTTAAGAGTTTTATAGACATTCCAGTAGACAGCAGAAACTGAAACAAAAGTTGACTAGTGGCTGGGGAGTACAGATGAATCTTACTCAGAAAGAGAAAAATCCTACACACCATGAACGCCTTCCAAGCTCTTGCTAATCTAATGTTTAGAAGAAAGAGTATTGAATATTCTGAATGTGACATATGTATTGCAGGGGTGAAAGCTTAATTTTTCTCAAAATTTAATTTTTTATTTGAAAATTGCTTCTCAACATTGCTACATAGAACATTCCTACTTCTAAAATATTAATTTTCCACACATTAAGATGTCACAATAATTTGTATTCATTATTATCTATTATTTATATAAAATGCACTGAATCCGGAGAGTTGACATAGTAAATGGATGTCAACCATAGCAACATTAAGAAGGCTGTTTTGGAAAGCAAGGCTGAATGGTTCATATTTTATTTCTTAAAATCTCATGTATATTTTTCTTCAGCACAACACTCTGATGTTATGATTTATCTCTGTGTAAAGTCCATAAAACACTGAACCCTTGCAAATAGCTTTAGTGGTATTAACAGAGAAAAAAAAAGTAAAAAGAGTTGTCTGCTTTCCTAAAGACGTCTGATGCCAAGAGATTTTTTCTTTTTATTTAGTTTTTCATGTATATGTAGGTCTCTAAGCTGTTATTGTATAGTTACATAATTTCTTAGCTAACTTTAGTATTTTTTAGACAAACACATTCCTGGAATGCTATGCTAATCCTGCTTTTTCAGTGGACTGAGGACATTCAATTTCCCATGTATTTAGACATAAAAAAGGTGGGACTAGAAGCAAGGGGCGAGGGGTTAGGGGACCAAACCAAGAGAGGGAATTACTTCATTAACTGCACTTCTAACTGGGGATTCTTGTCAATTATGTTAATTTGCTAAACATAAAAATGTCAAAACCCTACATCACACATGCATTCTGCCATAAATGCACCTGGGGGACCTCCAGTAAATGATAACCACTTCACATTTTAATCTTGTTTGGTTTGTGATTTTAGGGCTGATACATCTGGTACAATAAGGAAGTGGTTCAATAATATGCATTTTGTGTCTCTTCAGTAATAAAGAGAAATATTAGCCAACACTAGGTTTGATTCTCCTGCTCCATTTTATTTACTTTCTGAATTCCATTTATTCTTTCATGTTATCTAAATAAGTAGTTTCATTATCCAGAAGAGTTTATAGTGCTCAGTTGAAAATAAGTATTCACTGAGAGTCTGAGAGAGATTTGAATTCACTGCTAATTGACACAATGCTTAACAAGTCTCAGTTAAAGTGAGAGTTACTTTCTGCAATGAATACTTGATATTTTGAGAAGTCTAGCAGTAGAGTGTAACTACAGAAATATTCCTAGCATTCAACTATGCAGGCTGCAACAATAACCAGTGGCAAATCATGATGTGTGCCTGTACATACATGCACTTAGAACTTCCATCATGTCAAGGGGAAAAATAATTAATTGCTTTATTAGAAAATAAGTAACCACCTTGCCAGAAATGCTTATATTCAAATTTGTTTCAAGTTTACGTCTTTCCTGTCACTCGATGCATAAGTAGGAGGTCACAGTGATTCAACTCAAGGTAAGAAAGAGGCATTTTAATTGCTATCAAGGCAATGCAGGAATTATCTAGAATTGGGAACATTGTTTTCTTCAAAATTTTTAATTGACATTACACGCCCACAAAAATATAGTTATGAATATGAGTGTATATGTGTGTATAACAGATAATTTGTTTTTTAGAATTGAGACTTTTTTTTTTCCTGTTTCAGCTTTACAATTAATTGTCCGATGGTTTTGGACACACTCTCCTTATTTCATCTACAAAGATATACTGATTCCAATAGGAAAGTGTTGAATGAGAATATGACATTAGGTATCTTCTAACTGAATGCATCCTGCCACACCATGGCAATTTTTCTGTGATTTACAGGCTATTTCATCTATACTAAACAGTGATTCTAGAAACAGATTAGCATTGGCTGATGCCATAGTCTTCGAAGAGCTATTGCATCTGAACAAGACTAAATGGACTTCTACTGACTCTAGATTTTGCTAGCAGATGAGTTAATGAATGAGAGTTATATTTTTGTAGCAAAAGCATATTGTAATCCCTATACTGGTTAAGAAATCAAGATAAAAATGTTCAGGAAATATCCCTAAGTTAATATAGAACTTATTTTTTAATAAATGTCAGTGGCAAAAGAAATGCTAATAGAATGGCAAAGGCTCATTGATAAAAGCATCAATATCACATTTAAATAGTTTTCAAAGCTAAGTGTTTTGATTCCTTCTTCTGCTTCAACAATAGGAATTGTAAAGTAGGCCAACTCTTCCAATCACAACACAAATCTAGGACAGTCTACGAGATTTGCTTATAACTCTGTTCTTGCTGTTAATTGAACTCCAAGAATTATTGCTTATAAGGTCGTCATAGTATATGTCATTATGTATTATTTATGCCAATTTAAATTCCATTTTCTTCAGATATGCTAGATCTTTTATTCCATAAATTTGCTCTTCTTTGAATTAAAGGCTTATTCTCTTGTCATTCTTAAATTTTCTACTTTTGTTTTCCTGCTTTGTGTCCTGAAGTAGTGGTCATCCTTTACAAAACAAGCTTATCAAAAGGACCAGGTCATCATTGAGATAGTTTAGCCTTCTCTTGCAGCAAAAACATGGAAGTAAGGAAAGTCTGACTAAGCGCGAAGTAATTTTCCTTCAGTTGATGAGTAAGAATAAAAGAAATACTGCTCATATTTTTTCATGTTTAATTTTTAATTAAACATAGCAAAAATATCTGTAGAAAAAGAAACATCAAAATTGCAGAACCAAATAGGTAGCTAAACGCAAATTTTGCCTTTTATTCATACTAATCTCATAATTCTCGATTTCAAATTTCTAACTTTGTATTTTTCCCGTGTTGCTTCAAAATTTAAGTTTATATCCCCCAGGAAACTGTTTTCCACTGCTTTTATTTGTAATTGCAAATAAAATACACAATGGCGTGTTTGGGTAGTAAGGGTTTGGTAGCAGGCATGAGCTACAAGGGTTGACTTCTATGCAAGCTGCTGGAAGCTTTCCCCATGTCCAGCAGAGTCAATGCCAGCTGGCTCTGAGGCTGACTACCACTCTCCAAGGTCAAGCCCATCACTGTTGGGGTCACATATGTCAGAATTAAAAAGGCCTGTACAAACAAAACTGGTGTAATTGCAAAAACATCAAGGGAGTGAGACTATGGAGAGAAACAACTCCTCCCTGAAAGAGGGGCTCCCAGGGCTGGAGCAGAGATCCCCTGCTGCCCATGGTGAAGACCAAGGTAAAGAAGCATGCCCTGTTGCAGCCCATGGAGGTCCACAGTGAGCTCGGACGCACCTGCAGCCCCATGGGAAGCCCACACAGGAGTAGATATGCTTCCAGGACTTGTGACCCACTCAGGGCCCTATGCCAGAGCACTGGTTTGTGAAGTCTGTGAGGAGGACACATTTGGAGAAATCCATGGAAGATTGTCTCCTGTGGGTGGAATAACAATACTGGAGCAGGGAGAGAGAGTGATGAGGAATGAGAGGCAAAGGCAACCCCCAATCGCTGTTCTCCCAGGACAAAGAGGGGAAGAGGTAGAGAAAATCTGTGGAGGGATAGGGGGAAGGTACTTTGGTTTTGTTTCCTATTATCCTACTCCAATTTGATTGGTAATGAATTAAATTATTTTCCCTAAGTTGATTCTGTTCAAACAATTCCTATTTGTAGATCTTAAGTATACAAAAAAACCACTTTAAAAATCTTGTTTTAAAATTGCTATTTTTTTCATGGAGAATTATTCTTCTTCCAAAAACAGTGGCCTATTTCAAACTTCAAACTACTAGAACATGCATGGTGTGTCAGAGTGACATTCTTAAGAAAAGACCCCAGGATTTACATGTAGTAAAATTTTTTCATCCTTGAAAAAAAGAAAAGTCTCTTGAGTTTGGATATTATATAGATGGAATGAATGATGTTGAGTAAGTATTGGATGTCTTCTCAGATCATAGTACGGCCTAGGGGGCAGGATGCACCACCACAGTCTACCCCACGACTAAAGCAAATTTCTCTGGGCCTTGGATTTGTTTTCCTTTGAGTGAACCTAAATGAAAGTATTAAAAAACTCAGGTATTTGATTCTACCATGCCTACCTGTTAATGCTTCCATGAGAGTGTATGTGTTCCATGTTTGGAGCACTGCAGCTGGAAGATACTTCGAGAAATCTAAATGTGGAGAGGCTGTTGATCTTCCATAAATAAATGGATGGAGGGATTGCACAGATGCATTCAAGAGAGAAAAAATTTCTGCCACAAGATCACATAGCAAACCTTGTTTAGAGAGATTATCACTCTCCCAAGGCTCCCCTGATAAAGTAGGAAGGGGCAAACTTCATTAAAGACACTGAACATGCACTCCAAGAACATAAACCTGAAAAATAAATTCCAAAACTACCTTTTGGAAACATTCCAAGCGTTGATTGACTTAAATACAGTGGTTCTAAGAGATAAGACATTAATTTAAAAAATAATTCCCCGGGCAATTTTTGGAAATTTAGCACCTAGAGAAAATACTACATTGTAAAATTTTAACATTTCCAATAGATATTAGTATAAAATCAAATTAGTGGTCCCCCAAAGTGCTCTTAGCATTTATTTTGCTAATATTTTTGGCACAGAGTTCTGTCTGGTCTCTGTAGCAGACATGAAGCAGCAGTGGTCAAGGGCTGCTCAACTTCTCTCACATTTTAGAACAGGCTCCTCAACTTTGTCATACATATTCTGTTCTCACATCTGACATCCTCTTACCTAACTTAGCTCTGCATAACTGCAGTCTTTCATTATCTCTCCCTGCATACTGCAGAGGTACTGTTCAAATTTGGTATGTGAATAAGGACCACAGAAAAAGGGAAGGTGTAAAACATGGAGTCCCACTTGTTAGCTTTATGACAACACAGCTTGCTTGTACCTGTGTTTCCAGTACGTAGGGAAATAAAAGGTAAAGAGTAAATAAGTGTTTCTTCTTTCCCTTCTTCCTTCAAACAAATGAATAATTAGGTAAATAAAATTATTCCCTAGGGCACCATAAGGCAACCTAGAGCTTTGGCCGTGGTGGAGTAATTTGTGTAAACACAGTAATGTTAATTATGAATGTTTAAACAATTTGCAAAAATTACCTGTTCTATTTCTTTTGAGATAGAAATGCATGTGTATACCTGCAAAGCCACAATATTTGCATAAAAACCCTAAAACTGCAGGCAACCAGTCCTTTCATTTATTACAGGATAAAAATATTTAATGAAATGTCTTTCAAGTTTTCAAAAATATGATTAATTGTAAAATTCAACTTGTATTACAGTTTTTCTACATAGTGCTTATATAGCCCTGGAAGACCTTTAGCTACAAATGTCATGTAAATGATGCTATAGTAAGTGTTATTGTTTTGGATGTTAGTCATTATTAAACTTGTACTATAGTGTTTGAGTTAATGTATTTCCTTTTGTGTGTTTTCTAACTAATTCAAGAGAACGCAGTTCTCCCATTTGAGAAACAGTCAGTAGCTTGCTACACTATAGGAATAAAAATGAGTATAAATAAGCTGATAAAAATGAACTTGCATTGTTTCACCTAGCAGGAAGACCTAGCACTACAAAGAAATAATGCATGACTTGGATTGCATTTATTACTGTAAAATGTATTAGTGCCTTAGATGCTTTCAGATGTTATAAGACATGAAGAATGTTTCACTATATAAATGCATGTGCAAATATCAGAAAAATATCCAAAATTTGCAATAAAAGGATAGAAATTTCCCTTCTTACTTAAAGAGCTGAAATCCTTGACTGAATTGTAAGCTATGCATACACTAACCAGAGGTTAAAATGTTTCAAGCCAAGTTCAATTTATATTAAACCAGGAGACTAACTTTCCTAACAAATGAAATTTGGTCATCTATTAAACACATTTTATGTAATTTTTGAGATATTGTCTCAAACTTCAATATGAAACCCATTGAGGGGAAAAAAACGATAGCTGGAATAAAACCTGTGCAACATGCATATATTCTCAGTAGTTGTTTATCATAAGTTTATTGGCAAAAAAAGAGGTCTCTGGTTTCATATTCAGGATAGGTAGGAACACCCAAGCACCTCCCCTAAGTGTAGGGGAGTTTTGCACTGTCTTTTGTAATAGATTCTGGATCTGTTTCAATGCTTGGATCATGTGCAATCCCCTGGTGGAAGGCCCCAGGAAAGAGCTTGAGAGCATTTTAGGGTAAGTTAATGTTTTGTGACTCCTTCTAAGAAATCAGAGCTGCCTCTCACATCAGCAGTTGAGTCAGTTATGTCCCATCAAACTTCCCCTGGGAGGAGGAATTTTTCACATAAGCATTTGTGTAGGGGAGGACAATGACCACGATAAAAGGTGCCATCTCACCTTGCAAGATTTGCCTCTGGTCAGTGTCAAAGTGGCTCCTCCTGTCTGTGGGAATAGCCACCACACACCCAAAAACTTACCTCTGATTCCCCAGGGATGCAAACCTGGCCTCAGCAAAGCCCCCTGGCACCTCCACAATTGTTTTCAGTCACTAACCATTGACAGTGCAGTCTCAGAAGGTGGAGGTGTGTGAGAGCAGGTTGGGGTGCACTTGGCAACCAACCAACATAAAATATTCCACATATATGAAATGAGTGAAGGTAACCAATTTCTTGGTAGTATTAGAAAAACAATATAAAATCATTTGGCATTGAACTTCTTGGTCTGTAGATTTATTGGCAGAATCTTTGAAAAGTGGAAACAAAATGAAACAAAATATCTAAAGTTATCTACATAATCATTTTATCAATATAAACCCAGTAGACTACTTTTTTTATCAGATCTCAAGCTTAAATACTGAGATTCATTGAGACACTAGTCAGAATCGCTTTTAATTATTTTGTGTAAGTGATATGGTGTTCATAACCAGTTATTTCCTTTTTTGTGTTTGGGACTTTCTTTATAACAAAGAGGTTCTCTTCTTCTGATAAATAAATAATAATAAATAAATAAATAATGATAATTGTTTCCACAACTTATCGCCTTTAGCTGACCAGTGTCTGTTTAGAAAACCTCTGCACTCCCACCTGTTTAGATTATTTTTCTAAAACTTTGAAGGTGACTAAATTTAGATTTTGATTTATAACTACGGAAATAAGGCCATCTGAACAGAAACTGCATTGTCAAAGACAGTTACATAATAATGTAAAAGAGCACTAGCAATGAGTTTATGAGAGGAAAACAAAGACAGAATGAGCTGCAAAGATAGAATGGGCTGCAGTGGGACAGTGAGATAATATTTATCAGCATGTCAGGAAGCAGTCTGAGCGTATAGATCACCTCACCTTTGTCAAGATCTCCTTTAAAGGTCACCACAGGAAAATTTTGTTGAGGAATTTGAAGGAACAAAATGTTGCATCTTTGTAGGGACTAACAGAAGTAAAGAATGAAGGTATTTCATCTAAAAGGTAACCATGTGTGCTGCAGATTTTGCGTTTTGGACTCTTTGCTTATAATATTGACACATGGTAAGTGGACCAGGTTGTTGCAAAGAAATCAAGCTATTTGTGCTGGATACTACCAGCAGGTAGTAATTTTCTACCTTTTAACCTTTCAAGGGCATTTTTTCTCACAAAATCTTTGTTTTTACAAAAGCATAATGAAAAACAGCAAAACTGAACTTAGGCTATTGACTCTTCCAAAATCCTCTCTCCTAGTAGGACAGTGGTTTATTAATAATGAAATAAGTCATCTTTACTGAAAAAAAAAAAAACCCAAACAACTACCAAGCAGTTTAGATTTTGTTGCCTAGGAAATCTCGCAGTGCTATAGTACTTGAGGTTACTAGATGAAATACAGCTGAAATCCTCTGAGAAGGCACATTACAAGTGTGTATGAGGTGATCAGTTGCTACTGCCATATAAATTTTTTTTGCTTTTTATATTGAGCTCTTTAGTCTTTTATGATGTTTTAACCTTTTTTTTTGCTTCTATAAATTTTAAAACTTTCATAGGTCAGAAAAATAACTAATTTATGATGATGCACAAGGTTAAATATCAATGACTATAATTCTTAATTAGTACAATAATGCATTAATTGAATGTTCCATCCAAACCAGTAGAAGAATCAAGTTTCATTCATGATTGAGCTCAGTTTACATTATGCACCCTACAAAGTAGCTGAGGAGCTAAGTAGCTACTGAACAAGTACAGTAATTTCACGACTATAACGTGCACTGGATTATAAGGCGCGCCTCCCGGAGTTGGCAAACTCCGCAACTTTGTACATTATATAAGGCACACCGGATTATAAGGCACACGTTTTTTGCAGCGAGGTGCTGCACTGTGCGCAACAAAGTAACGAATTACAGGCAGGTGCTCAATTTGCAAACATTTGTCACAGATCAGCCTTTAAACGCAGCCCCAGGCACCCTTCCCATGCCATGGGCCCTGGCACCCCCACCCAGCGCCAGCTGGCAAGGCTCGTGGCTCCCAGTTCCCACTGCATGGCCGCGCCGGTGTCCCCCTGGCTGGCAGCTGCGGCAGGTCCCAGCTTCCCCCCAACCGGCGGCCACACCGTGTCTAGGCATCCCCCGCCTGGTGACTGCACCGCATCCCAGTGTCCCCCCACCAAGTGGCCATGGCTCCTGTGTTTCCTGGCTTCCCCCGCGTGGCTGCAGCTCCTGCGGGTCCTGGCTGGGCTTGCAGCTCGTACTTCCGGGTAGGCACATTTCCAAACTTTGTCCATATAAGGCGCATCCGGATTATAAGGTACACTTCCAGGTTTGGGCCAAAATTTTAGTCAAAAGGGTGTGATTTATAGTCGTGAAATTACTGCAACTCCCCCACCAATTCTGAATGAGACCAGCTGCAGTTGGATGTGTCCTGTTTTGAGGAGATCCTTGGTGTCAAACTTAATATTGTCACGTGCACTCCTATTATCCACGCTTAGCCCAGAGAAAAATATTTCTGAGAAGTTTTTCTGTGAATGCATCTTTAGAGTTCTAACGAGGGAGGGAGAATCCCAGTGTTCCTAGTGAAGTATCCATCTTCAAAAAGAATTCCATTGAGCTGGGTAGAAAATAATTTTCAAGGAGCCAAGAGTACCTGCAACTTAGGACACACTCTGCATTATTTGAAATGTCTAGGACTATCTTATCTCCAAGGAGAACAATAAGAATTTATGTGTTACTTGTGGCTAGGAAAAGAACATAAAAACCAATTTAAATATAGGGTGAGAGTTGGCACTCACTGGCACACACTCTATAGTCTCACAGCAGGAGATTACTCTTCTTCACCAGGAGATTGCACGCATCCCAGCATGATGAATAGCCTCTGATATACCTATTCTCTATGAATTGGTCTAATCACTGACCTAATCAAAATTTCAGGCTTCAATAAGATATTCTGATTAATTATATACTGTGTGATTATCTTTTTTTTTTTTTGGTTTGATTATTCCACAGGTTTCCTAACATTTTTTTTAGAGCAGTCATTTCTCTAATCACTGTCTCCATACAAATCATGATTTTTTAGATGTGTAGCTTAACCTTTACTTCAATTTGTTTTGTAATTCTTTACTGCTTAGTTTATTTTTACATTGCAGTTATTTCATATTTCAAATCACTCATTTTTTCGTTTTTTGAATATTCCTACAGACCAACACAACTAACTCCATTCAAGAACACAAGGTCAGAAAAATTGTAAAATTAGAGATGTGGTTGATTTGCATATATTTACATAGTTTATTTTATTCACAGTTAATTTCTTAGTAATTTATAGTAATATATTTCTCTTTTTGATCTTCACCAATATTTGACTATATTTACTCAGATAGCCATGATTCCGAGGTTCTAATGTTTTTCTAAGCACTAGCAGTTTAGGAACTATTTTTGTGCATGTGCACAATTACTTGGTTGAAAAATAGTGAATATTGAGTTTGTGGGGTTTTCCCAATTCCCTCCTCCCCCTCTCCCCAAATGCTTTTTTTAAAAAATTTTTTTGAAATTAATTCATCTGTCTCTCAATATCAGGAAATTCTTTCAGATCTTGTGTTTTGGTTCTGCTGAAACACGCTGTATCAGCTAATTTCAGTACTCATTAATCACTTTATCTTTGAATTATTTAGGTAAAAAGAATAATAGGAATTCCAGTAGAAACAGATGTAGTGGTTTGTAGACAAACTCTTTTTTTAAAAAAAATATAAAAGCTTTCCCTTTTACTTATAAAGCAATTTATCATTAATTTGAAGGTGGCAAACTTTTCTACCATCCCTGGTTGATTTGTGGTTTTATGTGTATGTAAGTAAGTAATCTAATCTATAATTTAAATTTAAGCAGTATGGGAGAAATTCTAATAAAACCTTCATGGAAACAATAAAATAAAGGGGTTATGCCAAACAAGTTTTTATGCCAAGATATGGAGAGAGTTTTAAAATTATTAAAAATTATGGAATTTAATCTTAAATTTGGTGATATGGTCCTGTGTGGTCCTAAGAGAAACAGAATAAGCAGCAGACTACTATAAAATAGCAGGAGCTTTCATGCAAAAATAAAGAGGTTTATTTTCTGTACATATATCATGCTAACCTATCGTACCATTATATATATAATATCGTACCATTGAATCACATTCCATTGAAAATCCTGGAATTCTGTATCATGGCAGTACTGCATCTTATATAGAGCAAAGTCTATTTCAGTAACATGAAGTAATCTTAAAACAACTGAATAAATATTATGTTTTCCTCAAAAAAATTTTACACATTATTCCTGAACATTCCAAATCACAAAGCGATATCTTTTCTTCCTGCTATGTAGTTGATACAAAGAACAGGGACAAAAGTAAACAAGAAGAGTTATTATATTCAATGTTCTCTAAATAACTCAGAGGAAATTAGATTAAGAAGAGATGCTATCTATGTCAGTAACTATAACAGTACTACAGTAATTTCACGATTATAAGCCGCACCATTTTGACTAAAATTTTGGTCCGAACCCAAAGTGCGGCTTATAATCAGGTGTGGCTTATATATGGACAAAGAACGAAAAGTTGCTGTTTTAGTTTGGAGGACAGGTGTCTGCTGAGAAAGGCAGGAGTTTCTCTTTGAAATGGAGAATGCAAACCCCCTCTCTCCAAATTATTATAATTTTGAAATCAAGGGGCTTTCAGGCAAAAATATGGGAATTAGGAATAACAGTTCTTTTCTAGGGAAATTAAAATAGAAATACAGTACTACAAAGAAACAAACTCCAAACCCTGACACAGTCAGAGTACAACCTGACACCGTCAGGCAGGGTGTTGGTAGCAGTCCCATTAAATGGTGATTGCAGTCCCCTTGCAGTGACAGATGTGGCTCAGTTGGAGCAGTGCTCCTGCAGAAGGTGCAGTTTCCCTCTGGAGGTCCAGTGGTGATGTGGAGAAATCCGGTTTTCCTCTGGAGTCCAGTGGAGAAAGGGGCTACCTTATTGTCCCAAAACCTCTGTTTTTATCTTGGTAAGAAATGTTGGGCTCTTCCCCCTGGCTAGAGCAACTTTCAATGGGATGCAGTAATTTTATCAGTCACACAGTGGGACTCAATGGGCCATTAGCAGACAATGACTGGCTGGAGGAAGGATGGGGTGTGAAAAGATAAAGAACAATGCCTTGCCTGGTTTCAATGGATGGCCCATTAGCAAATTATCTGCCATTGAGATAAGGATCACTGTCCCCACCCTCAACAGATGGTGATAGAACAGATACCTTTTATCACACTCTGTATTGTAACATGCGGCTTATAATCAGGTGCGGCTTATGTATGGACAAAAACCAAAAAGTTGCTGAAACCCAGAAGTGCGGCTTATAATCAGTGCGGCTTATAATCGTGAAATTACTGTAATTAAGTTTAAAATCTTTAGAAATGTTGTCTTAGTCCTATAAAACTGTACAAACAGATGATGCTTGGCTCAGAAAACAGACAACTCTTTTTATAATAAATAAATTAAAGGATCAATCTGTTCAGGTGAAAACATTTCAGCAGTCATGGATTATCAGCCTTAACACAGGCAGCCCAAGAGTACCTGTAAGAGTTGTTACTTTTGCTTGTTTCCTGATAGCTATTTTTCTGGCCAAATAAAAAACTGGCAGAGCAGATGGACTTAAATGACTTCCAGTTTAGAATTGAATTAAGATTACTTGAGTTTTTCGTCAATCAAAAGTGAAAATTTACATCAGCTATTTGCTCTGAGGCAATATTTCACCTGTCTCTAAACAGATTTTATTTCATGCTCATCCAAAATATATCTATTCAGTCATAAACAGTAGTTTCCTGTTTTCGATATTCTTTCTTCATTCCATTTAAAAGCATCTCAAACATAAAAAAATATATTTGGGGGGAATATTGATACTCATAAAAAGTTAGATTTCCATTAGCAAAAAAACCCAAACCAAACCAAAAAAAACACAAAAGAAAACCCAACCAAACAATTCAAAAATTTAATGAACATTTTTACCTCTGCGTCTTTACAATACAGGACAACAAAAGGTGTGTTTTATTTGTGTTCTATCTGATACTAGGGGGTTTTTTATCTTTTTTTTTTAATTTTGCTGTGTCTAATTTGCTACTGTTGATCAGTGGCACAGAATTGGATCTGAAATTGACTATTCTTTGAACAGAAAAACTATGAACTTTGAATAATGAATTATTAATGATGCTAACTATGCTTACAATAATTTACGGAATCTCAAGGATTCCATGTAAAATCTGGAGAAGGTAATTTTTTTTCTTCTTCCTGTTATAGTGAGAAAACACAGATCTGAGAAAGAAATGTTATGATAATAAAAATAATGGATAAAAATAACCGATTAGCTAAAAATAAAGGATTAGAATGGATGGCTGCCCTGAAAAACATGCAGAATATCTTTAGGCATCAACACAAAATATGAAGTAAAGGCAGAGATGACTGTATAGAATAATCTGGATGTTAAACTGGTATATATTTTAGTGATTCCTTTTCATATATGTTCCTCTTTTCCCTGAAAGACTCTGGATCTGAGAGGACACAAATGAAAATAGAGGGGTTTTTTTACAAAAAACAATTAGAAATATTAATTTGCTTTGACATTAACCTGAAAAAAATGTATTAAGAATGAAAAAACTCTTACGGAAATTGTTTCAAAGAATTTGGATCAAAATGTGCCTTTCTGTAGAACCAAATAAAAATTGTTAAAATTGGAAGAGACCAGACTGGGTCAACAGGTCCAACCTATCCTAGAGTACATTCCAGAGGATTTTGTCCAAACAGCTCTTGAATACCTCCAGTGAGAGAGACAGAATGAGAGAGAGATCCACAGCCTCTCTGGGCATTCCCTGCCAGTGTGTGGTTACCTGTACCATAAATAAGTGTTCCTCATATGCTTATCCTGAAACACTGGAGCATTTTCCTATTATTTTATGTAACAAGGTGCCTCATTCCTAATCTTTGACTTTTGATATATTTTCGTACATTGCCAACAAGATTTTTACTGAAAAATCAGCAACGCTCCCATCACCCTCAACAACAGAACTATATTTCCCTTCATGTTTCAAGATTACTATATTTAATTTCAGTGGCTGATCATATTTCAGAGTTTTTCAATTCAACATATAATGCAAATAAGAAAATGTTTATTACAAGTCTTGTTGATAAATTGCATCAATAAAATAAATTCCTTATAAAAAAGGAATGAGTCTGAAGATCAAGGGTGATCTACTGCCAAATATAATAAACAGATAAAAACTTGTGTTTAATAACAAACTCCATGGAGTCACCAAGATGAGTGTCACTTTGTCAGCCTGACTGGATTCTCCCTGTCTCACTCTCAGGTCAGTAAAGCAGTAGATTTTTTTCTGGGTGGCATTTTGCACATATAGCCACCCCTGAATCTGTAGAAAAGTATTCAACATTGCAGCTTGCTGATCCCTACTTACCCTGAGAGCCATGGTATTGTTACAAGAGAGAAGACAACATCCTCCTCCCTCCCAGGTTTTGCTCAGACCTTGGCATTGCAGCCAAGAGTAGTCTGAAGCAACCCCAGGTAAGTCAGTGGAGATGTATAGACTTGGAAAGATAAGTCTATCAAGAGGGGGATTTCAGGAGGTCTTATAGACTTTTCTGATAGATTAGTTGGAGTTGTTTGGTTTTTGTTTTGTTCTGAGCTGTTATTTAGTTTTCCTTAAAACCTCTGAAGTCTGTGGGCATCTTGGTACCTTTCATCTGGAATCTGAGAAAGACAATAGTAACCTCCATTACAGGTTTATATTGTTTTACCTTACTCCATCTCTGGAATAATTTTAGGAACTCCAAATAAGAAATGTAAGATCAGTTTCCTATTTTGTGCATATTTATTCTTTTCACTATTTGAACACATAAAATTTAACTTTTCTTTCTTCATCCTTCATAATAGGAGGAACATCTTAGGGAATAAATTTAAAATAATAATTAGAATATGTAAGTATTAGTGTCTAATTTCAGTTTTCACTTTTGTGTCTGTCCTTTACTTCTTGGACATCCTAGTAGGTCATTCTCTCCATGAAAGATTATTACAGTAATTTCACGAATACAAGCCGCACTGAGTATAAGCCACATCGCCGGGTGTTGGCAAACATTTCGTTCTTTGTCCATAAATAAGCCGCACCTGAGTATAAGCCGCTCTGTCATTCGCAGGGAGGACCCACTTGCAACAAAGTTGCCAAATAGTGACAGAATCATGGCAGGGTGGGGTTTACTGGCTCGGCTCGGCCATGCGGGCTCGGGGCTGCCGACAGGGCTGGGTGACCCAGCTCGGCGCTGCCGCTCGGTGGCAGGGGGTGCACAGAGCCCACCAGCACCCGCGGCGGTGGTGGGAGGCGGGGTTGGAGCCACCCCGCTCCTGCGGTGGCAGCACGCGGGGACGGGAGCCCCCCGAGCTGCGGGGCCGGCAGCACGGAACCCCCTGCCTCCCCCCAGGCTGTGGGGCCAGCAGGAGAGAGCTGCCCTGCCTTCCCCACCCCCTGTGCTGCCTGCACGGAGCAACTCCACCCGCCGCGCAACAGAGTAACCAATTTGTAACAACCGCATAAATGCCGAGTTTTACTGGCAGGTGCTCGACTTTGCAGTTTGGACTGACTTGGTTTGTACTCCCGGGGTTGAAAATGTCAGAAAATTATTCACATATTGGCCACTCCTGAGTATTAGTTGCATTTCCGGTGTGGGAGCAAAATTTTGGTCAAAACGGTGCGGCTTGTATTCGTGAAATTACTGTACTTGCATTACTTTATTAGTTTGGGAAATAGTAGACAACATTATTTTAGACTGTCTATTTTAGATATCAAGAACAGGAGACATGGAGTTTGAGCAAGTTATTTTTCATCTCTGTATTTTGTTGTGTTCCAAATTGGTGTTGAACATAGCTTGTCCTTTTGATTTATATGCTTTTACATACAAAAAGTTGCAGCTGTATACATAGGGACAGAATTAGGTCCACTGGGTTATTACTATTCACTGAAAAAAAAAGCAGAAATCTGCTGGTATTGCAGTCTTCCTAATTTAAAACCCATTACAAATGGAAGGTAAGATCCACATATGGACTTTATATTCTTCTGAAGAAGAATCTTACTTTTTGTCTCTGATGTCATTTAAAGGGCAAGGTAAGAACATATTGAAATAGAATCACATATCTTCATTCCTTCAAATAAACAGAATGACCTTTTCTTGAAATTTAAAGTAATATACTTTTCATTAAGTGTTTAATATTTTTGCAGTTTTCACCACGTGACTCAGCAGTGAGAATAGAATTGTTACTAATGGACAGATATTCGTGATTAGTCTACTTAAAATGTAAGGTCAAAAAGCTTAAAAACTCTGTTGAAATGTTAGTTTTACTTGAAACATGTCACAGATCATGTGCTAGAATTGTACAACCTTAGTTCTGCAAAATAAATTCTATAAGCTTACATTTTTGGGGAATTGGTGAAATATTATGAATTTTCTTTTCTTTTTCCTATCTTAATGGCTTAATCTCCACTCTGTCAGTGTGCAATACTTTAAAGAATAAATAATGATATTATAATTTTCATGTGTGAGGGTAAAAGTAAGCGGAGCAGTCTCTAAGGTCAGGCTAATGCAGAAGAAGGAATAATCTAAGCACAACTGACAACTAAGCAGGAAAACATTCTTTAGCCACAAGTCAAATCAAATTGCCAAAAACGAAAACCAAATTTGAATAAAGAAAAAGAAAGTCTTGGCCTACATACACAACCAAGTTGTATAAAAATAAATATTCCTTATGTCCTATGAGAGAATAAAAAGAGAAAATTAATTTTTACAATAAAATATCACAGCTGCACACTAATGAACACATTCCAAAGTGATGGCAAAGGCACTCCAGGGAACCCTAACACCTCAAGCAAATTTAAATAAATAAATAAATAAATAACAAATAGAGAAATGAAAGAAAAAGGAAACATTAGTGAGAACTCAAGACAAGTTAGTTCTAAGAATATCACAATATAATTTACTGAATTAGCTTTCAGTGATTAAAATATAGATTAAAAAGATAGAGTTTCTGATGTCTTTTTCCATGCCAAAAATGACAAAAAATAAGTAATACTTTGGGAAAATTCAGATTAAGATGTCTGACTTCATTTCAGATCCCTGAAGAAGTTCTCACAACTAGACATACCACATCACATTTTAACTTTAACTAATGAGAAGAGTACTTGCATTTGAATCTAGAAAAAGAAAAAATCAAATCTCCTTATGTATACGGAACTCAAAAGCAATATAAACATATTTTCCAACTTTTCCTGTATTTGTTTCAGAAAAGACTTTTATCCACAATAAAGTCTGTGAAAGAAATAATGTAACAATCATCTGTAAACTATTGATATGATAGTTGGAAACAAAATACTGACTAACCAAGAACACAATACCCTACTATTGAATTACTTTATCTAGTGATTTTAACTGTGTTTTTGAAACAACCACATAGTTTTATCACCACAGATAGACAGTAAATTCATTAATTTATGTCTTACTACAAAAGAAATAGGATTGTGCAATCAAGGAGAAAAAACCAATTTTTTCCAAATAAATAAGTTTAAAAAATAATAAAAAAATAATATTCTTTATAACTTGATAGAATGTATACTAAAATTATACTTATCAAGAAGTAGGTACAGAATTTATCTCTGTGTCTAATATGCGTTTTATTCTCGTCTATGTTTTATGAAAGATGCGAAGTTTAATGTATAATTTTGTAACTGAAGCATTAGATTAAATAATGCCTAGATAGATTAGATAAGAGATTAGATAATGTTAGATAACCCTAATATTAAAAAAAAAAAAAGAAAAAAAAAGTTAACCAGTATTAAAACTGTAACAGAAGGATAGCGTTGATTTATTTTCATTTATATTGGGTTTAATTGTGTAAATTCTTGAACAATTCCATTCAGAAACAATACTTTTTTTTTTTCTACTTTGAGAACAGTGTAAACAGAAGCATAAACATTTTTCCTTCAAAAAGTCAAATGAAGGAAAAAACTTTAGATATCTGAGATCAAGTATTTAATTGTGCTTGTAATCACTTCTACTGAAACTAATATGACCATACTCTGTATCTCACCATAAATGAATAAATAAATAAGAAATAAATAAGAGAAGGGGAGTAGATTTGCGTTTAAGAACCACTGTCAACACTCAAACAAAGCTATGTACTTCTATATTTAACATTGCCTTTTCTACTGAACAACAGTAGCTTTGGAGAATATTACTTCTCAGGGAAAGATTAGACTAAGAGGCTTAGTTACCATGGCTCTAGTATGTAGTATACATATTTGATAAGATTTCCTATGTGCTTCCTCCTATGTTACAACTTTAATTTTATAATTTTATTTCTGCAGTAGAAAGGAAAATTAATAACTGCCAAAAATTACAATACTTCTAAAGCAGAATATACCCTCCCAGTAAAAAAACTAGCCATTCACAGCTTCTTTGCCAAGTTTTCTGCGTTTATGTCTCATAAACATTTGGCTTAACAGGCAAAGAAAGGAAGAATAAGAAAAAAACATTTCTTGCATAGACATCTTGAACCTGAGGGTAAAAGTATGGAATATAGCTAAAGATGGAATATCCTCATCTTCTCTTGTCAAAAAGAAGGCCTTCTATTGTCTATTGTACTCACAGGCTTACAGCAGAATTTTCAGGTATTGAAGTGAAAAGTAGATTTAAATCCCTGGTTCAATAAGCAGCCTTGTTCCTATACCACATCCTGCACTGTTGCAAAGAACATCAGACAGGGATTCTCCTTGGCAATACATTACAGATATTGTGTATAGATGCTTATCACCACAGATACTTCAAATAAACAAACAAATAATCCAAAACCCCCAACCAAACCGGCAAAAAACCCCAACAAAACTCATTTAAAACTGCCTTAGCTCAAACACTGAATAAAATCATGACTTTGTTTTATGATTCTGTACATGGGTGGTCTGGTTTCTTTTGACATTACATGAGATAACGTCAACAAGAAATTTTTTTTGTAGGACTGTAATTGTCCATTTCAGAGTGATAGTGAACTGAATATTTTTCCAAAACCCTAGTCAGCTGTTACATGCTTGAAATATTTCTAGTTGAAAAGTTTTAAGTTTTTTTCTTATAATTTCTTTTAATGTATTGAATAGAATAATTGAATAAAGTAATATTTTCTGCATTTCTGAAAATTGGTCTTTTATATTCATAAATTTGGAACATTCAGTTATGCTGTCACTTAGGTTCCCTTTGAAAGAATATAACTATATTTGATTGATACAAAAGAGGAATGAGAACATTATAATGAAGATTCTATAGGATTTTTTTGTATTGGTTTTGAAGGAACCTTTTTCAAGGAAGAACAAAATGAGACCTTGTGGGAGATGTATGAAAGTCTCCAATTCCCAGATGCAGTTTTATCATTATATTTGTACCAGTGGAGAAGGAGAAGCATCCACATCTTTATGAACTCCTAATATTGAAAAAACATAAGTACAACAAATGATAAACAATGTATGTGAGAGGTTTCTTTTATTTACATATTACATTTCAAACTGCTAGGTGCACTAATGTTTAATTTTCAAGTTTGCCTGAAGGGACTAGAAATGCATTGAGTTTAAAATAGTAAGCTTAAATTCTCATAAAAACATATCAAATCCTGACAGAGTTTTCAGGGGTGAAAAAAGAAAAACTGTAAAGATTAGAAATAAACTGAACTGAAACACCCAATACAGCAGCGCTGGAGAAACAAATGAAATTAGATCACCCAAGTCTAAAAAAATGCCTTGAACCATCATGAGTTTAAATATATTATAGACACCTTTATCAACTACTTCTCTCCATATATTTCCTAATATAATATTTAACTATAAATTTAATACTGAATTTCCTCAGTCCTTCAGTGACTCTTATATATTGCTTGTGCATGTAAAAGACAACAGTTGATAAACAGGTATATAAATATTCAGGTATGTCAAACATGGCCATTTTGCCAAAAGATTTCTAAAGAAAAAAAATCAAAATATATCTTTATACTGGATTAAGTATAAAACCTGAGAAACCCTATAGTAGGAACTCTTAAACTCTTACTTCAGTTGCAGATTCTGAGTTAAGGGGAGGAAATGTATTTTACTGTATGACAGTATTCCTTTTGTACAGTGTGTTATTATAAAGAACCAGTGGGTAATATGGGACAGTTTAATAATTTGGAGTTTCCTTCTAGCTTTGTTTATAAATTAACTAAGAAAATTATACCAAAACTGTCATTAAGTCCTTGGGTTTCTAAAAGTTCTGGCAAAATTAAAGAGAAGTAGAGGACTAATTTCTGCTATATGAGGATTTCAGGGTAAAATGCAGTTAAATTTATTCATTAAATACACATTTAAAAAGTAGTCCATGCGTATGTTCCTATCCTGGATGAACACTAACCTACTTTCTCTTCCAACATGTTAAAGTTTGTAAGTCTCTATAATCCTTGTTGAACTTCACGGCATTTCAAATGTATAAAAATTGTAAAACCAGAAATAGGGCCATAGTTCTGTATTAGATTTTATGTATAATAAATATTAAAATAAAATAAAATACTCCTCTTTTGCCATAATTTGAATAATATCATTAATATATATTATAAGCAAAACTTCTCAAAAGTTTCATTCTTAGTTTCAATTTCCATATTCACCTTGGAAAAGAAATTAATCATGGTTGGTTTAATAACAAACCAGTAAGCTAAAACACTGCTTGAAGAGTACAGAAAAATAAATATACATCATTCTATATTTGGCTCAAATGAAAGTGTTTGTCAACCATCCAGGGTTTTTTTTAAATACAACAGCCACACTTGACTGCTGACCTGAAGTGTCCGATATAGGATATGGAAGTGACAAAAATTTTAATGTAAGGTGGACCATTGTATTTCTTGATGATAGGAGATAGTGAGTCTTCATAATTCTTTTCCTTAGTCCCCCTCCTCATGCCCATTCATGATTGAATCTCATACTGTGTATTGAAACTTTGAATAGGTGTCAAAGGTTTCACTACAAGGTTTCAACTTTCAGACTTTGCATGCAAACTGAGATTATCTACATAACCTGCTTAATACCAAATGAAATAGAAAAATATGGAAAATTATAGTCAACTGTTTTGCATATGTCCTCAAAGTTAGGTGCCCAATGCACATAAAGAACAACATAATGAGTGGAAAATGAAGCCTGTACATGAGCCAGCGGTGTGTCCAGGTGGTCAGGAAGGCCAATGGCATCTTGGCCAATTGCATCCTCCATTAGGAGTAGTCCAGCCAGAGCACCAGGGAAGTGATTGCCCCCTGTACTCGCCACTGGTGAGGACACACTTGGAGTGCTGCTTTCAGTTCTGAGCCCCTCACTTTTAAAAGGACATTGAGGTACTGGAGTGTGTCCAGAAAAAGGCAGTAAGATTTGTGATAGGTCTAGGAAACATGTCATATGAGGAGCAGCTAGCTGATGAAGCTGGGTTCACTGGTCTAGAGTAGAGGATGCTCAGGAGGACCTCATTATGCTCTATGAGTACCTGAAAGGAGGTAGTAGTGAGGTGGGGACCAGTCTCTTCTGCTGTGCCTACAGTGACAGACCAGAGGAAACGGTCTTAAACTGAGACAGGGGAGATTCAGATTAATATCAGAAAAAAAATTTCACTGTTAGGGAGCTCAGGCATTGAAATAGGTTGCCCAGAGAGATGGCAGAGCCACCATTCCTGGAGGTGTTTAAGAGGTGTCTGGGTCTGGCTCTGGGTCATCTAGTTTAGTGGTTTAGGGTGATACTGCTGGGTTTACAGTGATAGTGCTGATAGGACTTGATGATCTTACAGGTCTCTTTCAGCCTTGATGATTCTATGATTCCATGAAATACATTTGCTCTTACTTTTCAATATTTTTAGATATGCTTCCATTTTATATTAGCAAAATGAAGAAGTTTTAATTATTGGGTCACCTCTGTATAACCTTTTTTGTTTTGTTTTGTTTTGTTTTGTTTAATTTAAAAAGCCCTCTTTCTCATTATGCTGCACACAGTAAAATATATTGCATTTAATAAAAACAGTTCATTTTTTAATAGCTTTTTCTTTTCACAAAATATAAATATAAAATTTTCTATTATATTCTAGATTTAATTTGACCCAGTGTGGCTGAAAGGCTAGAACATCAGTGAAATAGAGGTAAAATGAACTCTTTAAGGGAATAAAAAACTCTCAGCACTCCCCATACACTCACTAAAATGTAAAAAAAGAGATATTTCTATCTAGTGCTTAATCCACAGTATCAGAGAAAATATCAGAGAAACAGCAACAAACCCTGTGATATTACTTTAGTTTTTTCCAGTCAGAAACTTTTACTCCTGAAGCAAACCGGCTGTAGCAATTAGATGGATTCTTTTTATGTTGTGAAAGTTTCTTTAACTGGCTTCAAGCAGATTGTATTAATACTTTTCCTCTGTTTCCTTGTTCTGCAGAGTCTCACCCATGGGAGACTGTCCCTCATGGGCTGCATTTGTTTATGAACTGCTTCAGCATGAGTCCCCCACAGGGTCACAAGTCCTCCTGATCTTGGAGTCAACTGGCATTGGCTCTACTGTACAAAAGGGAAGCTTCTAGCAGCTTCTCACAAAAACCAACTTTCATCTCATCCTCTACCAAAACCTTGCCATGAATACCCAGTACATTTTCAAACAGTTATCGGTTTCTTCACTGGTGTCTATAAAAATAATTTTTAATTGCTTCATTAGAACTGCATAAGAATTATTTTTACGAAATATTACTCATTCAATCTAGCTAAAAATCTCCTGGAGTTCCCTGGAATAGAATTTTCCTCTTTTTTAATTTAACAAAAGTCTGTTGAGAATGTCTAGATGGGTAAAAGATGACTTTCATAGATACTAAGAATCTCTTGCTTTCTCATTGGTGATGAACCACACTAGAAGGAAGACAAGAAGAATTCAATTTATACAGAGTGAGACAAGGAAAGAAAGGTTAGAAGCAACACAAATTTAAATACAAGAAACGTTAAACTCTGTAAAAAGAAATACCCATGTCTTAAAAGTGCATGAATTGCCAAAGGGAAAAAAATCAAGATGTGTCAGAATATGCTCTGTATTCTGTATATTCTTTGAGTGGTCAGACATAGGAACAAATTAAAGAATGAAGAGGAAGGGGAAAAGAAAGCACTCTTTTTGCTTGCAGCTGTAATACCAGGCATAATAAAGACTTAGTACTAGACAGCCTTAAATGGAGTTCACTATCATTAACAGAAACAAATTCATAATTTAAAGTGTCAAGTGTAATTTTATTCTGTGTATTGGTTTTGCATGGCTTGGTTTTGGTAGTGGGAGGGCTACAGGGGTGGCTTCTGTGAGGATCTACCAGAAGCTTCCATCATGTCCACCAGTCCTTGATCTGTCCAAAGATGAATGTGACATTAGCCAAGGCTGGGCCAATTAAAAATGGTAGTAAAATCTCTGTAAAAACAGATTTAAGAACAAAGAAAAACAAAAAGTTGTTTCCCAGTTTTAATTATGACCAGAAAAGAATGGAGTGAGAACATGTGAGAAGGACAGCTCTGCAAGCACTAAGGTCCCTGGAGAAGGAGGGGGAGGAGGTGCCTGAACTGAGATTCCTCTGCAGGCATGGGGTGCATGGTCTGTGGTGCAGACCATGGTGAGGCAGCTGTGCCCCTGCAGCCCGTGGAGGTCCATGGGGATGCAGAGATCCACCTGCAGCCAGTGGAAGAGTACCACACTGGAGCTGGTGGATGCCTGGAGGAGGCTGTGACCCTGTGGGACACTGACAGAAGGAGAGGCCCTGTTGCTGTGGTGGAGCAGCCTGTCCTTGGAGGACTGCACCCCATGGAAGAGTGGCCCGCGCTGAGCAGTTTGAGAACTGTTGTGTCTGAGATGGACTCACATTGGAGAAGTTCATGGAGAAGAGCCTCCTGTGGGAAGGAGCTCACAGTGCAGCAGGGGAAGGACTCCTCTCCGTGAGCAGCAGGGGAAGCCTTGATGAACGGATCATAAACCCCATTCCCTGCCTCCTCGAGCCACTGGGATAGGAGGTAGAGCTGGAAGGAGGAAGGGATGGGGGGAAGGTGTTTTCAAGGTTTAATTTTACTTCTCATTATCCTGTTCTGATTTTGTTAGTGTAATAAATTCACATCTCTAAGTTGAGCCTATTTTGCCCTTGACAGTGTTTGATCTCTCCTGGTCCTTATCTCAACCCATTAACATTAAATTCATTAAATTTTGTCTCCTCTGCCCAGCTGCAGAGGGGAGTGAGTGGGTGGCTTCCATGTGTGCCTGGCATTTGGTCAGTGTCAACACACAGCACTGGGTTTCATTAATATACAACAAATTATTTCAAGTATCAGAGCATGAAAATAATGGAAACTCAAAAATGGTTTTATAACTGCATTCTGAAACTTTTCTTTATGTTTACCATTTGCCCTATGTTTTTGGGTTTTTTTTTCTTGTAGTACTTCAATAAATGAAAGAAACTCTTTGGCTGAATGAGTTTTTAGGTAAACAGGAAGGAAAAAAACTCCAAACAATCTAGAAACAATGTCAGCTCAGTGCTGGTAATAGGAACAACCTGTTCTTGGCAAAATTAGAATCATGTTTTTTTCATTGTTTAGAATGATTCATCTAAGTTTTCTAATATTTCAGATATCAAATGGATTTTTTTGGGCTAACCTTTTGTATAGGGGTGAATGCTTGCCTACACAAAACAAAATTTACTTTGGATAACTGTGCCTTAGTATATTTCTTCCAAAGCTGAAAAACTTTTGACTGAATTTATCAACCCAGGTCATTATTTTGGGAGTGTTGCTAGCATCATAAGTGTCTCCAAATCTATTCAGGGAACAAGCAAGGAGACAAGCGGAGCAAAACTATATTATTGAACAGAAGTTCTGTATAGTAGACTCTAAGATGCTTTTCTTCATACCACACAGCCTAGAGAAATGGACCACTAATTCTCCTTTTAGTTTTTTGTTTGTTTGTTTTTGTGCATGTCTGGGTTTCTACCAAAAGAAGCTAGAACTGTAAGGGGACATTGCACCCAATTTCTTGAGACAACTAAGATGTTTCTGGGGATCTGACATCTGCAGGGACACAACATTTTAGATCTTGCCATCCTTTCCCTCAAAGTTTTCGTTATAGTATCTCTCTTATTATGAGTGAAATTCACTCAAAATGTCCTGGAAAACCAGGTGTAGTATGCAATTTCAGAAGCTTATCTAATATAAATGGAAAAGCAAGCTGTTGTGGGTTGGCGAGGTTTAGAAATTTTTCCCATTATTGTGTTAAGCTAGCCGGGATGGCTCTCCTATTAGCCGTTAAGAGCTGGAGATAAAGGACTGCTGAAGCAATGATGGCCCATTAGGGAAAGGTGGAGTCCTGCTTTTGTGTTCCGCAAGTAAGAGGACACTGGGGGTAGGAGCACACACAGCTCGCCGGCCGAACTGGAGGAGAGAGGTTCCGTTTCTCCTGTTGGGATCAGGCTTCTTGGATTTGGACTGCTAAAGCTTTCTGCTAGCTCTGAACAACTGGGAACTGGGACGCCCACGGTGAGCAGAGTTTCCTTCCTCTCACCCTTTTCTTCCACCTGGGGCGTGAGGCCACCTGGCCCCCTCCCCTGCCCCTGCAGCAGCCGCGACTAAGAAGCCGCCCGCCCTGGTCCATCGGAGAGCCATCGGTGACTGAAAAAAGGGATTGGGACTGAATTCCGTTCTGTTCTGTCACTGTTTTTTTTTCTTTCGTATAGCTGATGCTGTTTTTGTTTGTCTTATAAATATTTCAGTAAAGAACTGTTATTCCCAACCTATACCTTTTTTGTGCCTGCGAGTTCCTGAATTCCCTTTTCCTGGTAATACTGTCCCTTTAAACCGGGACAGATCTTGGCGCCCGAACGTGTGGCACGAGGTTAAGGAATAACAGTTCTTCGGTTGCCTGAGACTTTTTTTTTTTTTTGTGTGTGCTAGCAACATGTGGTCCAGTTTAATCTGGTTTGGGCTGCACGTGTTCATACATGTATATCTCCCATTTGCAAACCCTTACATAAGCATGGGCCCTGTAACTAAGGCTACTGTAACTGTTATCGAACTTGCTTTATGGGTTGATAAGGTGAGGAATTCATGGATTTTTAACTTCCTTTGGACGGCGGGTACATGGATTCAGGGATACCACACACTAAATGCATGTTTTTGGGATTACTTTAATAATGGCACCTACTGTGAGGGAATAACACCAGGGGAAATTTTCTCCCAACCCCTCACCCAAATTTTTGGGTCTACCCCACCAGTTTTTGAAGGGTTCAGATTTCCTCTGAATGCTAATGATATCATACAGTGGCTGGTGTTACTGATAGGCTTGTCCTATTTAACATTAAGAGATAACGGGGGATTGAGCTGGATAACAACTCTGATACCTACTCCAGGAAATAGGGATGGTGCTGCAGACATTGACCCTGCCCCAGAGACTAGGGATGCGGCCACAGAAACTGACCCTGCCCCAGAGACTAGAGATACTGCCACAGAGCCTGACCCTGCCCCAGAGACTAGGGATGCTGCCACAGAGCCTGACCCTGCCCCAGAGACTAGGGATGCTGCCCCAGAGCCTGACCCTGCCCCACAGCCCACCTCAGAAAGAAACCAGCCGGAGTGGGTGGGGCTTCTAGTGAAGGAGATACGTGAGATGGGCCAGATGATGAAGGAGTACCTCTCCCCAGCTGGTGACAAGCCCTGCCATAAAGGGGGAGAATCCAGTGATGCTGTAGTGGAACCCATAGGTGTTACATCTGCCCAGGGTCCAGCTGAATTGCAAGGGCACTCACAGCCAGCAGCAGTCGCCCCTGTAGAAACTAGGAAGTCTAAAATGAAAACAAGGCACCTAGACAAAGAGGACCAGAGAGGAGGGCCCTCACAACCAGCAGGGGAGCCAGAGGTTGAAATCATCACTGAGTCCCTGTCTTATGAAAATCTCCGCAATCTGCGGAAAGATATTGCACGACGGGGCCGGGAGGCTTTGACAACTTGGTTACTTCGGGTCTGGGACCTTATGGGTACAGGTGTGCACTTGGATGGTACAGAGGCAAGGAATTTGGGATCCTTGTCTCAGGACTCAGGTGTGGACCAAATATTCGTAAGGGAGCCAGGCCCACTTCCCCTCTGGGAGCGGCTTTTAATGAGTGTAAGAGAGAGGTTTGTCAACAAAGAAAGAATGCAGGAGTACCATAATAGAACGCATTGGAAAACCGTTGAGGAAGGGATTCAACAGCTGAGAGAGGTGGCGGTACTGGAGGTACTCTTTGGGAGGGATGGACAGCATGACAATGACCCTGACAAGGTCAGGTGCACAGGTCACATGCTGTGGAACCTGGCAAACCGAGGGCCATCTCAATACACCACCTTCATTGCAATGATTAATGCTGATGAGCACCGAGAAACAGTGAGCTCTGTTGCTAACAAGCTTAGGGATTTTCACAGTATGATGAATGGTGTAGTGCAGGCCCAGGTTTCTTCCGTGGTCCAGGAGGTGAGAGGGATGAGGGAGGAGATGAAGGAGGTGAGGGGGATGAGAGGTGACATAAGTGAGATGAGGGAGGAGATCAGGAAGATGAAGGCAGCACCAGTGCGAGCCTCATACCCCAAGGTTACAGCCCCACGCCCCTCAGCTAGTGGAAGAGGGTACACCCCACGAGCTGACCTATGGTTTTTCCTGCGTGACCATGGGGAAGACATGGGAAAATGGGATGGGAAACCCACTTCTGTCTTGGCAGCACGGGTGCGTCAACTCAGGGAGGGAAATGCTAACCGAGGGAGCTACACTAAAGTGAAGGTAGCCTCAACCTCCCATGACCAAGGTGCTGGGCATTACAGAAGGGAGGATGATCTGTCAGACCCACTTGAAGGAACCTCCACTATGTATGTTCAGGAAAGGAGTAATAGCCAGGGCTAGAGGGGCCCTGCCTCTAGCCAGGGAGAGGCACGGGATAACAGAGTCTATTGGATGGTGTGGGTCCGATGGCCTGGCACATCAGAACCACAAGAATACAGGGTATTAGTTGATACTGGTTCACAATGCACTCTAATACCATCAGAACATGTGGGGGAAGAGCGTGTTTCCATTGTTGGGGTGACGGGGGGATCACAGGAATTGTCTTTGCTGGAAGCTGAGGTGAGCCTGACAGGAGAGGGGTGGCAGAAACATCCGATTGTAACTGGCCCAGAGGCACCGCCCATTCTAGGCATAGACTTTCTCAGGAGTGGCTACTACAAAGACCCAAAGGGATACAGATGGGCTTTTGGAATAGCTGCTGTAGTGGCAGAGGGCATTAAGCAGTTGAACACCTTGCCTGGACTGTCAGAAAGCCCATCTGCAGTGGGACTCCTGAAGGTGGAAGAGCAACGAGTGCCAATTGCCACCTCAACAGTGCACCGCCGGCAGTACCGGACGAATCGAGATGCTGTGATCCCCATCCACAAGATGATCCGTGAGCTGGAGAGCCAAGGGGTGGTCAGCAAAACCCACTCACCCTTCAACAGCCCCATCTGGCCCGTGCGCAAGTCTGATGGAGAATGGAGATTGACTGTGGACTATCGTGCGTTGAACGAAGTGACTCCACCGCTGAGCGCTGCCGTGCCGGACATGCTGGAACTCCAGTACGAGCTGGAGTCCAAGGCAGCAAGGTGGTATGCCACCATTGACATTGCCAACGCATTTTTCTCCATTCCCCTGGCAGCAGAGTGCAGGCCTCAGTTTGCCTTTACATGGAGGGGCGTGCAGTACACCTGGAATCGTCTGCCCCAGGGGTGGAAACACAGCCCCACCATCTGTCATGGACTGATCCAGGCTGCACTGGAAAAGGGTGAGGCTCCAGAACACCTGCAATACATAGATGACATCATTGTGTGGGGGAACACGGCAGTGGAGGTATTTGAGAAAGGAGAAAAGATCATCCAGATTCTGCTGAGAGCCGGCTTTGCCATTAAAAAGAGCAAAGTCAAAGGACCTGCCCGAGAGATCCAGTTCCTGGGAGTAAAATGGCAAGATGGACGGCGCCAGATCCCCACTGAGGTCATCAATAAGATCACCGCAATGTCTCCACCAACCAGCAAGAAGGAAACACAAGCTTTCCTAGGTGCCATAGGCTTTTGGAGAATGCACATTCCTGAGTACAGCCAGATTGTGAGCCCTCTCTACCTGGTCACCCGTAAGAAGAACGATTTCCACTGGGGTGCTGAGCAGCAGCAAGCCTTTGCCCAGATCAAGCAGGAGATCGCTCATGCAGTGGCCCTTGGCCCAGTCAGGACGGGACCAGAGGTAAAGAATGTGCTTTATTCTGCAGCCGGGAACCATGGCTTGTCCTGGAGCCTTTGGCAGAAGGTGGCTGGGGAGACTCGAGGCCGACCTCTGGGATTCTGGAGCCGGAGCTACAGAGGGTCTGAAGCCAACTACACTCCCACAGAGAAGGAGATCTTGGCTGCCTATGAAGGAGTCCAAGCTGCCTCAGAGGTGATTGGGACAGAAGCACAACTCCTCCTGGCACCCCGACTACCAGTGCTGGGATGGATGTTCAAAGGAAAGGTTCCCTCTACCCACCATGCCACCGACGCCACATGGAGCAAGTGGATTGCCCTCATCACACAACGCGCCCGCATCGGAAACCCAAATCGCCCTGGGATTTTGGAGATAATTACGAACTGGCCAGAAGGTGAAAATTTTGGTCTCGCCGATGATGAGGAGCAAGAACAAGTGAGCCGCGCTGAGGAAGCCCCACCGTATAACCAACTGCCAGCAGATGAAACATGCTACGCTCTTTTCACCGACGGCTCCTGCCGCGTCGTGGGGATGAACCGGAAGTGGAAAGCAGCCGTATGGAGCCCCACTCGACAGGTTGCACAAGCTACTGAAGGAGAAGGTGGATCAAGTCAATTTGCTGAACTCAAAGCTGTTCAGCTGGCCCTGGACATTGCTGAAAGAGAAAAGTGGCCAAAGCTCTACCTTTATACTGACTCGTGGATGGTAGCCAATGCTCTGTGGGGTTGGCTGGAAAGGTGGAAAAAGGCAAACTGGCAACGTAGGGGAAAACCAATCTGGGCTGCCGACGAGTGGAAAGACATTGCCACCCGGGTAGAGAAGCTACCTGTGAAAGTTCGTCATGTGGATGCCCATGTCCCCAAGAGTCGGGCTAATGAGGAACACCAACACAACGAGCAGGTTGATCAGGCCTCAAAGATAGAGGTGTCACAAATAGACCTGGATTGGCAACACAAGGGAGAATTGTTCCTGGCTCGATGGGCCCATGACGCCTCAGGTCATCAGGGCAGAGATGCCACGTATAAGTGGGTACGAGACCGAGGGGTGGATCTAACCATGGACAGTATCTCTCAAGTCATCCATGACTGTGATACGTGCGCTGCCATCAAACAGGCCAAGCGAGTGAAGCCCCTCTGGTATGGTGGGCGTTGGTCCAAATATAAGTACGGGGAGACCTGGCAGATTGACTACATCACACTGCCTCAGACCCGCCAAGGCAAGCGCTACGTGCTGACCATGGTGGAAGCCACCACCGGATGGTTGGAGACCTACCCTGTGCCTCATGCTACTGCTCGGAACACCATCCTGGGCCTTGAGAAACAGGTCCTTTGGAGACATGGCACCCCTGAGAGAATTGAGTCAGACAACGGGACTCATTTCAAGAACAGCCTCATAAACAGCTGGGCTAGGGAACACGGCATTGAGTGGGTGTACCATATTCCCTACCATGCACCTGCAGCTGGGAAGGTCGAACGGTGCAATGGCCTGCTTAAAACCACCTTGAAGGCACTGGGTGGGGGGACTTTCAAGAACTGGGAAAGTAATCTACCAAAGGCCACATGGTTAGTGAATACCCGAGGTTCCACTAACCGAGCAGGCCCTGCCCAATCTGAGCTCTTGGGAACACCAGATGGGGATAAGGTTCCAGTGGTACACATGAGAGGTATGCTAGGGAAAACTGTTTAGGTGAACTCTGCCTCCAGCAAAGACAATCCTGTCCGTGGGGTGGTTTTTGCTCAAGGACCAGGTTGTACCTGGTGGGTGATGCAAAAGGATGGAGAAACCCGATGCATACCCCAAGGAGACCTTGTTCTGGGGTGAACTACCTATGATACTGTGTCTGTAACTGCATGTATGTATGTAATTTAAAGGTTCTAATTTAATGTAGTATGTTAGCATGGAAAAAATTTGGGGTGGATAATGTTGTGGGTTGGCGAGGTTTAGAAATTTTTCCCATTATTGTGTTAAGCTAGCCGGGATGGCTCTCCTATTAGCCGTTAAGAGTTGGAGATAAAGGACTGCTGAAGCAATGATGGCCCATTAGGGAAAGGTGGAGTCCTGCTTTTGTGTTCCGCAAGTAAGAGGACACTGGGGGTAGGAGCACACACAGCTCGCCGGCCGAACTGGAGGAGAGAGGTTCCGTTTCTCCTGTTGGGATCAGGCTTCTTGGATTTGGACTGCTAAAGCTTTCTGCTAGCTCTGAACAACTGGGAACTGGGACGCCCACGGTGAGCAGAGTTTCCTTCCTCTCACCCTTTTCTTCCACCTGGGGCGTGAGGCCACCTGGCCCCCTCCCCTGCCCCTGCAGCAGCCGCGACTAAGAAGCCGCCCGCCCTGGTCCATCGGAGAGCCATCGGTGACTGAAAAAAAGGGATTGGGACTGAATTCCGTTCTGTTCTGTCACTGTTTTTTTTTCTTTCGTATAGCTGATGCTGTTTTTGTTTGTCTTATAAATATTTCAGTAAAGAACTGTTATTCCCAACCTATACCTTTTTTGTGCCTGCGAGTTCCTGAATTCCCTTTTCCTGGTAATACTGTCCCTTTAAACCGGGACACAAGCATATGCATAGTAGTATTCTTGCAATTAATACGTGTTGCGGGAAATGTCCCTGAAATGGCATTAGGGAGGTTAGAGCATGGAGAAGCATGACTGGATTTATTTGAACACTAATCCAAGAATATAGTCTGCAATAGCAGTGTGGCCTGAATACCCTACTATAGCATATACAACTGTCCAGGTGGCACAGTTCTAATGAATTTCTCTAATGAATTGTAATTAATATTGTAATGAAAACTAAGGAATGGTGCATTCCACAGGTAAGTTTGCTTTGCTAAATGGAAATCTCGGTATATGTGGCTTACATGAGATTTTCATTGTATTCAGATAAACCAATTCAGATAGAAATATTTCATCATTCAACTTCAAAGCATGTCTTCTTATCAGTGTCAATTTACAGCTCAGGATTTGTCTTGCTTGATTGTCTGGTGCAATATAGCAGTAAAATTGGCATCTTTACTGGCAGGCTTTGAAAAATAAAGTGATTATAGTCTTGACAGAACATTGTGGAAAATGTTGAGCTTTCTGTTGTTGATGTGGGAGATTTTGTGCTCTGGGACTACCAGACCAGCATGCTTTAAAACCAGCCATTTCATTGCAAAATGTCACTTCATTCCATCTAACTACATTATGAAGATAGCACTATTAAAAAAAAATTAGAATCTCAGAAGTATAAGGTATTATACAGAAATCTTTCAATAACATATATTTTACAAGTAATTTACTTCTAATCACGTTCTTGAAAAGATTTTCAGATAATTATAAAAAATGAATTGTAAAACTCAAAGCCAGAAATTCTGTCAATCATTGTCAATCATATAATGTAGCTAGTGATGAAATTATTTGTTTAAATGAATGCAGGAAAGACTTCCGGTGTTTCTAATGGTAAGAAGTAAATGAATGAGGGATGGAAGATTAGAGATATTGTATATAAATTAATTTTAGATTGCTCTACAAAAGGGTCTATCAAAACAAACTGGAAATAACAGGGGTTTAAATGGTAAGACTGGATATGATATTAATACAGGTTTTGAAATCAGCAAGTGTTGTGCAATAAGTCAGAACTAAAAAAAATATTTGACAGATGCACAATAATTGAAAAAGAGAGATACCATTTACTGAACATAAAAAGTTGGAATTTTTTTTGTTGTTTTCTATGTAACAGATCTACCCAGAAGATTTTGGCGTTCTCAGTTTTAGTCCTTCCAAATACAGAATACAGGAAAAGTTGAATAGCCCATTAGCCTGCCAGATTACATTTATTTGCTGAAAAAGAAGACATTCAGAGTGACACTAGCTATTATGTCATGTTGACTGGTTAGATGTATTTTTAAAGAGTATTTAGACATTTTGATAAGAGATCCTCAAGATACACTGCATCATTCCAAGGAACATATTTTCTCTTCTTTGTACCTAAACTGGTACAAAACTTTTGGTAACTTCTAGGACAAGGGAAAATGGCCTCAAGTTGCACCAGTGGAGGTTTAGATTGAACATTAAGAAAAATTTCTCCACTGAAAGGATTGCCAAGCCCTGGAATAGGTTGCCCAGTGAAGCAGCGGAGTCACCATCCCTGGAAGTATGTAAAGATGTTCAGGACTTGGCAACGCTGGGTTATTGGTTGAACTTGATGATGTTAAAGGTCTTTTCCAACCTAAATCATTCATGATGCAATGATCTCATCTGGAAGTATAACTTATTTGCATAACAGCACTGAGAATTTTATTTTTCTAGAGCTCTCTTAGGAAGGTTGACAGCATCTGCTATGTTACAGATCTGCCAGAGGCAAATGTCAACTCTAACATGGTCTGCAATAAAAGACCAAGGTAGCCATAGTCCTTGAAACCCAAGAAGCCAAAAAAAGCCAAATTACTTTTTAAATGTCTCCAGACAATGAGACTTACACCATTAGATTGCTTAGTGACTATCATTAAAAGAAAACAACAGAACCATTTGTTAGGTCACATCAGGTTACTCTCATCAATGACCATAATAATACATTTGAATTACACTGACCATTATTTTTTTAACAAATCTCCTGCTTTATGAAATAGTCATTTCCTGGATAGATCAATACAGTAAAGATTGGGAAATAAACACTTCTTTTTACATTGTCATTGATCAAATGTTACTTTTGTGAATTTCAGTGGCATACCAACTATTAAGGATAGTTCAAACTTTTTATCATTTTTTTACTTTATTCAGTTTTGCATTAAAAAATAAATTCAAATATATGTGACAATTTTAAAGTCCCAAAGTTGTGTTGTATTTTGCTGGGATTGTCACTCCTTGGAGTCACCAGTCTCAGGTGTTACCAACCGGATTCCTTCAGCTTCCCCCTCTATTTATCTATATGTATCTTTCCCAATTTCACACCCTTCCTCCCCACTCAGGATCTGTTCTACAGTCAGTAGCTTCACCACTTTCTTTCTAGGTCCCCTCTTTCCAGGGCCACTTATTTTGGTGAGCATTAATCCCTGTTTTACCCAATCTATCCAGGCAGTTTTTATGTTCAAATACACAATGTATGATCATTTGCCATGGTGTTTATGGTTTATGTATCTTCATTATTTGGAGGATTCAGGGAAAGATACTTGATTTGTCATTATTTATATAGTTTTTTCTAAACCTAGACTTTGTGAATTTTAAACTGGGAAAGGAGAGAAGTCCTGCACCTCATCAGGAAAACTCCTGTACACCAATATATGCTGGGTGGCAGTTGAAAGCAGATTGTCAGAAAAAGACCTGGAGGTCCCACTGAACACCACATTGAACATGAGCAAGCAAAGTAGCCTTGCAGCCAAGAAGACTCATGGGATCCTGGGCTCTGTTAGGAAAAGTATTGCCACAGTGCTCAATGAGGTGATCCTTTCCTCTCCTCAGCACAGGTGAGGCCACGCCTTGGGTACTGTGTCCAGTTCTTGGCTCCTCAGTACAAGACAGGCCCACAGGAGAGAGTCCAACCACTAAGATGACTGAGGCACTGCAGCACCTCTCATATGATGAAAGACTGAGAAAGCTGGGACTATCCTGCCTGGAGAAGTCTCGGAGGGAGTACCTTATAAATACTTGGGGATAGGGTGCAAGAAAGGTGGAGCCAGACTCCTTTCAGTGGTGTTCAGTGACAGTAAAGGGCATAAACTGAAACACAGAGGGTTACCTCCAAACATCACAAAATACAGTGACAGTGATCTCTAACACAGATTAACCAGGATTTTGTGGAGTTTCCATCCTTTGAGGTACTCAAAAGCCACCTGGACATGATCCTGGACAATCAACTCTACATGGTCTTGCTTTAGAAGAGAAGTTGGACAGAATGATCTTCAGATATCCTTTCTAGCACCATTATTTTGCTCTGTAATTCTGTGATTTTACATAATGGCTCTGTGTCTAAAGGTTAATCTATTTTAATTTGAAAAAGAAAAGGAATGTTACTGCATTTTCTATTAAAAAAAAAAAAAGAGGAGAATAAAAATACTGCAGAAAACAATTCTGAAGCCTTAAGGATACAAATAGCGAGGACCTTTTTTTAGGTTTACTAATTCTTACAAATATTTCGAAAAATTTTCAGATCAATATTTTAAAATTGAAGCAGCTGAGATTAAAGGAGGATATTTTAGCTTCCCTAATGTCCAAATTTGTTTCAAGAATCCCAGAATTTATTTTAAAATTTTGGAGACAGCCACGTAGCACTAAAGAGAGACACTGAGTGAGGACTCAGGATTGTTAAGATAATTACATCTGATTAAATTAGAGGGTGAAAATATTTCAAAAAAATGACCATTCATGTTGGAAAGAAAACAGACAAATCAAAGTCTCATGTATACAGCCTTGGAGAGATCAAACTGAAGTGTCTACTCTGAAGCATATTTCATTATTGACAGACATTGTAAGAAATAGGAGGAAATGAGTGAGACTACACCTTCAGCACGCTTTAGCTGGTATGCTGAAGCTGGTGAGGTAGGCTGTGAAACTGTAGCTGGAGTTTTAAAATAGACCCTTGACTCTGTGTGACAAATATTACAGATGATCCTTAAACACTGAGTTACTTCCATAATTAATAATTTTAAGGAGAAATTGTATCCTACATGCAAAGTCACTCTGATTGAGAGCCTCCCATGGAATTCAACATTTTGATAATTTGGCGTATTCTAAAAAAATAACATTTTCATTGGAAAGTTTCCAACTACCTACCTAAAACTTACACCGGAGAAGTTTTTTTTTTAACTGTTCCAGAAAAAACTGAACACAACAATTCAAGAACTGCTTGAATTCAAGTATTTTTATCTTATATTTTTGTACTTGAATGAATGCTTAGTCAAAAGTCTAGAAAGGCCAGAATAATAAAAATGACCTAAAAAGAAGACAGGAGTCTTTGTCAGCCTCATGAATCACAACTTTGAAGAAAATAAGGCAGAATTCAGGACTGTATGTTATTTGTGTCTTTCTTGTAACTGATCTGGAATTTTATCTTTTGTTTTCTTCTTGTTGAATATAAAAAGTAGTCTTGTATGTGTAAATTGATATAATGCTTGCAAATTTTGACAGTGCAGTTAAGTAGGCTATGCAAATGAACTTATGAAGAATGAAGATGTACACAACACGTAATCACAGAGGGCATTTTAAAAATAGCTATCAGAGTACACTTTTTTTGTTCCATTTACATTTCCTTTTTAAGCACTGGGAAATTCCTTCCCATTTTTAGGAGGGAGGTTGGGCTATGGCTCTTCTATCCTGAGACAGCAGATCCAGACAGAAAATTCTTTCCCAGACATAAATTATTTTACGCCTTATTACTTCATAAAATAAGACAGAACACTGAGATCTCTTCAGGAAATGAAGCAGCATCTTTCTGCAGAAGTGTAGAAAGAAGGCAAGTCTTTGCCACCTGAACAAACATTTATAGTCTGGAAAGTCAATGAGTTAGAGTTTCATGAAGTTGTAAATTGACTTGCATTCAATAGTCTGAATTTCTTTAAAGGAAGATTCAGATGTTAAAAAGTCTGTGAAGACAGCTCGTTACTAGTAATTTCTTAAAATCCAAAAGATTAATTTGAAGTATATTTCTTGAAGAATTTAAAAATATTTTATTTCACTTTTTTATTCCTATTTATTTATCATTTATTTCTTCATACATGCATGGTCTTCCTGTAGAGATATTTGTAGAAGAAGATAGATGGCACAGAAGTATGCTGCAGGGTTTTTACTGCTACAGGGGTGTGTAATGGATGAATTCTGAAAGTGCAATTGCAACATTTTTCATAAAAATCAACAGAAGGCTTCAACTGTCTGTTGTTGAGCTACAGGATTTAGTAGAATGGGTTAGGAGCCATCATCTGCTGACAGGTCATAGCACCTTTTCTCTTCAGTTGCCAATACATTTTAGAGCTTTTATGTGCTGTAATATCTTCTGCAGAGTTGTCAAAACAATGTTAATGCCTGAGCACAGCTCAGGTCATGTAATCTCTACCTCTCATCTTTGTCAAATAAGCCATATACTCTGGCACAGATAAGAAGTGTTGAAAAACTAAGCCATAAAAAATTCAGATGGGTGATTGGTATTTCTGAAGTGCCTCACTACCATCAACATAAAGGGATTTCCTCCAGGCTGATCATTTCTCAGTATACTGTTGGTACTACAGTGTAAAGGCAAAGCTTCCAGTTAAAATAATCCCTAAGTTCTTTTTCTGACACAGTTAAGCTGCACTTCCAAACAAGAAACCAAAAGAGTAGAACAAATCTTCACTGCTCTGTTGCTGTAATTTCCCTCTCCCCCAGCCTTTGGCAGCTTTACTTTCAGGAACTTTCATACCTGTATTACATAATAATGTTTGAGTTCAGCTTTCACCCAAGATTTTATCTAATCACCCTCCAAAAGTGATTTGTATCTGTGTCCATCCTAGCATCTTGAAAAAGAAATTCTGGGCTTCTGAATCAATTAATTACTTTAGCAAAATTGTTCTTTCTGTGTGATAAGGCATCAAAATATAGTTGAAATCGACAATGATTTAACAATAATCTCAGTGGACATCATGTTTCATGATTCAGCATACAGATTTTTTTTTTGAGCTATAGTTGAAAAAGCACTTAGTTGCGTAGGATGTGCAAAGAAACAGAATGAACTTCCTATAACTGTTTTTGCTCAATATATATAGATGTTCCCTATATTCTTTAGTTTTCTGCTTTCTAAAAGCAATTCTACATACCTGAAAAACAAGAAAAGAATGTTTCCATCTCTAGAGACTTTCATAAAACTCCACAGTACAAATGTGGATGGATCTGATTCCTTCAACCCTGTTTGGTCATCTACCTAACCAAATAATAATTCAGATCAAACACCTTGCAACAAAACAAGAGTTTTGCTGGTTTTTTTTCATGTTCTCTTTCGAAAAACTGTCAATTCCTGAAGAGAAAATATCTAACCAGAAGTTAGTGAATGGTTAACAAGAGAAAGACCTAATAGGCTGCCAAAGATGCTAAGGGTTAAGACAGCCATGAGATGTGGGAAGATCTAGTTTTTGGTAGTTTTCACTCTGTTGAACTCCCCATCCTCTGGTAAGTACCTAAAATACTTCACTATATTTTGTTTGCTGTGTTTGGCAATTTTTCTGCTGATGCAAGTCATATGACAGATACAAAACCAATAATTTTAAGAATTCAAAAAACGGTGGTTGTATTCCAATATCTGTTGATAAATAGTAAAATGTTTTGTAGGATGTGTGTGTATGTATGATAGTGGACGTTATTCTCTATATATTTCTTCAGCTTCTTTTTTTATCAGAAAGACAATTGTGTGATTTTCCCCATACAAGTATTTGAAAAATATTTTAGAAGATAAATTCAAACTTATTATAAAATATATGTGTGTCTATGAATAAAATTATTGTCAATTACAGCCCATGCTAATAACAACAACGAATATAATATATGAAACTGGATTTAATTTTTCCATACGTGTACATATATATGTGTGCATATATATATGAGCATGGATGTTTGTGTTGTGACTAAGTGTAAATCCTTAAAATGTTTTCATTCCACTAGGGCTAAATAACCTGCTGAAAAGCACTTCCAATGTAATTTTTTAGTGGAGCTTGAATTCATTATCTTATTATTTCTTGAAGAATAGATCACTTGTTAAAGCATGATTAAAACATAAGGAGAAATGATAAATTTTGAATGAATACATTGTCCAGGATGTTTATGTCTTTTCAAAGTTAATGAATGAAAATTAATCCAAGCTCCATTGTTGAGAAGCTATTTTTCACCCCCAACTGAGCAGCAAATACTTCAGTCAGTAATAATACAAAAACTAATAACATTTTTAAGTGTTAAATCAGACAAGCAGATTTACAATTTAGCCCCAAAGCTAGAGAGTGATATCTTACAATAGAAAGAAAAAAACCTCCCCCCTGGCCTAGAAATCTTAAGAGTCAAGGAAAAAAACATGGGTTCAGGATTAAAAGGTCAAGAGAATGGATGCTGACAGTCTTAACAGCTGGGTTGGATTTCTCAATTGGATATTACAGCCCCAAATTGTATGACACTTGGCGGTATTTTTTTAGTTTGTTTTTCTTGCAAGACTAAATTGACTCTTTAAATTAAAAATATAAATTTAGAATGCATAATAATAGTAAGTATGAGCTATTCTGTTGTTCACAAACAAAAATGTTTAACTTCTTTGAATAGGTCATGAGATTAGAGCTGGTTAAAAAATATTGACAGAAATACAATATTTCTGGGGAATACTAAGTCATAACAATATTTCATGCGGAAATCAAGGAACCAAATCATTCCGTTTCCTCAGTCTTCCAAATAAATTTAGAGTGATTTTCCCAGGCTCTTACAACTCATTTTACAAATTTCTGCTGCTCCCCGTCTGCTGAGTTGTTTGTCTCCAATCCTGTGCACACCACAGCTGTTCTTCCTGTGAACCAGCCAAAAAGACCACAACATTGGTGAGCAAAGCAGCAGAGGTCCCAGGGACGCAGACAGCAGCACACCCAGGTTCAGGGCATGAGCTTGACCAGATTTGCAGGCCAATATTTAGTTAAACACATTTCACAGGTGAAACTTTCAAGGTTTATTTTGCCACTGTCTCTATTTTTTTCCTGATTTGCAGATTTGAGGAAGCATCTCCCGAGCTTTCCAGATGGCTAGAGCAACTCCCTTCCAACGTAGCTGTCCACCTCACAGCCAGGCTCATTGGACTATTGACATCCCAAAAAGGTGGAAGTAATTTTCCTGGAAGTAGCTACCTTCTATTAGCAACTCTGGAAACTACTGTCCAGTGCTCCTCTTGCTGGCTCATAGATCTCACTTAGCTAATGTGCTGATTTGCAGAAACCTTATAAAGAAGCAGTTCTTTAAAGAACAGCTGGACAAATTTGGAAACTCAATGCAATCCTGTGGGATTTCAGTTCCACTAAACAAAACCCAATACTTTTAAACTTTTTATGGTTTGAATTAGGTTGCAGCTATTTGTAAATGTTATATATGCTTTGCAGGCTAGATGTTTTGTTTCTTATGCAGTTTATGCAAGCCAAAATTTATTAATGGCTTTGCAGAGCTATCCTTGGGAGGAAAAAAAAAAAAGAAGTATTTCAAAAGAATTCAAAGTAACAGCTTTTTTTTTTTTTTTTTTAATATAAATTATGTAATTAGCTGCTTGTGCTGAGAGTTACTTATTTTCCAGTAGATTCACTTAATGATAATTCAGCTTCTTTTTTACCAGATGTTCTGGTATGGATTAAGATAAAAATCCTAATCCTCGCATTTGTATTTTCTTCCTCCCTCTTTTAGACAAAATATTTGTCTACAAGTCTTACTCCATTGACAACAGGATTTATACTGTTACTAATATTGGTTACCACTGTGTGGTTACTGATTCTTTTCCTCTCCCCCATGGGATACCAAACTGCTGGATATTCCAACTTTATGCCTGAGGTCTTAGAAGCATTAGCTATATTACTCAGACTGTGCATCCTGAAGTCTGGTGCACTCCAGGTCTTAAGTGTAAGTGCCTATATCACTATATGAATTAGCTCCCTGAACTCTGCCTACCATCCTAACCTGTCTTTTTAATCTCTGCACTTAGTACTGTAACTGCTTTCTGGGAGAGACACCAAGCTGCTTTATTTAGCCATCACTAATCATGAGGTGGTTTCTACAGCCAAATGGATACACCTAGGGACCATAAACATCTGTTTAAGGGTTCTGATAAGCTCAGCACCTCTTGCTCTGTATTGATTATGACTACAGATAGCATTTGCTGAGCCAAGTACTATGCAGAATAATTTGTACCAGAGCTCATAGAAGATACACGTGCAAGATTCACCTTATGGCTTGTAAATTAAAGTCTAATGATTAAACTATCTTTCCACTTTGTCCCTGTACTGTTTCTAGTCTTTGTGTTCTCTTGCTAGTCCTTATTATTGCCTGCTTCTTGTCTTGGGTTACAATACAAGGTGTGATAAAAGATCTATTCTATCACCATCTGTTGAGGGTGGGGGCAGCGATCCTTATCTCCGCAGGAGATATTCTGCTGATGGGCCATCCATTGAAACCAGGCAGGGCATTGTTCTTTATCTTTTCACAACTCACCCTTCCTCCAGGCAGGTATCTTCTGCTAATGGCCCATTGAGTTCCACTGTGTGACTGATAAAATTACTGCATCCCATTGGAAGTTGCTCCAGCCAGGGGGAAGGGCCCAACATTCCTTACCAAGATAAAACAAAGGTGTGGGGGACACTAAGGCAGCCCCTTCTCCACCAGACTCCAGAGGGAAGCTGGATTTTCTCCACATCACCACTGGACCTCCGGAAGGAAACTGCACCTTCTGCAGGAGCACTGCTCCAACTGAATCACATCTGTCACTGCAGGAGGATGCAGCCACCATTTAATGGGACTGCTACCAACACCCTGCCTGATGGGGTGTCAGGTTGTACTCTGACTTTGTCAGGGTTTGGAGTTTGTTTCTTTGTAGTATTGTATTTCTATTTTAATTTCCCTAGTAAAGAACTGTTATTCCTAATTCCCGTATCTTTGCCTGAAAGCCCCTTGATTTCAAAATTATAGTTATTTGGAGGGAGGGGGTTTACATTCTCCATTTCAAAGAGAAGTTCCTGCCTTTCTCAGCAGACACCTGTCCTCCAAACTAGGACACTTCTTCAACAAATTGTACTCAATTTAAGAGACAATAACTTCCTTTGAGTCTTTAGAGTCATTAGCTAAACGCTTTCAATGGTTATTGAAGCACAATAAGGCTATTAATAATTTAACTTTTAATAGTATGCATATCCTTAGTTAGTTTCCCAGGATACAGTTAGTTTTGTTTCATGCTCACTTGTTTAATTCATTCACTGCTTCACTGACATGTGACAATGGTCACAGACAGAAACTTCAACAATCCCCTTGTGTAGGAGATGTGAATATATTGGTGTATACTTTTGTCTAGTAAAAAGCAATGTTCTAGCAGAATGTGTTTAGTTTTTGTGCAAAATTTTAGGTGGTAGAAAACCCCACCATATTCAGACCAGGATACTGTAGCAAAGATAGTAAATGTTATTTTTGTACTTGCTCCAGCAGTTCCATGTCCTTCTTATGCTGGAGACACCAGAGCTGAATGCAACACTCCAGGTGGGGTGTCACAAAAGCAGAGTAGAGGGGAAGATTCACCTCCTTTACCTATTGGCCATCTTCCTGTTGATGCAGCCCAGAATATAGTTGGCTTTCTGGGCTGCAAGAGCACATTGCCAGCTCATGTCATTTTCTGTCAACCAAAAGACAACCAAGGAACTAAAAGATAAACTCAGTAACAATTCTATGACCCTGGGTCACAAATTGTGCTGCTGATGCAGAAAGAATATGTGGTACCTAGCAGAGCTAGAACACTTTCAGATCACTAAGAAAGGTGTTAGTTACTCAAGATAAAATATAGAAGTACAGGCTCCATTTTTCTTGCCTTAGTTAAAAAAAATATATGTAAGGATGTAGAGAGGAAGGTAACAAATTGATATATACTGTTAGCATTTTACTGGAAAGTCTTGAGACAACGGGTAAAGACATTTGGTTATATATCCTATTTAAAAGTAAAATATATTTTGTTGCTTTGAGATTTTAATATTGTTCAATATCTGCATTGTTGTAGTCGAAGGGAAAACTGATTTCAATGTATTTCTTTTCATCTTAAATACTTCTTCACCTAGTTTTATTTTTCCTTGTTCAAATGTAAATTGTTTTTTCAAAAATGAGTATGACAAATTTCCAAGTCTGATTAGGAATATTTTACATTTATCCTAAAGAAGTAACAGGATTCCAATAAGAGTAAAATAACAGAGAATCAGGGAAGGCCCTCTGGGGTACAATGAATTGTAGGACTAATAAGGTCGAATGGTGCACATTATACATGGCAATCTACTCTTTACCAATCTCTCCATGTTTACAATTAACTAGCTGAACAATGTAAAGAATCCTCTGGAATGAAAAATACGATTTTTTATAAAACTACTGATCTTCCATCAGAAATTAAATAATCATGTCAGGTCACAACAACATGTTTTTGACCTATGAGTAGAAATAACCAAGAAAACTGATTCCCCAGATTTCTTTATGAGAAAGGGCAGAAAATGGGTAGAAGAATAGGTAGAAGAATCTACAATGACATAAAATTCTATTAGAGAATTTTCAAGGAAATTATGGAATTTCCTATATTATAGATATTTCTTGTGCCTTGCCAGTTCCAAAGGACAATTCACTATTGCTATCAGGACACACACCAGCAATCTGCTGGCCTAGAGGCTGTCTACAGGCAATCTTAAGACTGATTCTCTTTTTCCAGAAGACAGATAAATCACGTCTGATATCACAAATATATTTTCAGTGTCAATCTCCACAATTTTTATATTTTTCTGAGTACTACTGTTTGAAACAAAAATATCGTACTCTAAGAGCACTAGGATGTTCTAGTTCTGATTACTGTACTGCCTAAATATAAGAAAGCATGAGACAGAGTGGGAGATACACATGCTCATTACTCCTAAATGACAACTCATGAAGTTAATTCAATTTAATATGGAGGTTAACCTTCACCTGTGCTAGAAACAAACTGAGTAAACCTAAGTCACATTGACTACCCAACTAAATATCTGTTGACTATAACGGGAGCTTTAAAAGGTAGCTTACCTGCACACGTAGAAACAAAGATTTTATTGTCTTAATGTTAATTCCCAGAATGGACTTCTGGAACGGAAGGAAAAGAAAAAACAAGCACAGTTTTTTAACGTGGCATCACATGATGATTAAGGGTTAAATTCAGAAGTGTATTTATATATTTGTATTACTTATATATTTATTTGTAATATTTAGTAATTTGTTTGTTCAATACAACTATTATAACCTTTCATAATTTACTGGAATACTAATTACAGTATTTAGTAAGTATAGTAGAATGATACTTTGAATGTTTGTCATACATTTTATTTTTTGCTACAATGAACTAAAACATAGAAAGACCATTTTTCAAAGCTGTTAAAGTGAAATCACACTAGTAACTAACAACAAATTTTGAGTGAGATTCTATATCCAAACCCCAATAATTTTCTCACTTTTTGAGACAGTAGTGAAACTAGTACAGGATGTCAAAGGAGAAGTATGGAAATGAGTGAAAATGTATCCTCTGAAGGCCTCTGTACTATTTTTATTTCTTCCTGCCAGGGGCTGCAATCAAACAATGCACAATGAATATTCATTATGGAGCTGAGTAATCGATTCTATTATTTGCTTTTATACACTTCACAAAACTAAGTTCAGAAGAGAAAGACACATCTGGTTGGATGCTGAAGCAATGCGTCTCTGACTCTTTCACTTCCAGAATGCTGACAGAGACAGTATTCAGGAAATGAAACATTCCTCAAATGCTCAAAAACTAACATGAAAGACCATTTTTGCAGTGGTAAATAACTTACTTTTATTTCTGCTGACAGCAATACAAATGTGCATATTTATGTTATTAAATATAGGATCCTTAATAATCTTCATTTAAGAGGGACTAGGTTTCACTCTATATGTGGAATATTCTTTATAAAATGCCCCAATTTACATCATCTTCAAGTGATTTTTATTTACACTTTCATGTTACTCTTACAAAGCAGCTGTCACTTTAATGGAAATTGATATGAACTAAGAATTGGGAGGTTTATGAAAAAAAAATAAATTAGTAAAATAAATTAGTAAAAGCTAGTATATAAACTGTGTTTCAGTCTGGCAAGAAGCTGAAAGACAGAAGCAGATAATTTTGTTTGATCCCTAGGTTGCATCACTGCTACCATGTGAATGGCTTCTTTTTCATGTTCTTGGAGCTTGAGCAAAACTGTCATGGGAAATCATCTTAAACATTTTGCTTATCCAAACATACAAAAACTTCTCAAACCTTCTTTAATTTTACATGGGAGCAGAAATCTCTCAAAATGTTATTTTCTACTGGTGTTCTCTAACTTTTAGAATATTGATCCGAATCCCAGTGTACTTTCATTGCTGCAATGCCAGTGTCATTTTAAAAGCTTTCTATTCAGGATGGTTTTCACCATATAGCTTTCCTCACTGTGATGTTATTCACAGTAATAAAGGCAATTTATGTGGCTCCTTTGTTTAATAGAAAACAGTAATTATTAATTCATGATCTTTAATACTAAACTGGAACCTTATAAACTCACAACAGAAAAGACCAGTGTTAACAAATACTTGCACTAAAATTATTAGGTGATTCATAAGAAGGCATATAGAATTTGATTGGTATTTTTTCCTATAGAAAAGGTATCATAGGACATAATTCAGAATACATAGAAACACCGCCTCCACAATTCGGGAATGATTCACGTTGTTCTTTGTCTGACTGGAAACAACTTTTGAATATAAATGTCCTATTTTCTGCTTAATCAGCAAAAAGTTCCACAACACACCCACAGTGTTATAGACAATTTTCAAGCATATCTCTTCATGAACTCATATGCCTTTGTAGAAAAATCCAGGAAAAAATATTGTTGGAAGAAGCAATTTAAGTAGCAATATGAATTTCAGAAGAAAATTGATTTCTAAGAATTAACCTTTGTGTCCCCATTGCAGAAGTTTGTTTCCTTGTTTGTCCTTCTTTGTTTGTTTTATCCCTTTCTTGGAATGCAGACTACTCTTACATGTTCTTAACTTTGGCAGCAGTTAATTTGCAGATGTTTTCAAAATGTGAGCAATGCAGTGTAACCAGTATTTCTCTGTAGGTTTGTCAATAGAATATATGAAATCAGTAGATGGAAGAAGGAAAACAGTCAACAAAGACTACACGCTTTTTGGTTTATTGTGTGGAGTGGGAACTCTTTTTTAAAAAAAACCCCAGATTTTGTGCTAATTTTTCAAGTTTCCCTCTCCTACCAACAGGGAAATACAAAAGCTATTGGAAATGCTATCTCTTGAGCAATGGCTAAATGCATTTAGACTTTAGTCCCCATAGGTAAGTAACAGATATTTGAGCCTTCTCTCCCTTTTTTTCACAAGGGCAGTGAAATTGTGTGATCAAGAGCAAAAGTAATCTTTAATAACATAATACAAAGGACGTAGGCAATTTGGCTCAATATCAGATAAACATTTACTCTGGGAATCCATGTAAATCAGAGGAATCACTATTTGTGAGTCTTGGCCCTGGACGTGCTTAATCAGCCAGAATTTTCTATTAATGACTTCTGAATAGTCGTGACAAAACTAATTACTTTAAAGACGAGCAAAGAGTTTTGGCAGGAAAAGACATGACATTTTATAACAGTAAATAATATCTCTCCTTCTCAATATGCAGCACTGCTGAACTATGTGCAGTGCATACAAAAAAAGAATGGGCTATGTGTTAAGCTCATTAGAATTAAGAATTCTAATGAAAGGGTTTTTCACAGTTCTGAGATCTTCCAGTTATTCTTAACAAGAAATTTATAGGATTGATCTCATTGTCTTGTGTTTGGGTTTTTTTACTCTATGTGGCTGGAATTTTTTTTGTTTGTTTAGTTTTTAGAGGTGAATCCAAGGAGAGCAGCAATGGATTAGAGAATAAAGCACTGTTCAGGATTTGTTGCAAGACTATTACAGAATGTTCACCTTAGCTTTATCTCTCACTTGGGTCTAAATTCTTCAAGGTCATCTTCTTTGCTTTTAAATACAACATAAATCAAATTATTAGCCCTGCTATACAAACATATTCCTGAGGATTAAAAAAAGCATACGGATCATGTTCCTTAGGATTTATTTCCTTAAATCCTCAGTCATTTTGCTCCCAGCCTGTAGTTAAAGAACATCAGCATTTCCTTTATATTATCTAGTCATAGTTCAGATTTGAGGTGGGAATAACTACTTAGTAAAAGGTAGAATTTGAATGGATTTGCAATTTATTATGGTATCACTTGACATTTCCAAGATACAGCATATGATACATTAAATAACAGCTATGATAAAAAAATTTTATTATCCAAAGAATTTTTGCAAGAACCACAAGTGCCAAGTTGCCTTCCTTGAATTTAAATTGTTCTAACATGTTATTTCCTCTTTTGCAATGATAATAGACATATAGCAATTTTCATGCTAGAATTGCAAAACATTTTAGAACTATAAACAGTATATAATTGATGTGAGATTATATAATGTTCTATGGATGTAAATGCAGGCAAACTTTTTGTAGGCTGCTATTTAGGTTCCAAGCTAACCAGAACCAAGGACTGCAATACTTATAGTACTGTTCTTTTGTATTTGTAGGTAGCAGTGTTGTTAACACAGCTGTGTCTTGGCTAGTGCTGAGCCGTACTCACAGAGTTTCAAGGCTCCAACAGTCTGTTCCCAACAAAGAGAGGCTGGGGGTGGAGTAGAGGATGGGAAAGGACACTGATGGGACAACTTACCCAAACTGACCAAAGGGATATTTCATACCTATGACATCTGCTCAGCAATAAAACTATGATAAGGCACATTGTTATATAGATGTTTCTTCCAAAGCAACCCCAAAGATCCTCCCCTTTCCCTTAGCTTCTTTCCAATCATGTCCATCCATGATTTTCTTTTTTTCTTAGAACTAAATTCACTAGAATTTCTTCTTTTTTTTTCTCTAGGTTTTTCTGAAGAGTTTCTACTTCAAAAAACAATCAAATTCTAATAGATTAGCAATATTAAATATTTGTCTTCTAAAATCAGTCAAAACTTAGAAATCTACTTTGTCCTAATATGACACTTTCAGCAGACTACCTTTATCTTGTGTCTTTCATAGGTAAAGATGCCTTGACTTGTGTCTGATTGTTCTAAGGTTCTGCTCAAATTTATTATTTAATTGTAGAAGACCATTCAAAGAAAAAAATAGCACTACTAAATTCAATGTTGTTGTAATATTCCTCATTAAAAGGCAGTGTTTTCCAAATTGCCTTTGGAATGTCTAACCATCAACTATTATTAAAAGATCAATCAATTGTTTGAAATTCATTATGAAAGTATTTTTCAGATGGCATTGTTAATTGAATTTGACATTAGATGTACTTCAGGATAAGGTAATTAAACTTTGCATGCTATTGAAACTGGTTACTGACATGTACACTTAATTTCCTTGACAATTTTTAGAACAAAATATAACAGTATTTAAACAGTTCTACAGATTTAAGACAATCTCCATTTTTCATTTCACAATTTTTTTTCACTTGAATATAATCTCCTCAAAAGGATGGAATTTACAGTTTTAAACTGGTTCTTTATTATGTTACGGCATTTAAATGCAAGCTGTCTAATAAGACTTGAAATGGCCCCTCTTTCCTAGAACTGTCTCTACATTAAAAAAATAAAAGAAACAAAAATAAAAAAATAAAATTATCTGGAAGAGGAAATCTGAGTATTTGTCAGTTTTAGATCCTGGCCCACAAAGTAAGGGCCTCTGTCCTTTATTTTGCCTGAAGATTTATTGCATTCTTAGAAGTCTTCCTTTAACATTAAAGAATATCATTAAAGATCATTATCTTTCAGTTTTGCTTGCAAACATCAGAAGTGTTTCCTGATATACTATTTCACACAGGCTTTGTCTGAGAGTGAGCTTGTCTCTGACACTGTATGAGAGAATCAAGGATTCATCTCAATTTCAGCAATATGAAGGTTAAGCCCTGCTCTAAGCAGTGTGTCTTGGTTCCGAAACCCCGGTGGAATGAGGAGAAGACAATGTTTTCTACCCCTCATGCAGAGCAGTAGAACAGGGAACCTCATTTCCTCCATGAAACAAAAAGAGGTGTCACTTTCAGGTCACTTCTTCCAGTCATTTGTGTTACATTACATTGGAAATCTGTAGCAGAAGTGGCAAGTTAAGCCCATCTGTGAAAGATGAAAGTACTAGAGCCTATTTGTAAAGAATAGAATACATTGAACAAACAAACCTTTATCCATAAGAGATGTAGCTAGGAAAGAGTCCATAGATAAATTACAAAATGTGAACCTGAAGTGTATTTTCTTTCAAATGTAGCACTTCTCTTAATATTGTAATAAGTACTATAGTTTATATTCCAAATATGCTGCTCTTTAATGATAGTAAAAGTCTTGCACTGCCTTTTCAAGTCCTTTAAGGGAAAAAAGCTGAAGTACATGCTGAAAAATCTCATTTTCTCTTCTTAATTTTATAAAAATTATCTTTTCTTCTTTTTTTCTCTTTATTTTCTGCCTTCTATTGTTACGATGCAAGAAGCCCTTATTTATATTGTAAATTCTCACGTTAGTTCTATTTCAGTATAGTTTATTTCCCAACTATCCTAAAAAAAATGCTCCCACTTATTTTTATAGATGTCTCATTTTTCTTCTTCACCAAACTTAGCTTAATAATTACAAAATAAAGTAAGTTCTATGAAGAGGTACTTGTAGTTTAATACCAGTCAAGTACTAGAACAAAAAATAACTCCATCCCAACAAAAACCAGGAGTGCAATGCGAAAGAACTAGAAATGCTGGGCATTGATATACTACAGCCTACAGTAAATGGTGATGGTAAATAACTATTTCAATCTCAGTTTAATAGCAATGTAAGGAAATTATACTGCTTAATTTTGTGGAGGACAAATCAGGTGCACATAATTAAACCAATCACAATTTAACAGATTTAGGGATTACACATTCATAATATTACAAATGTCTTCCCCAACAAATTGATAAGATTGAATATTCATGTAGTGAATATAAAGGCTCTTTTATTTCCAAAAATCTACAGGTAACAAGATTTCCACTGTAGAATAAAAAATATTTCCATTTCACCAAGGAGACCTTATTAAAAAAAACACAAAAAACAAAACAAAACATAACAAACAAACAAAAAAACACTCAACAAAAATCCAACAAAAACCAGAAAACAAACACACAAACAAAACAAACAACAAAACAAACCCCAACCAAATCCTGTTTGTTTGTAACTCGTAAATTTTCTAAACAGTTGAAGTTTTTAATCAGGAAAAGAAATCTTCTTCCATGATACGTTATTAATGTCATAATAGTTCAAATTCTACTAGACTTACAGTTGTACATCTCAATTTTTATCTGTTGATTACCTGGCTCTGGGATCTCTTCGCTGCTCTTATATGCAGAAGTCACAGGTAATAATCTGTTGTGATGTTATGAATGGAAATTTAATTTTCAGTTTAATAGAGATTTAGTTTATATTTTTAGATGTGATGCACTTTCATAAGTTTCTTACCACAGCTGTTGTTCCAGTGAAGTGAAGATCAATGACCACGTACAGTAATTTCACGACCATAAGGCGCACCGGACTATAAGGCGCACTCCCCGAGAGTCGGCAAATTTCGCTACTTTGTAGATCATATAAAGCACACCAGACTATAAGGCGCATTTTTTTTTTGCAGCGAGGCTCCACCCCCAGCTCCCCCCACACAGTTGCTGGCCGAGGCCCCGCCTCAACCCAGCAACCATTGGCCCCCGGGCCTGCCTGTACCCGTCAGGGCCAGGCTATGCCCGCCGCTGTTCCGTGCAGCGTCCCCGGGGCCGGGCTATGTCCGCCGCTGCTCTGTGGAGAGTCCCCGGGGCCCCGCTGCTCCGGGAGTTCCCTGGTGCTCCGGGTGACCCAATGCCACCAGGCTCGCCCCACGCTGCTGCCCCGATGCCGGCGGGCCCGCCCTGCGGGGCCACCTCCCCAATGCCAGTGGCTTTGCCGCCCCAGCAGGGGCTGTGCCGCCACCCTTTCCCTCCCCCGCGCGGCTGCTGCCCCAATGCCACCGGGCTTACCCTGGCCCGGCACTGGCCCGATGCCGCCGCTGGGCGGGCTCTGCTCGGCTGGGGACTGTTACAGGCTCGCACTTCCAGGGTGGCAAATGTCACAACTTTGTACATCAGATAAGGCACACCGGACTATAAGGCGCACTTCCGGGTTCTGGGGAAAATTTTAGTCAAAAGGGTGCGCCTTATAGTCATGAAATATTAAAACACAAAGATTTTTAGTAGGAATAAAAACCTAATTACAGTCAAATAATTTGGTAGTATATCAGAAAAGTTTATACATTTTCATGTTCACCTTGTCTTAATTTCCTGATGACTCCTTCTGATTAAGGACAAAATCATTTAAAACTTATCAAAATTTTCATTTTAGTGGCACTGACTAGTAGTTGTAAGGAAGTCCACACTCATGGGATGAGCTCTCTGAAACATTTCCTTAGAAGAAGTGCTCACACATTTAGGCAGCCTCATACACTGGCTGGTCTGATTTAGTCCAGTTTACAGTGTTCATCTTCTCTTTTAGGGGTGATAATGGCCAGGGCTAGTTGAAGAAAAAAACACTTTCGTGCCATGTGTAAGAATGTGTAAGAATTAATCAGAGTATAAATTACTTTAAGATTACTTAGACAAGCTCTCCAATGTTTTGCTTGTTGGGAATTGCTCATCTGGCTTTTAATTAATCTGATGACTCTCTTCCCTTAACTTTCAGTTCAGTTCAAACTTCTGTTCACTACCATGACACAGTACTGATGTTAATTTCTGATTCTCTGTACTCTCATTTAATCTTTAAACTCAAGTCAATCACAGAATCATGGAATAAGCTGAGTTGGAAAGGACACTCAAGGATCATTGAGTCAAACCTCTGACCCTGCACAGGACCCGTTCCCAGGAGACACACTGTGTGCCTGAGAGCATTGTTGAAATGCTTCTCTAATTGTCCCAGGCTTTGTGCTGTGACCATTGCCCTGGGGAGCTGTTCCAGCGCCCAAACACCCTCTGGGGTAAAGAACCTTTTTCTAATATCTAACCTAAACCTACCCTGGCACAACTTCAGGCAATTCTTTTGGGTTCTGTTGCTGGTCACCACAGAGAAGAGATTGTTTATTTACCACAAGATTGCTTTTTACTTCAACTGCTGTAAATAGAACAGCAGTTAGTCTTTCTCCAAATCCCTCTGAAACACTCTCTGCTATGACTAAAAAGCAAAGGTAAATAATACCCTTTTAAGAAAATCAGCTTTTTAATAGATAGAAAGTTTAAAACTTCTGTCAAAAACCTCTTCCACAAAAGTGTATTCTTGACAACTACAAAGAATTGAGAATAAAATTCAAATGCATTCACAATTATTAAGTTTATAAAGGGATTATGTAAAATTAGTTTTGCAACCCTATTTGTAACATCAGAGAAAAGAGACAACCAGGACTGGAATATGTGAGTTATGTCAAATATTTTTCCCATTCCAATATTTTGGATCTCCATGTTTTAACCAGTCGAATTGTGCACTAGGAGAAGATCAGATTCAAATTTCAAGTGGGAAATTCAACTGAATATTAATATTAACTGAAGGTTTGATACTTTTTCCCTTCCTGATTATGAGTGGTATGGCACCTCCAGCCTAGATCATTCACATGTGTATGTAATTATCTGCTGTTTTGGCCCTTCCCCGGGAAAACCTTATTCAAGTCTTATTCATGAACCATACCCAGCAAAGATTCCCATATGAAACTGCCACTCAGCTTTCCTACTTCATAAAAGCTCTGCTGCTGAGTTATCATGTCATTTCTGGAAACTGTCTTCCCTCCTTTGGAAGGTAAGAGATCTTTGATTTGTGAAGCAGTTATGATTATAATGGATACAAAAGTATGTATATATTTGTACATGTGTATGTGTGTATTTGCTTACATATGTGTAGACAATATGCAGTGATCATTACTATGATTTTTAATTTTTAGCAATTCCTTTGGACAAGAAATATGTAAGGAATATCTTAGTAAAGATATTTTATTAGGGAAAGTTAATTTCATCTGCTACAAAAGCTAAAATAAAACAGCAGGCTTGATATGAAACACATGGAAAAGTAATGCTGGCTGGAACTTAAGCAAAAAAAGTAGTTGTTTAAGTGTGCACACCAATATGTGTGTGAGCTTAGGGATAAAGTTTTAGGGGATTTATAAGAGAGTGACAGAGAATTAAACTTTGGGAAGTGGGCAAAAACTTCTAGTAGTCAGATTTGCTGGCATGTCTGCTGATCTTCCCAAGCACACAATATTCAGCAACCATTTCATATACTTGTTCCTTACTTGGAAGTCTGGTCAGATTAGCTATGAGCTAAAGTTTATGCTCTCAAGCAGCCCCAGGGCTTAGCTTCCAGCAATCCTTTATAGTTAGCACATTAGTCATCTTCAACTGGAGATGAACTTGAAAAATAGCTGAAATATCTTCCAAATACCAGCCAGATGTAGAACTGCCACAGGTTCTACTCATGGGAAAATGTCACTGTGTCTGTTAATCAACATTTTATTTCAGCTGAATCTCTTTTGACAACATTGTTTCTGAGGACAGTATTCAGGCATGATATGAGAAACTCAATAGCATCTCACTGCAGGTGTATAGGTTATGCCATGTCATATGTGACCTCAGCCACCCAAGTGCAACATTTTCATCCTGTACCTCCCTTTCATAAATTCCAACTTTCTCCAAACTGTTCTGATCTTTCTCTAAATTCCACTTCTTTAGACAGAATTTTTTTTACTTGCCTTATCAGTACCCCAATGTGTTTACATCTCATTGAGAAATAGGATAAAAACAAAACCTATTCATCAGTGACAGGCAAATATTTTAATTTTCATGAGTTTTGACAGGATTTGGTTTGCCACAGGTAATACACATTTACAAGTTGTATTTTATTAGTGCTTCACATCATGTTACAATGAATTACGATTTGTCACATAGTATTAATATTATGATGTATCTGACAGGGCATTGCTTCTATCCAAACACACTAAGAAGTTAGCAAATTTATGGGAATTGTATGTTTTTCCTGTATCTTCAGTTCTTAAAAGGTGGGGGAGTTTGTTGTTGATCAACTGAACAGATAACTGTTAATATATGTTTTGGCACCAAATAATAAAATCTCTTGACTGGAATCTCAGAATTTTTTTTCTCATTATATTCTGGCTTTTAAAATTTAATCATTGACAAGTTTTAATTCAACATATAAATTCTAACATGCAGAATCCACTAGTGACATAATCCCGTGCTATTTGAATAATTAGGAACTTTGTCACTACCTTCAGCTTTTGGTTCGCTTTCTATAAAAGTGCTCAAGCTCAGCTGCACTTCGATGTATTAAGTGTAAGATATTCTAAGCAGAGTTTATTCTGATTGTTTCATGGAGTACCATGATACTTAGCATTGAAATGATAACTGAAATCTTGTGCATACTGAGGAAAAAGAATTAGAAAGGATAAATTAAACATGCTTTCAGGAAATGGTGGAAGCACAGTGATCTGATTATTCCTTATACAGTCATTTGCATATTTGAAGCAGAGGTAAGATCTCATGAGACTTAGAACAAATTATTTATCTAAGTAAATATTTATTACAGTGTGCATGGGACAAGTATCCCACAGTATTAGATATTTATCATTTTTACCTAATAAAAACATAGAATAAAAAAAGAGAAAATAAAAAGCTTGTACTAAGAAATTCATGGATTAACATGTGATTAGACACACCATTGAACATTTAAATAGGTGCTCTTTTTTCATAGGTGCAGTTTTCTTATGCTTTAGTAAGAGCTTTAATGAATATATACTTTACAAAATGTGCAGGTAGACAGGAACTCTGATTTTGAATATATATATTATTTTGTTGTAAATAGTTGCAATCTAATGAACTACTGTTTAATATTTCTTATTGTCACTTGTTGCTAAAGGTTTCATATTGATTTACAATAATGTTTTCCCAGAAAATATTAACTGCACCTAAACTGTACATACTAATTTTCTATAAATTATATATATTAAAATCGATACATATAAATAACATAAAAATTTAACTCTGTCCTTCACAAAAATGCCATCAGAATCAAAGCAATTTCACTAGTCTCCATCTTACAAAAAACTCTTTACATTCATTTTAAGGCATCTTTTTCTACGATGATATAAATGTCCTCTTGACCCAACACCTAATTGATCTCTACCACCTCTGCTAAGGTTATAGAAAACTGTTAATGCTCCTTCAGTGTAATTTTTGAAGAAGAGATTTAAGAACTGTTTACCAAAGTATATGTCTAAGTGATTTTGTGTTAATCTGCATGACCTGTCAACATTAATTTAATAATTTCATGATGATGTCTTTTATATGAATGGGATTATTAAAACCCTGCTTTATTTTTTTTCCTGTTGGTGTGATGGGTTGACTTCATCTGGCTGCTAAGTGGCCACTGAGCCAATTCTCATTCCCCCTCCTCTGCAGGACAGCAGAGAAAATAAGATCAAAAACCGTTGGACTAAGATAACATCAATTTAATGAAGAAAAGCAAGGCTACATGGAGAAGTGAAGCAAAGTAAAAATATTTATTATTTATGTCCAATCCTCATGCAATATCTAATGTCCAGCCAGTTCCTGGGGAGTACACACTTTATATGTACCTTGTCATGTTTTATTAGGAAACTGACTAAATCACAGATACTACTCAGGATTTCTTACCTATTATTGAATGTTTTCTACTTGAATAAAGCTTGAAGGTTGCAACTTTACTGCTAAAGGCGGAAGAGAAAAAAGGTTCCTACCATTATAAGTAAAGGAAAAGAAAGGGCCTTGGTTGAAATTAATTTTGCTGTTTTACTGCAATTCTTAAGCCTTTCAGTAGAAAAAAGTTTTAAAATGGCAGCTTTTAAACATTTAAAAGTTCCTCCTTAGCTTATAAGCAGAATAAATTTAAAAACACATGGAAAACACAGATTTTTATTTTGTTTTCAACAACTGAAAAGAGTACAATAGGAAAATTCTGGAGATCTTTGAGGTTTTGGGTTTTTTATTATTTTTAAGGTATATTTTCACCTTTTTTCTATTAAGTGTGAGTCAAAAATACCTTACTTTTTGTAGCTGAGGATTTCAAAAATGTCTTATTTCATAAAGCTCTGCTAATATCTAAAATATGAAGCCTTTTTAAAACTAAATTAGACTAATACAGCTCTATACCTAAAGGTCAAAAATTCATATGCATATTTCAGTAAGCATAAAATAAATATGGGAAAGACTATACAAACTACCCTCTCCATATTCAACATGAAACAATTTTGCCTAGGAGGAAAGGTGGGAGAATTTTTTTTTTTTTGTATATTTATGTTAAGAATAGTGTAAACATTAGAAACTAATTGTGTTTTGTGTGTTTTGTGATGACTTTACATTTTTCCTCTTTTTTTTTTTTTTAGCTTTCATGAAAAGCATGTTTATTGGAAGAAGGACAATCATACAAAGAAGTTAATACCAGAATATCAGGTACAGCAAATTCTTGTGGCTTATGAAAAAGTAGGGGGCCATTTGCAAGAATAGTTCATAAACAACTAACAGACACACACACACCCATTTCTCGTCTGGCTTGTTCACTTTGAGAGAAGAACTTTATACACAGTTTCTGCTGAGAACCAAAACAATTTTTTTTAACATCAGGAATCTACAGAAGCAGTTGTGCTGGGTTTATTTCACACGAATAAAAAAGAATTGATTGGTAAAGTGCCTATTGAGGGCAGCGTTGAGTGCATCTACTATGAGAAAATGCTGTTTGATATCCTGAGAAAAATGAGCAAGAAAAACAGATCTACAAACACAAGCCCAAGTTTGTTTAGTGTTCTACTTGGTGAGATCCTGTGGGAGACTGTCCTGAAAAGAAAAATGTAACCAGATAGCTGGTTGACCTTCAAGGATAACGTCCTCAAAACACAGATGGATTCTTTCTGACATGCAGGAAATAGATCAGGTGAGGCAGAAGGTCAGTGCAGATAAACAAGGAACTTCTGACTGAGCTGAGATGCAGAAAGGAGGTGCAAGGAGGGGTGGAGGCAAGCACTGACACTGCACTGACATTGTTTGTATGTGCTGGGCTGGAGATCCAAAAGCCTAAGTAGAGTGAGAGTGAGCACTCAGAACAGATGTCAAGGACAGGAAGAGAAGCTTATAGAAATTCACAGGTAGGAGGAGGAATGTTGAGAGAACTGCTCTCCACTGCTTAGTGGGGATAGTCCAGGTGATGACAGATATTGAGGTGCTCAATGGGATTTTTTAAAAGCTTTATTTTGAGGTCTTAGATTCCCTATTCTACATTCAGGTTTTGTGGAAGTCAAAGAAAGTCAAGGCAGAGTGAGAGATCACTTAACCCACTTGATCTAACACAAGCCCACAGCACAGGATGGTTTGCAGTTGAAGGTGCTGATGGAGCTGGATGATGTTTTTAGATCTTTTTTCAATAAAAGGAAAGAAAGAAACTGTGGGAAAACTACAGTCTAAGCAGTCACATCTCAGTTTCTGGAATTCAGTTCCAGGCAGCCACAGAAAAGAAAAGAACAATGAGCAGGGATGCAAAATGAGTTATGTGGACAATTTTGCTGACACTGATGGCATTTTTGAGATAATATAAAATTGTTTTAAAAAGTTTATATATCAGTCTCTAAGACTTGAATAAGTTATAAAAAGAACAAAACCATAAATCAGCTACTTATGTATCAATTAATAGGTCATTGGCACCAGCAGTGGTTCTCCCCAGCTTGAGTTTTTTGTTAATATTTTCTCTAATTTGTGTTTAGATTTGAGTAATTGGTCTAGTACTCAATGGATTTTATTCAGAAAACTGAAAATTATACCAAATACTATAGACAAATATTACAGACAAATATTATAGACTTTCAGATGAGAAATCATTTTCATTTGGATAACTGAAAAGTAATTTCTTTTGCAAAACCCATCTTTTTCATATTTATTCTGTGTCCAATGAAATCCCAATCGATCTGGGTACATTGTTCTTCTGCCTCACAATTTTACTTAGAGAGAAAGGGGAAAAAATGTTGCCTTAAATCCATGAAATGCTGATCTGGCACAAAAGTCTCCTTTTAATTTTGCTATCAGTCAGCTTGTCTAGAATTCCTGACAGTGCTTTGCCTCTGACACAGTCATATATAACATGATGTATTTGTATGTAACACATTGTTGCTTGGATATGCATTTAATAGTCATGTTATAAAAAAAAAACCCAAATTACTTCAGGGTTTTTTAGAGCATTGAAGAAAATGCTTTCAAATTTTATATACAGCAAAGAATGTAAAAGTATTTACACCAATACATAAAACTGATGGTCCTATAAAATTCACAAAGTTAACAGCAATTTCGTTTCTTGAGACTGATGATTTTATTACTGAGACTGTTTAAGGTATCGGTGCATATTTCAATTTAGAAGGTTCAAATAAAGAAAAAAATCAAATCTTTATTACTTTTAAAGAAGAAGTATTAAATAAAGCAGTTTTAGTTCAGATTGATAGACCTCTACTGAATTTCATGCTATTCCTTATCAGATCCCTCAGTCTATACTTAACCTGCTACAGAGGAAAAAATGCAAGAACTCACTAGGCAAAACTACTTGAGACAGTCTCCAAATCAATCCATAAGTGAAATCAACATTCCATTTATATATATATGCATACATTTATCTTACCAGAATAACCCCAAAGATACCAAAGAAAACCCTCCAAACTGATGTTCTTTGTTGTGTTCTTTAATGCAATATTTCTTATAAACGTAGAAACTACAGCAAGGAACTTCCTGAAGCCAATGTCATGGTGTTTCTTTGGTGAAGAGTTCAAGGGAATGAAGATGACATAAGTTTTATTACTCCTTGTTTAAGAAAACTCAAGAAACTCCAGGATGCACAACATCTGCTCAGAAGGACTGCTTGCACAGCAGGTATTGCCTTTCCTAGGTCTGGGAACTGGGGACTTGGCATGTACGTGAGGACAGCTGCCTCACTCTGCTTGTCATACACTGTGTAGATCAATTCTGAATAACCTGAATGTGCAGGGACGGGTTCAGATGGGGAGCTAGTTACTTCTCTCACTTAATTGGGCAGAGACAATTGCAGAGACAATGCACAGCAATTTCCTACAGGACAGCACTGGCCCAATGGAATAGCATAATTATTTTACATGGACTGTCAGCAATAGGACAACAGGGGACAATTTTAAACTAAAAAGAGCCATTTGGATTAGACATTACCAAGAAATTTTTTGCTATGATGGGGCTGATTCCCTGTTCCCAAAGCTTTCAAGGCCAGGCTGGGTGGGGCTTTAAGCAACCTGATCTAGTGGGAGATGTCCCTGGCCATAGCAGGGACATGCTCCTTCCCCTTCCCCTTCCCCTTCCCCTTCCCCTTCCCCTTCCCTTCCCCTTCCCCTTCCCTTTCCCTTCATTTTTTCCTTCATGATTCTTTTAACTGGCCCACTAGTGAATGTTAGTTCTGGTAAACTAATCTACCAGACTGACCTGGAGCACCTCTCAATGAGCCTTAATTTATTAAGGCGATTTACTGATTCAGTGGAACTGGTGGTTAGTTTTTCTCTTTAACTATGTTTGTGCAGCTTAAAATCTGGGGGGGTCTCAGTCTCTCAAAATAATTATTAATCTAGAAAAAGGTAATTAATACATTATTATTATTTCTTGAACCATTGAAATATTTTCTTTTTAGAATCAAAACATTCCACCACAACATTTTTACTTCATTCTGTTCAATTTAAGCACAGATTATTCTGAGACATCTGAGCTCATACCAGTCTAGATTTTGTTGGTGCATACAAAGTCCTAGCTATGAAAAATGTCACCTGGACTCTCTTTGATTCATAAATTGGTAGTAAAAGTTTTGTGAGCTCTGTGTCTCAGCTATACAAAGCAGCAACTCATTGCACAATTGTTCATTACTGTTATTGATCTGTAATTTTCACAGAATGTAGATTTTAATTACAGAAGAATAGCTGCTGCCTTGCTTGGTTTTCCGGCTGGTTCCATGGCAAAGATTTGTTGAGGGATTTAGGAAGATATATTTAAATCTAAGACATTTTTTCTTACAGAAACTTTTTATAAGAAGGCTTATGAATCTCACTCTTTTCATTTAATATTTGCCAAAAACAAATAAAATATTTCCTTAGTGTAATGCTCTGTTTCTCTTGAACCAGTTTATAAAATATTTGAAATGTAAAAGAACCCAAAATTCTGAATCTTATTTTTTGAGACTGGTAGCCATTTACTACCTAGGCCTTACTCTCCTTTTCTAAGTTGTATGAAGTAAACACGGTAATCATTTGCCCTCTATTTGTAATGGTATCATTTATTTGTATATATTAGAAAGGTGAATCTGTCTGTTAAATCTCTACATAAAATTCCAAACAATGTCTTTATGGAATAGATGACATTGCTTCTGGTATTCAGCCTAGGCAACAAAACCACTAGACCAGGTTGCTGAAAGCCCCATCCAACCAAGCCTTAAAAAATTCCATGGATGGGGCATCCCTAACTTCTCTGGGCAACCTGTTCCAGCGCCTCACCACTCTCACAGCAAAGTTTTTTTCCAAATATCTAATCACATTCTACCCTCTTTCAATTTAAAGCCATTCCCCCTTGTATTATTACAGACTCTTATCAAAAGCTCCTTTTCCACCTGCTTTTAGGCCCCCTTCAAGCACTTGAAGATGTTCTAACATCACCCAAGAACCTTCTCTTCTCCAAGCTGAACAACCCCAGCTCCCTGAGACTGTCTTCATAGGAGAGGTGCTCCAGCCCTCTGATCCTCTTCTGCCCCTCCTCTGGATTCACTCCAACACATCCAGGTCCTTATTTTGGGTCTCCCCCATACTCTGGCTCAGTAGCCTGTTCTCAGGCTGTTTCTGACTGTCAGAAGGCTCTACATTGCTGCAATACTGCTGTACACTTGTAGTAGAGCTAAAAAGAGGTGTGAACTTTAAATTTGGACCAATATCTAGATGAGAGCTTCAGAAAAAAACTACCAAACTACAGAGAATTCCCTTAGAAATGAAATTTCTTCAAGTTTCATCATGCAACTCTGGCTTGAAGACTGAAGAGCTTTTGAACAGAAAAGTTTCATAAATACTCACTGTCCTAAATTTCCTAGGTTAACCCTGCTGAAAAAAAATTTAAAAAATCATTAATAATGTAATGAAGAAAATACTTTGTGTAACTCTAATCAGCTATCAGCAACCAGTATTTTTACCATGGCATTGCAATGATTGCCCTTATGATGCCTTTTTTTTTTTTTTTGAAGAAACATCTTTCACTTTTGCTGAAATGTAAAACAATATATTTGAAAAAGCATCTGTAGTTAATCTCAAGGGACTGTGAATGGAAGTATCCTTAACACTAAAACTTTTGGTGCTTAAGACTTATCAAAAGATCCTGAAAGCAGAAAAAAGAAAAAAAAAGCAAGCAAACAAATAAAAATCCCTGAAAATGCATCCTTATAAAAACCTCCTTATAGAGATTTTTACGCATGAAGAAACACCTAATCTATAATTACAGTGAAAGAGAGGGCTTGACACTCTAAGCCCCTGCATTGATTCTTGCTGATTCATTTAGGATTTCTTCCAGAAAACCTGAAAAACAAGTTTACTAAAACCAATCACTCAACTTTCAATATCCTAATGTCCTAGTAATACGAAGGGATCTGAGATTACTTAATATTTCATAGACTTTCCCACGTGATCAAATGCTCTGATGTCATGGGACCATCCATACATGGAAGTTAAATCTAATGAAGGGTTTCAAAAAATATTATATTGAATATCAATGCAATAAACATTCTGATTACATACATCTTAACTGGACAAGATTCTGGTTTGGACCATATAGACGCAATATAAGTCTTTAATCAGTTTGTATATGTTAAACACCCAACTAATTTCTACTCAGCTAAAGCTATACATGAGTTCTGATTAGACATCAGGTGACATCTTCTTTATGACAAGGACCATTTGTTCAAGTGTTTCCTGAAATTGGCCCAAGTAAAAAGAGAGTAAGAGATGCAGATATATAGGAGAAGAAATTAGAGAAAAGGTCTGAACATTTCATTAACAAAGATCTTTTCCCAGGAAAAAAATTTTTAAAAAGGCAAATCTTTCCACTTATGCTGTAGCCTGAGAGAAATTTTTTTTTAAATGGCAGGATAATGTGCATTAAATATTTATCTTTAAAATGCTAACAAAATTAGCAAAGGGCTGCTTCAAAACACTGGCAATCACAAAGACTTGCAAGAGAAAGAACATATACTTTAGAAGCTCGGAAAACTGATTTACTTATTTTTATATGACAGCTGTCTCAGTGATATCAGTGATTTTTTTATCACAAAGTTCTGTAAAATGACTTTCTGTGAGCTACAAGAGTCTATAATATTTATTTTTAAATATTTTACCACTTTTGGTTTTAGATGTCTCCTTTTGTTTCTGATGATCTGCTTTAGAAGAATCTTTTCTTTTTAACATTAGTGCATCTTTAGGAACCAGAGCTGATAATCCTTGGTGTACAACACAGTTCTAGAAGAGCTATAATTATGTTACTGAAAGAGGACAGAGAGGCTTCTATAATTATTCTGCAGCACCATTCAGTGCTGTGAAATGCAAACAAAAGATTTGGGTTTGCTATGGGGTCTACTGCAAGTAGAGTTTGGAAACACTGTAGATTTTTCTGGCTTACTATTTTATGAAATGTTGTTGCAGAAAACATTGAAATGCTTTATCAAAGTAGACTCTTGCAAAACTTTAGAAAAGTCTTGATGGTTTAGAAAAAGTAGATGGTTTCCTGTATGCAAATTAAGAGGGAAAGGCTGAGTGCAAGAGTGAGCATGAAAACTGGAATTGTTTTTTGGGGCCAGAGCACAGCCTAGAAAGCAGAGCAGGATAAGTATTTTTGTATGTTTAGGGTCCTTCATTATTACCCTTAACCCGAAGTTAGATGTCTAGTCAACTTCACAGAGAACTGACAGCCTGGTACATTAAATATTCTTGATTGCTCACCTCACTGACTCATCTTTTCCACTAAGCTTGCCTTTTGCATCTGAGTTGAGCTTCTCTATCGCTTACTGATGGTATGCCTGCTTTTCCTGTTGTATGAGCTGACAGACGGATGCAGATTCTGAAAGTGCCTCAGCAAAAGTTACCTGTATTTTTAGTGAAAATATTAACCTACGGAAACAAAGGAAGGTTTGTGCATCATTAATTATTTTATATTAAGTAAAAACGTCAGTGGCACTAAGATGTTTTGTAAACAAAGTCTGACTGCCAATGTTGAAATAGTTCAGGTTGCCCTCTCTTTAGAATTGGATTTCTCTTTCCCAGGTTTGGTGCTCTTCTTGAGCGTGCTGGTTTTGCTCAGCCTGGTTTTGGGTAGCGGGGGGGAGCACAGAGATGTCTCCTGTGTGAAAGTGCTGGCAGCTTTGCCCATGCCCAGCAGACCCAATCCCTGATGGTTCTGCAGACGAACATGCTGCTGGCCAAGGCCTGGCCAAGTAGAGGTGATGGTAATGCCTCTGTGATGATATATTTAAGAAGAAAATCAAAACAATGTGGTAGTGCAGTTTTAATTCCAGGTAGAGAAGAGGAGGTGAGAACATGTGAGGGAAACAACATGGAGACACCAATGTCAGTGCAGAAGGAGGGGAGGAGGTGCTGCAGGTGCTGGAGCTGAGATTCCTCTGCAGGCCATAGTGAAACCATGGTGAGGCTGCTGTGCCCTGCAGCCTATGGGGATCTATGAGGGATGCAGAGATCCACCCACAGCCCATGGGATCCATGGGGGATACAGAGATCCACCCACAGCCCCTGGGGATCCATGAGTGATGCAGAGATCCACTCACAGCCCATGGGGATCCATGGGGATGCAGAGATCCACTCACAGCCCATGGGGATCCATGGGGATGCAGAGATCCACCCACAGTCCATGGGGATCCATGGGGATGCAGAGATCCACCCACAGCCCGTGGGGATCCATGGGGGATGCAGAGATCCACCCACAGCCCATGGGGATCCATGGGGATGCAGAGATCCACCCACAGCCCATGGGGATCCATGGGGGATGGAGAGATCCACACACAGCCCATGGATCCATGGGGGGATGCAGAGATCCACCCACAACCCATGGGGATTCATGGGGGACGCAGAGATCCACCACAGCCCGTGGGGAAGGTGCCCATCCCAGAGCAGGTGGGTGCCTGGAGGAGGCTGTGATCCCGTGGGAGACCCGGTGGAGAGAGGGGCCCTGGTCCCAGGCTGGAGCAGCCTGTCCCTGGAGGGCTGCACCTGTGGAAGGGTGACCCACACCGCAGCAGTTTTGGAGCTCCGTGTGCCCCTGGAGGGCTCAGGCTGCAGCAGGCGGGTTCGGCTGCTGCTCGTGGGAGTGCAGCCACACTGGAGAAGTTCACGGAGAACTCCCGTTGGAGGGACCCCACAGCCTCAGAGGGGAAGGACTGCTCTGCCGAGCAGAGGAGCAAAACCTCGGTGATGAACTCACCAAACCCCGTACCTTGTCTGCCTGCACTGTCGGTGGGGAAGGAGGGGCTGGGGAAAGGTGTTGTAAGAGCTTGTTTTACTTCTCATTATCCTCCTCTGATTTTGTTTGTAATAGACTCACTTTGTATCTCTAATATGAGCCTGTTTTGCCCTTGGAGTGTTTTCTCCCTGTCCTTATCTCAACTCATGAACCCTCCATTAAACTTTCCTCTACTGAGAGTGAGTGAGCGACTTTCATGGGTGCCTGGCATTTGTCCAGTACCAAACCAGGACACTGAGCCAAGCCCAGGCTGCAGCCAGACACTGCCTGGACAGTGCTGCTGTACTGCTGACAAAGGCCAAAACTGCCAATTTTTAGTTGAGCAAATGATAAAAATAATGGTGTATCAGCACATTCCCTTACCCTATTTAGTTTACGGCTGCAAATATTTCCAGCAGCCTTCTGTAAGGAAAGCCATGCAGAGATACATGAGCTAGCATAAATTTACTGGGAAAGAAAGCAACCAACAACATATGGCATGCCTATTTTAGATAAGGCAGAGATATAGCAGAAATGAATTTTGATTAATTAAACTCTTTTTAAAAAGAATGCATAGTGGTCCAGACATTGTGCGGTACTGATACGTGCAAGCACTTCTTTGTTGTCAGACAATAAAGCAGGGTGTTTTTAAGATCTCCCCTAGCACTCCTCACCACACTGGCATTGACTCGCTAAGATGTGGAGCATTATAGATCTGTTTGTCTTCCCTGACAATGGTTTCATGGAAAAGGTGAAATAAGTGGTTTGTCTACTGGAAAACACTTAGTCTCCCTTCATACCTGTGCAATGTAAAAGTGATTCAGTGGGGCATTCCAACTAGTACATTAGTGACACATTAGAGGATTAAGCAAAATAAAACCAAATAAAATATACAGTAGTTTCACGAATACAAGCCGCACGGATTATAAGCCGCACTTCCGGTGCCTCGACAATGTTACTGTCTTTGTCAATAGATAAGCCGCACCCCGAATATTAGCCGCACTTTCGTTCGTCGCAGGAATCCATGCGCAGCTTTCACAAATTGGCCAATTAGTAACAGGATCGCGGCATAGCGGGCTTTACTGGCTCGGGGCGGGGCCAGGCAGGCTCGGCCCGCTCATGGTTGCCGACGGGGTCGGCCGGGTGGTGCTGCAGCCGCCGCCGGGCTCACTGGCCCCCCTCTCCCGTCAGCACCGCCTCGCTGCCGCGTTTGCTCGCCCTGCCGGCGGGCCAGCTGCTGCCGCCGCTGGCAGGCACGCCGGCTGCGTCGCCGCTGCGTTTACGTACTCACCCTGCTGGCGGGCCAGCCGCTGCCGCCGCTGGCAGGCATGCCGGCTGCCCCCTCCCATCTGCACCGCCACCACGTTTCCTCGCCCTGGCCGGCACTGCAGGCCCCCGCACCGCCGGGCTCCCCCACGCTGCTGGCCCCGATTCTGCTGGGCTTCCCCCGCTGCCAGGCAGCCCCACCTGTCGGCCTTCCTGCTTCTGCCATGCTCCCCTGCACTGCTAGCCCCAGTTCTCCCGGGCTCCCCCGCCCTGCTGGCCCGGGCTCTGCCGCCCCTCCTGCCCCGCCCTGCTGGCCCAGGCTCTGCCGCCCGCCCCTCACACTGCTGGCCCCGCCTCTGCCAGGCTTTCCCACCTCTGCCGGGGCCGGCCGGGCTCCAGCTTGGCTTGGGGCTGCCGCGGGCTCTCACTTCCGTGTTGGCAGCTTTTAGAATTTTGTTAATGTATTAGCCGCCCCGGAATATTGGCCGCACTTCCACCAAAATTTTGGTCAAATTGGTGCGGCTTGTATTCGTGAAATTACTGTACTCATACAAATAAGACTAAACCAGAGGAAGTAGGGCAAGTCTTTAATCTTCATGTTGTTTGGTGTAATTCAGGTCATACTGGTATTGATTTACTGCTAGCAAATTATTTTAGATTTACTACAAAGTGAAGTTACTTTATCATATTTTCTACATCCATTTCCATTACACACATACTTTCAATAATTGCTGACTTGTCTAGAAGAGTTAAGAAGTGAGAGATCAGAACTGAAAAGATATTGATTATGGATTTTGCTTCTCATCTTGGAGATTCAAACTAAATTGGGTTCAGACAAGTACGTTGGGTAGAAAGGAAACTTCCCTTATCATCTAAATTAGCTTTGGAAGTATATGCATATAAGCTATTTCTCAGTACCATGATATTATAACTGCCTACAAATAGGAAAAAAAATTGCATTTAATACAGTACACTCTAAAGTCATCTAAGTGGATCAACAATTAAGATCCAGAATTTCTAGCTGTGAAGAATGCTGTTCTCTTCAATCTTTACCTAGTAAAGAGCAGTACTGAGAGGCTTTGAAGCATAATCTAGTATGGGTACAGAAGTCAGTAATATCTCCAAAACCCATACTTCCATTCATTATATTTGGAACAAAGGAATACCAATATCAAAACATTCTATTCTCCACGAAATTTTCCATGGTACCTTGTCACTTGCAACAGTATATCTAGTGTGACTTCCATAAAAAAATCCTAAAAAAGAGCAGGAGCAGGCCTATTAAGATCACCAAAGGAATGTGAAATTAATCAAATGAAGTTATTCTGTGGTAGTGTTGGCTCAGCAGCAAAATGACACAAAGGCATATCCACACAGTTTACTAAAGCTTAATTCATTTGGCTACTTGTGATCAAAGGCTTTGAATCATTACAAAGAAATGCCAAGGTTGTGACATTGCGGCTAGAATAAATCAGACAGAAAAAATAAGACAGGAAGGAAAAGAAATGAAAACAAGAATCCCAACAACAAAATTACATTTCCAAAATTGCTTTTTCCAAGGGGAAAAAAGCCCCCTGCTTATTATTTCCCCCAGAAAATGCATTTTCTGAACTATGAAACAAAAGAGTTCCTCTCATTTTTTCTTTCAGACTTTGTGTGACTGTCGCAGTGCAATGGTGGCACCTATTGGTCTAAGATATCTATGAAAATCACACTCTGCAAAGGGCATTTTTTTCCTAAATTAATACAGTTCACTCTTTTTCTACATGCTGGGAGCAGCGCTAGAATGACAATTCCTGCATTGAGGTGACAGCATGATTCATGGTAATAGCTCTGAATTTAGTAATTTCTGATTCATGATTCTTCCCACATGTTGTGACTATATTCTTGAATTGAAGCAACTGCAACTGAGCTGATCATTTAACAGGTAGTGGGTCTATCAGTGCCCTCCAGAATAACTGGATGGGTGCTCCCTTCTGTGCATGAGTCATTTCTCTGATGGAGAGAATAAATAAGGGGAGTGTACATGCGAGAATAGGTAATGAGAGTCCTGTGTGAATCAAGCTGTGCAAAATGGAGTTTGCTGTTTCTTAATCTGTCTGAGAGAAAAGTAAAAGCTGAGGTGGTATGAGAGAATGACAGGCACAGAGGACAGACATAGATTCACAGCTGTCCCTGGGCACACTGTCCTAAGCAGAGGTGCTAAGCAAGCACATTGATGACCTGTAGTTGTGTAAGCAAGTATGCAATGTGTAGGCAAAAAAGATCTATTCTGTTTCCTCCAATTTTTTTTCCCCCCTGGATTTTCTCTTTAGGGTAAAGAGCTTCTCAGAAAAAGTCAGAGAGAAACTGAATTTGTTTTCACTACAAAAAATAAGTGATAAATATTTAGGAATTGTAATGGTGATTCAAATTACAAACCAAAAATAGCCCAATATATTCTGCTTTGAAGAAACAATGAATATCAACAGTAGCAGCCTTCTCATTCCTTGCTTTCCCTGCCTTACTGGGCCTTCCCTCCCTTGCCTTTGTCTTTCTCCTACATCACCCTAATAAAACTGCAGTATATATTTAATCTTTTTTTATAAATAGAAAATAAACTGAATCTGGGGTATTTTTATAGAACAGAATTTGCAATTTTTACTTTAGTTAATTTGATATCTGTTTTAAGATTAGAGACATATTTAGACTAGTCAACATATGTCATAAACTGACATCACTATGACTTATTACTGTCTCAGGTAATAAATGCATTCATTCAGTTAATTCAGAAAGAGAACTTAGTTAAAATATGAATGCTGCACAGGCAAATCTGCAAGAAGCAGAATGGGTAAAGTGAAGTGTTAAGAGAACCTTTCTGAGATACACCTTAATAGAAGTTCAGAGGAAAAGTAAAGGGATAAAATAAAAGCTTGCATAGCAGAATAAAGGGGAAGATTAGAAGTATAATATATGCTTCAAAAAGTGGGAATCACTTACAAACTATGTGGAAAAAAAAAAAATCTGACAAGTAAACAGCAAAAATTGAGGCCGGAAGATGTGGGAGGAATGTGAAAACTACCAGTAAAACCTTTTTCACAGCTCTGTAAGAAACACTTGAGAGAAATTGAGGACTGGTGGATAATTGGTGAAAAGGAACATTCAAGGAAATGGGTGAAAAAAATTATCATATCTATTTACTCTCCATTAACACTCAAGTCTTTGCACTTTTTACATCGCATTGTCTTTCAAATCTTAAATATATAATTTGCAATATAATTTTACGGAAAGATGATTCAGCCAAAATTATGGCAAATGTCAAAACCTCATTTGGGTTACTACTAGATTGGCAGTCATTTAAATCTCCTCCAGATGTTTAAAATTCTCATTTTCCACAGGAATTTAATATTTGAAATCAGTTGCTCACAAGGTTCCCTGTCTCTGAAGACAATCATAACAAGTGAACATTCATGAATAAGTTCATGAAATGAACTGCAGCAAAATAAAATTTCATGTCAAGGGAGTTCGGCGCTTTTTTTTAAATATGCTACTTCTTGTGAGATCTATAGAGTGCAGGAGTCCCAGCTGTTTAAATATTTTATTTTTTTTTTAACCTAAGTCACTGTAAGAAAAACTACAGGTACATATGTGGCCGTCTCATTCCCTGTTGGAATAAATTGCACACAATACATTAAAAAAAAATAAATTAAATACTCATGTTTCACTTACTGTACTCATATTTCATTACAATGAAGAGTAAATGAACTTTAGGATGAAAATAAAAATCTTACAATATACACTATTATCTAGTGGGTATCTTTCATTGGCTACACAATATCAGCAGTGTTCAGAGAATTCAATTCTCTCATATGAACTGGTGTTAGCATTTAGTGGGTTTATGAACTTCTAGTGAATTTAAAAGATGTTATGTATTTTGTTTTTTTCTGAGAATGATCCTTATGGACAATAGGCATTCTTCTTTCTTTTTCATTATATTTTGAGCTGATATGTTTAATATTGTGTGTGGACCATACTCTAAGGCACATGGTGTGACTCTTGGGCCTGTCTTGTGTAGGGCCAGGAGCTGGACTTTGATGATCCTTGTGGATCCCTTCCAACTCACCGTACTCTGTGATTCTGCTAAATAATTAATCAGGCTATGAAATAGACTGACAATAGTAGAGTTTTGGCTCATTTGATATTCAAACCAACTTGTATTAGAAAAATGTAAAGGTATAAATTAGAAAACATCTAAATTTTACATCAAAGTATGACTCTGCATCTTTTACTAGTTAAGTCCTTTCAGCTCCTGCCTCTCCGATGACCATTTCAGTGTAAGAACTAAAGAAAAATTGTAAGCAAAAAGTATGAGTAGCATGACTATCTCTTTCTTTTGTTCTCTTATTCTCTGATATGCTTACATATGAGAGTAACTTCTTTTTGGTGGTGCTTTTATTGCAAATCCCTTTTTTTTTAAAGGAAGCTGAAATGTGTTAGCATGACTTCCTTTCTGCCTTCGAAGATATAAAATGCAGTTTTTCTTTTCTTTTTCTTTAGTTGCTTTATAATTCCACCCCTTAAAATCAGTGTATAAAATTTGTCTTTTGTTGAAACTCTAAGGAATTCTTGGCCACATTAAGTAATATTATGTCTCCTTGTGGTTTCCAATAGTGAATCTACTTTTATCTGTAAGTGTTGGGAATGTGTATAAATTGTGTTGCATCAGGGACACAAATAGGAACATATTTAAAAATACAAACAATACAAATACCTCAGACACGGTCTTGATCTTGTACTAGATAATGTACTATTATGTGGGTTCAAGAGTAGTTTAGTTCTGGTTCCCATTTTCTCTTTCATACTGTAATCCCAACAATTTTTTTTGTAAATAGTACTAGTCAGAAAAAAAATTTACATTGTGCAGAATATTTTTTTACCAGAGCAAATAAGTTACAATTTCTAAGTATTGAATAAAACAGAATAAAAGTTTTGGAAATAGTCTTCTTAAAACATGTAATGCTGAAATCTTTTCTATATGTAAATGAACTAAGACACAGTGATGAAAAGATTTTTCTTGAAGACAGTTTAGAAATGTCAAGGCCTATTATGTAAGAGAAACACTCCCTACTTGTTGACTGTTAAATGAAACTACATCAATTTAATTTGTTACATTTTGCTTTGATTTGTTCCAGTCACCGAATTATATCAATTTCATATTTTATTACTAATGTAAAACATTATATTAACATTATCAGAAACAATTTTAATGTAATTATGTTCTAAGCTTCTCCAGCTTGTCAGGTATAAGACATAATACAAACACTAATGATATCACTTTACTTTCTTTAAACGTTCCTCCACATGTTTTTTAATCTTCTGAAATTATGAAGACCACACATATATTAAAATTTTAATTTTCTACAATGAGGTGTATTTTTAAATCTGATTCTGTTGATAACCTTATTTTGATAGCACTCCACTTCGCAATATCACTGTACTTAAAATAGTATTGGCTAATGCATAATTATCTTAATTGTTGTTCATATGAACACAGCCTCACTATACAACCACCTTATAATGAATTTTCGTATTAACATTTAATTGTTATCTTCTCACCACACGTTTTAAATGAACAGGCTAACTTAATCTGTCAAAAGCATAAACCTTTTCTTGTGTAGCTACCATATATTTCTGTCCAAGGTCACACATTTGTTTCTGCCATAAGAAACTAATAGGACTTAGGTAAGTAATTAAAAAATATAATAGGTTTATGCTTGTGTATCCATTTGTATCCATTATGCTGAAAGCTTTCATAGAAACCATACATCAAAGTATTAATATATTCAAAATCTATTAATGAAACCAAATCCAAATATACAAAAGGAATTACTATGTCTTCCTAGTTATTTCCTCAATACCAGAAATTAAAATATTGAACATCAATACAAAAATGAGCAAGAATATGTTATGCCTGTTATGGAAGATTTAACCTAAAAACCTTGCTATTGTTATTTTTTAGGTTTTTTTGGCTATCCATCGTAAGTGTGAGATTGTCACATTTTCACTTCTAAAAAGAACTTTTTCAGAAGGGTCTTACAAAATCCCAACATTCATGCAAGGTTATTAGCACAGTTCTGGAACCAAAATGGTCTGGACACACTACTGATTTTATGCTTTACGTACTGCTCAAACACACTTAAATAATAATTCCTGTAGAAAACCTTTCCTCTCCCTTTTTATATTGAACTTCTTTGCTCTACCTATCAAACAAGAGTATCTCTTCCATAAATACAAGGGCCACCAGCTAGAGACATTAGAGCAGGTTTCATTCTTTGGGTACATATCTAGACTGAGTTTTTTTCATCTGTGAAGGCTCCTGATTACTTCTTTCTGTACCTATTGGCCATGGAATCATAAAACTTTAATTCCACTCAGGATACTTTTTCTATTGAGGTTAAATTTCTATTTACTAGAGCCTTTCAAACAGACTCTTTTCTTGCTGCGCCAGAATGTATGATTTTGTATTCAACTTGCTACAGACAAGAGAAATTATCACAGTATTGCCTACATTTTAATTTGTAAAAGTAAGATGATTACTATTGCAAGTAGCTACTGTTCTGTTTGTGAAAATGTAACATTTCATGGGCTACCAAATCAGTCCTGTGAACTTTGGGTTCTTTCTTTCAACAGCATGTTATACCACTGAAAGAAAAGGAAAGTAAATCTGACTCACATACTTTTAATATATATAGTGTTTTTTCAATAAAGTAAGAATGCCTCGGTGATTTCTTTCTTTAAAAGACCTAAAATTGATTTTTATAATTATATTTGAAGACATAGAATTGAAAAATGACACAAAGTAGTTTTGAATCCATGTATTTTTAATATGTCTATCTCTAGAATCTAAATATTAGAAGGAAAATAGTGGTGATTAAACTTAATTTTCCCAGGCTGACTAACACATGAAATGGAATTATTTTATCTTTCTGTCTATCTAGTTATTTCTTTTGACTGCCACAGTATATTCTTTTGATAAGAATCAGGTCCAATTCCACCACCATTATTCAAGTATTACTCAAAGAAAATTCCACTTAAAAAAATTGCATTCAGGTAAAAGACTTTAAGACTTTATTCAGTTATTGTGATTTCCATTAAAATTATAGTTGATAACTCTTCCCTGCACCCCCAAGATTTGTGATTTTTTTAAACCATTCTGAAACATGAAAATTATATATATATTTTAAAGAAGCAAGATGCTGTAAATACAGACATTTTGTTATCTACCACAACCCACAACCCAATCACACCTCTGTGATCAAATATAGCCACGAATTAGCAAAAGTTAACAGGGTTTTCCACCAATTTAATGCAAACAATAGTGTAAAACACAAACAAACAAACAAACAAAAAACCAACTTAGGTTTGGATAGAATATAGTAATAAAGAAATGTTAACATTTCCAGTGAGCATATGTGATGAATAGGATAATAATTTTATATGTGTGAAATTTTGTATCAAATTTGTGTCTTCCTCTGCCTGGACTTAGGTCTCACAGGGAGAGCCATAGCAGCACCATTACAGTTTACAGCCACTTGGACTTTGCATTGGTCAAATCAAAATTCTGTTGGCTGTCGACTGAAACAAAAAACTTTTCCTCCTAATGATCTCATTAGACTGTGATGGATAATCTCTCCAGGGAAGTCATCAAAGCCATGTCATCAACGTTACTTAAATCTTCTACTCTTCTTAATCATTTTTATTATACCATTGTCTATAAACTCAAGCTAAGATTGAAAATCCCATTGTACTGGGTACATGGTTAAGTGCAGTCTTTGCCTGGAAGACCTTAACATCTAATTAGATTGGACAGCTGTGACAGCAATGTTCAAAATGTCACAAACATTTTAAAGCTTGCCACAAGTTTTCCACCAGTACCACCTCAGGCTTGAACATAAAAAAACATAAAATAGCAGGACCAGAATTTTCAAAGACATATCAGGCTTGTACACAAAATAGGAAATAGGATCCTGAAGTGGGATAAATTAGAACCTAGAAACCTAATCACAATTCTCATCCTCCCCTTTTTGATTTGTGCTGCTATTCTCATCACTAGGAGAATTTGTTTTCTTGACATAAAGCAAATAATGCTTTATCTAACTCTATCATTTAGAAATACTGACATGTTTAAGCAGTTCTATAAATTAGACACAAAACTGGGGAAAGCATAAATAATGCATGGTGTAGTTCTGTCCAAATGCAGCCTAAATCCTTACACAGACATTTAAGCAAAAAAACCCCATACATATACGCAGGTGCGTGGTGGTACAAGAATTATTAAAGGCACAAAAGACCTTGAAACACTGGCAACATTTTTTTAGTGGTTTACCTATTTAGGCAAATTTAACCCCTGACTCACTGGAGTGTGCAAGGGTCATTCAGTCACACTGATCTGAAAACTCTTAGTTAAATATTATGTACAGTGCATCTCAGTGAGCTCCTCAGCACTGAGTCACAATACGCTCACGCATATTATGTGTAACTGCTTATACCATTCTCATCACTGTAGTACCAGACTTGCTTGCAGAGGAGCAAGCAGTGTGAGAAGTTAATGTCAGATATGGGGTTTTTTTCTCCTATTTGTTCTTCACCCAAAAGAAAACTTCTGTGTACAGTAGTGTGATGTGGTTTAGCAGCATTACATAACTGTGAGAGACAGTGTCAGAGAATGGGGGACAGAGGTCAAACTTTCTTTAGCTCTCCACAGACAGAAGAGTGAAAACATGCAAGCATTTCATCTACTTGTTTGGAAAAAAGAGAAAATTGAAGTGTAAACACCTGCGGGTTATGCATAATTTACACACAACTCATAAAATATACATAATGCAAAGTATCATCATTTTAATTGTGCATTACTTAACATCGCATATTGCTTTCATCATTATACTCTAAGTTGTATATTTTATGCATTCTTGGTGCATTATTACCATCTTACTACATTTAGTATTGCATTTGTCTAAATGGTGAACAAAGGATTTAGGGAAACCTCATATGGCACTCTTCGATTAAACAGAGATATTGCCTAGTGGGCTGGGACAGTGGAGTAGATTTAGCGTACAGGAGCTGTCTGTGCAGCAGAAAGCACTTGTGAGACTTGCAATCAACTGTTTCAGCAATTAAAAATACAGCAAAGCACTCACCCTTTTCAGGCTCCATGGGGAATTTAGACTTAAATTTTTTTCAGAGTTCCGTTAGGAAAACTACAGTGAGAAAGTCATAAAAGAGAAGATCAAAGAATATTCTTCTTGGGAAGATCTAAAATACAGTTTTCATCCAGGGAAACCTTATTTAGGCTGTTATTCTTGCACATCATCCTCTATTGCTGAAACCATGTAACCTTTAAATTAATTATTAAATATACAAAGTTTAAGAAAGAATGGCTGTACAGCCTGGTGATCATGGAATTCCCCAGTCTGGTGAATATCTAGATCCCAATGCAAGTGACCTATGACTTTTTATATTTATAATAAAAATCCAATTACTTAAGTAGCTACTCCAAAACATAAATTCAGTAAAATACAGTTTAATAAGCTCTAATAACTGGATACAAAGAAAATTCCAGGGAGGGGGGGAGAGAGGGAAGAAGACATTTTTGGTTTTCTCTGTCTTTCTCACTGTTCTACTCTGTTTCTAACTGGTAATAAATCAAATTGATTTACCTAAGTCAAGTTTGTTTCCCTGTGATGGTAACTGGCAAACAAGCTCTCTTTTCCCAGTCTGGGAGTTTTTTTCATCCTTTTTTCTCATCTTGCCCTGTAGAAGAGAGAAGTGAGAGAGCAACTTCTTAGGGCTCTGGTAGCCAGCCAAGGCAACCTACGAGAGGAAGAAAATCTTTAATGGAATCTGAGAAAGAACAAAAGGACATGAGACAGGGAACAGAACACTGCCTCATCTTGGAAAAAGGAATATGGAATTAATTCATAGGTATAAAGTAATTCTGTTTATCAAATTGGAATCAAATCTTTAAAGGCACTGTTAAAAAAAGATTGTTAATGGCAAAATTTATATGCACCATATATATTTCTGAATTTGCCATAAATACAGATTTCTTATACTAAAAAAAAAAAAAAAAAAGGACTAAATATACTGATTGTAAAGAAAATGTACCAAAGTATAAAAAATATGTGGCTGCATACTTCAAATAATTTATTCATATCTCAATTGTAAAAATATATTTTCTGCTTGAGAAACAGTAAATGTCATCCTCTTAAAGAGTCATAAGTTAGATTTTCAGACTTTTCTTAAATTTAGGATTTTTGAATAGTAATAAAAACATGCAGCAAATTTGATCTTTTTAAAAGGTAGCTTCAAAAAAAAAATTTAGAAACAATAGGAAATGCCTTCGATTTTTTCTGGCATTTCTTTTCTATATTGAAGGCATAAATCTATATGAAACAACATGAAAGACACAGCAAAAGGAGTTAATGGAATACTCACAGTTTAAGGTCATAATTCTACATATTCATAAGTGCATTTGGAATATGCATGTATTTTAAATATAAAACTGCAGATTAAAACATTCACAGACAGCATTGTATAAACTTGTCAAATACAAATCTTTGAATCATGAAATTCTGAGTAACAGCTTGTATTTAGAATTTTCTCATGATTTTGTTTTTAAATTTGTGATTTAATGTAAAATACTATGTAGTTAGAAAAATTAACAAATCTTAATCTAAATAAATACTATTTGAATAACTGGTTTTATTCCAGTAATTTGATACAAGAAAATGAAAGGGAAAGCAACTGCAAAAGCAAAAAAATTTTTTTTTGATGGCAGAAGCAAAATCCTTTAACAAATATATTTGAAGAAAATCCATTACTAACATTGCTAACATTACCAAAACCCAAAACCAAGTAGTGAAAGAGCAGCATATAGTATTTAGCCAAGGAAATTAATGATCTTGATTTTTTTTAAAATTTCAATTTCTGTGTTTCTGTGATTTTGCTATTTTAGCTTTCATAATCTTGTGCTTTAGCTGCTCTTAGGTCTAGTCAATAGATAACTTTGTTCTAATAAAATAAGGTAGATATTATAGAAAAAACTCAAAACTCATACACTCTGAAAGTTTTAATAAATGTAATCCACCCGCAGAACTTAATTAATAGTGAATTGCTTAGTTAAGAAATTTAAATTAATATAGTATTGTTAAACAAGTTGGGCTTTAAGTTATCCTTTAACTAGAGATGGATTAAATGTTTAGTAGTGATTGAAACAAAAAGATGAAAAATTGGGACTTGACAACAGGGAGGAGGGCTAGGGGAAGCCTTTGTGTTGCAATGTACATAAAACCTGGAAAGTTTTTGTTTCTTTGGACATCTTTGATGAATAAATGACCTCTTGTCCACAATACTGGCCAACTTGTTGAAGTTTTAATTTTTTTGGTTCTCTCTTTTGACTCAGTAGTCAAAGTAGTCTAAAGAAATAGTATCTGATTTTCACATATGTCAAAGAAAATAATAATCTCTTTGCCTGCAGGAGCACTGCAATTGAATTTACTCTTTTTTGGTGAAAAATGGTTTTTCATGAAGCAACGGACAAAGGCTATTTCAGGATTTAGATGACTATATTTTCCAGTGATTTAATACAAATTTCAGGAAATGGAAGACTGCTTGCTTTGGTGGCTTAGTTCAGCTACTGGATATTATCCAATGTGTAATATTCTTTTTTCAGGAAAAAAAAAAAAAAAAAGGTTTCCATTTTGCAGTAACTCTACTGAAAACAATTCTGCTATAGTTTATCTAAAACATGAGCAACACAGTACTAAAAATATTTTTCCAAGGTATTACCTCTAACCACCCTCTAAATTAAAAAAAATAAACTTGTCAATCTTGTCTAGAATATTCTTATGCTGCATAATAAATCCCTTCAGTCTCTGAAATCATTACTGCATGGTATTTTCTCATCAGTCAATTAGATGCATGCATGGCAATAATCAATATGATAAAATGATGCATTTATGATTGTGTGGGAAGATGACTGAGGGTAAAAAGATAATGGTATAGAAGTTATAGGAAAATGTATGGTTGTGACTCCCTGGATGCAGCTGGCTCAGCATACCCAACCTCCCATACACATTAAGATCTAAATGGGACCAAATGGAGGGTGGAACAGAGTGGAGACATCCCGGCTCAGCTCTGTTTAAAACCTTGCAGAGGGAGCTTGGTGGCACTTTTGAGTTCATAAGCCACACAGCAGCTGAAAACCAAGGGAGGTAAATGAAGATGCTCTGCTCTTGACTCAGCACCTCTGGTGAAATCAGTCCTTGGACTGACACGTGAGCCCATCCCAAGGTTATCGCAGGTACTGTGCTGAGATATCACCCCTAGGTACAGCCACCCTCAGTGAGTGTGATGTATGACTAAAGTCAGTCATGCTTCACACAAATACATTTTCAAACCTTAATCTGTTACAACTTCATTAATAAAGAATGCTATTCTGTAAACTGCTCATGTGAGTCCATCAAGGGCACTGGCAGTCTGGAAGTGGACTGTAAGGTACAGTCTGTAAAGGTACAGAAACCCAGGAGGGAAATTCTCTCTTTGGTGTGTGACCCTGAAAAAGTCAGTTGAACCATCCTCTGATCTAGTGAACTGCTCAGTAAAGGGTCTCTATAAAGGGATGATGACACACTGGTTGGGCAAAGGGGTCTCACCCTTTCTGGGGTGCTGGCTGACAAAAATCAAACACTGAGTAAATCTCGGCTTTTCATGAGACAGATGTTGTCTCACACAATAGCTTAATAAATGAATGTAAATACAGCTTTCAGTTTCAGTTGAATAAAATTGAAACTATTCTTATAAAATTTATTCAGAATGAACTTTCTGAAATTCAGAAATACAATTATGAATGCTTTTAAACTGCAATTTTTAGTATATTCAGGCATTCAAACATAGGTGTATCAGTCTATGCATATTCTCCACTAACAATTACTGTACTATGCTACTTTTCAGTTAAAAGTACGACTGGGGCTTTCATGAAGACAGTTCATTAAAACAGAAAGGAAGTTGCAATATTTTCTTTTCTTTCTGGACTATAATCCAAATACAATTTCTAGAAATGAAATAGTGATGGGCTTTGATCTGCAGTACAGTACAAATTTAATTAAGTGGTACACATTCTAAATAAGGAAAATGGTTTTATCTCCTGATATTTCAAATGAGAAAATCCAATCACAGCAACAATGAAGCACAGCAATTTTAGATACATATTTGTTTTATTCTTGTTCTTCAAAGTCTTATCTCATTAGCCCACTTGATATTTCAAACTACTCTACCCAACTGCAGATAACTTAAATAAGAACACATATTTATCATAGATAAAGACATCAACATTCACTTTACTTTATCTCATCCACTGAGAAACTTTATTTTAATGTGATTATATTAAATTCCAGGTCAGCTGACATTTATGCTTTGGTATAGTGAATACAACCTCTCATTCTGGAGATGAGTCACATTTAAAATAGTTTTCCAATTAGACTATGTAAAATTCAGCTGGCATGCAATAATTTATTATAGTTGCCACCAATTAATTAATAAAAAGTTATACTGGAGTTGAAAGTTTTCCCAAATTATCTGTGACATTATCTCAATTTTTTCAGAGATAGTATCAGGGCTTGGTATTCATCTATTTCTTCCAGTGCAAACTACAACTACATTTTTTCTGTCTGACTCACTGTTACTGTCTCAATCTTCTTAGGCTGGTAAAATTGTGTAATGGATTTAACATCTAGGATTTTAGGGGGAGAAAACCATCATTCTTGTTCAGGGGTGTCCACAGCATAAATGTGTGCTAGTGAAGAAAAAGCTGTAGCCTAAATAAAAATAATTTTACAATGTTGAACATAAACTCACAAAGATGAGCAAAGATATACACATGAATTAACAGTATGTGCTTGGAAAGAGTAAGACTTAGCAACATGGAAATAATCCAGAAGCAAACATACCATTCTGCAATTCCTGGTCAAGAAATGCAAAAATATTTCATCTTAGCTATCTTTTTAATCAAGTACTTATCTTATGACAGTAACTTAAGAAAAAGCAGTTCATAAAGTTCCTTCCTCCACTGGTCCACAAATAGTGTTAGATCTTTGCTAAAAATACATGCATTGCTTGTAGCATCTGCTCAGACTGAATATATGAGTTGAATTTTTTACTTGTTTTTTTTGCAAGTAACTTCATCTCACTTCTTCATAAGAATGTCAGTGCATAGTGACGTGGCTTTGTAAGCTTGAGGCTTGATAGTTCTCATTAGTTTTCTCTTACATCCATAAGAAACAAAAGAATTCGTTCTCTTCCTTCCCCTATTACTTCCTTTCTGTCCTTGCCAAGTTTTTAATGGTAAGTTAAGCCTCTTTCTATTTAATTTACCTACTCTGCTGAATTGTCAGACAGATTAGACCATCATTCCTTGGCCTGCAATCAGTGTTTTCTGTTAGAAAACTTAAACGCATAAAGCAGAAGTTCATATGGGTCACACACCACTGTGATAGTCTTAAACTGATAGTATTTCAACATGTGGCAGCCTATTTTCTCTTGTTCTTTCACTGGATACCAACAAGAAGCATCTCCCTTTTCTTTATTTTTCCAGTAATGCATTTATATATATTGTCAGAATTCTCCCACTGTCCATCTCCTACACAATGAAACTGAACTCAAAACGGAGACTTTCACTTCCCAAAACCAAGCAATTTCAATAGAACTTAGCAGAGGGGACAGATCATTCATTACCTGCAGGCAATAGCCACTAACCCAGAACACTATATCGTTGCTATTCTCTCTGCAAGAGCACCTTACTGGTTCAAGGTCATTATGATGTTCTCCAAGATATCCAGGCCATTTTCTGTAGTGCTATTTTCTAGCTGTTCTGCTCTTGACACATACTAGAGCATGGGGTTGTTCCTCCCAAGCACAAGACTTGGCATTTTCTTTTGTTGAATTTGTAAATTTCCTCTCAGCACTATGAGGTCCCTCTGAACTGAGCACAGCCCTCTGATGTATCAGTCACTCTTCCTAGCTTTGTATCCTCTGAGAATGTCTGTTTATGCCTGTCCCATCAAGCAGGTCATTGGTGAATACAGTGAGCTTTACTGGTACCAGTATTGAATCCTGTGGTAGGTTGTTTCTAACTGGACTCAAACTGGACTTCATGGTGCTCATCACTGTTGCTTAAGCCTGGTATTTGAGACAGTTTTCAGTCTGCTTCACCATCTATAGCTAATCTAGACCTCATCAGGCTGTCTAGAAGGATGTTTCAGAAGATTGGAAACTTCAGTGTTGGAAACTTCACCAAAATTAAAACAAATAATGTCCATTGTTCTCCACTCAACTACCAGAAGTAGTCATGTTCTTCCAGTTTCTAATTATGTTTCACTTCACTAGCCTGAACAAGTCATGTATGTGATGGATTTGGCATTTTCTTACTTTTTTTCTGTTATCTACACCTTTATTACTGTATTCTATGGTCTGAGTATTTAGTATTCTTGATTGTAACTTATTTTGAAACACTTTTCTATTTTTTTTTTTTAATATGGACTGAATTCTTCACCCTAATCACTAGTAAGCCTTACTATTTAATTTGCTTATTTATAAACAACAGCCACAGAACATTTTATATTTATAAACAGAAGCCACAGCAATAGTATGCTGCTCTCAATCTTCAATAGCAGATAGTGCCTTTCAAATGTATTGGACTGTCTATGGGAAATATAAAATTATCTTCTCCATCCTGAAATGGGCAAAATATAATCAGACTAACCTGCTTTAAACATGGCACATTTGTATTTTAAGTAGCATCTATATAAACCTGACAATACAGGTTTATACATACATACATATTATTCATACACATTACATTCATATTATTCATACTATTATACATATTATTCATACACAGAAAAACGTACAGCAAAAGGTGTCTTATGATAATAAAATATATTTTCAAGCCTGGTTATATACAGGTCATCACTTTATTGGAGGGTTATAAAAAACCTTTCCTTATCCCCACAAAATAACTGCTTCCTTCTCTCATTCTTTCTATGTTTTTTTCCTGTTTTGGTGTATTAGTGGATCAAAAAAGCCTGCTAGAGCTACTACTTGTAATTAGCATAACAAAAAGTATTTATATTCTTCCAGGACTGCCTTTTGACTCAAATACATTTAAAGATGATGAGGGGTACATTTTATAAATTCCTCTTGGGAGGCTGTGTGCTCAAGTCACGTTTACATTAAAGAGGTTTGTTTGTGTAACTCCCTATACACCATTTTGAAGATATGCTTCTTGGAATATCAAATTACATTTTATTTGATAGATGTGAAGTCTGGTAAGAATAACAGAGTGAATTTTGTTGCTTGCTTGTCCTTCAGCTCAAAATTAGCATTTTGAAAATTATTTAACTTAGACTGATAGGCACAAAAGAACATAAACTACATAGCTTTTCGAATGCCAGTATTAAAATATTATCATATTTACAATTCCAAGATAGGACTGGAGGTTTGGAATATTTCAGAACTATGATAAAGAATTTCTTTTCTTAAATTTATTTTTAATTTTTTTCTTAATTTTATAATTTTCTGTTATTCAAATAGAAAAAAAATAAAGAGGCATTCAAGATGAAAAAAGAATGACATTTTGGAGGAGTTTTGATGGTAATAGATGCAATTTTTGTATTTGTAGTCCATATATAAGTCCAACAGATTCTCAAGCCAGGAAACCAGTAATCTTCTATTTATAGTCAGAGTAAAAAATTACAGTCTGTCAATTTAGAGTCACACTGCCCTGGGTCACACTCAAAATAAGAGCAATTCTTGTAATAAGCAAAATGTCCTTATGATACATTTATCTATATAGATATATAGATAAATATTTAATATTTCATAAATGTTAATGCACCTAAAGAAAATGTGAAGGCTACATCTCAAGTCAATAGGGACAACTGTCTCCTACAGATTGTATCAAAACTTCATTTCTTAATGAAAGAAAGGATTCAAAACATAACCTCTAAATTGATGGCACTTCTCAGCACTTTGAGGTGACTAATCTTGCTGCTTTGTCTCTGGTTATCTTTTTTTTAAATATTTTTTAATATTAAGTTACCTTTTATGCTATCTGAAATCATATTGATATTTAATGAAAAAATGCACTGGAAAAAATTATTTGATTAATTATATTTTTAAAACAAGTGTTCTTTATGATGAAAAAGCAAAACTATTCCATCTTACTTGTTTTTTCCTTAGTAATTATTTTTTCCTTAATTTTTCCTTATTATTTTCCTTTCTTTCTCCATTGAGAAAATACAGATCAAATGTAATTCTTTTAGGAGAGAAAAATAAAAGAAGAAATAATAAGAGCAAAATATATGTAATTTGCAGCTAAGTTCATAACAACTTCCAAGAAAATCAGATAAAGAATTGCTTACTGTAAAAGGAAAGATTTTGGAGAGGGTGGTTGGAGTTGCATCAGTTTGCTCTGTACAAAAACACTAGTTATAGTTACAGTATCTCTGTTAATACTTTTTATTGATTCTTCTATTTTTTTTTTAATTCAGACAAGTTTATTTTTTAATTTTATATAATGAGGCAAAATAAGGAAGAAAAATATTAATGGGATAAATTATATGATAAAGTTTGTGCCACCCTTTGCTTTGATGGTTTGGCTGTTCTGGTGAATACTCACAAATCTGCAAAAACCACTCTTAATTTGCTCAACTCAGAAATATCTGAATAGATACAATGTACTCTTGATAAGAAAAACTTAAGTAGAGTAGAATCTCTAGTAGAATCTCTTCCATAGCATCACATTTGAGTTTCTTTCCATTTCTAGTACTGAACAGAAGCCCAAGGCATGCCTCACCTAATACAAACAACCTGCCAGGAGGCCACTAAAACCAAAAAATACTGAAGAACTTTGCTGAAAGTTCTTCATCATATTCTTTGGAGGTAAAGCATGGCTCTGGCACCCTGTGCTCTTTGTGACCACTTATAGTTTGATGGAGAAAAACGGAGGGTAATAATTTAAAGCGTGGGAGTTAAAAGAAAAAAATCAGGAAATCAGCTGAAAGTGCAGTATAGAGCTAAGAACACAGGGGGAGAGAGAGATGTAACTGCATGAAACAGAAATTACAGCAAAGAAAAAGAAAAGTTGAACACCA